>NC_091286.1:423392349-423714421 GCF_032444005.1 Ranitomeya imitator | reverse complement strand
TTCCGAGCTCTCCCATGTGCCCAAACAGTGGTTTACCCCCACATTTGGGGTATCAGCGTACTCAGGACAAATTGTACAACAACTTTTTGTTTCCAATTTCTTCTCTTACCATTGGGAAAATAAAAAATTGGGGGCGAAAAGATAATTTTTGTGAAAAAAAAATGATTTTTTATTTTTACGGTTCGGTTCTGCATTATAAACTACTGTGAAGCACTTGGTGGGTCAAAGTGCTCACCACACCTCTAGATAAGTTCCTTAGGGGGTCTACTTTCCAAAATGGTGACACTTGAGGGGGGTTTCAATGTTTAGGTACATCAGTGGCCCTTCAAACGCAACATGGCGTCCCATCTCAATTCCTGTCAATTTTGCATTGAAAGGTCAAACGGCGCTCCTTCCCTTCCGAGCTCTCCCATGTGCCCAAACAGTGGTTTACCCCCACATATGGGGTATCAGAGTACTCAGGACAAATTGTGCAACAACTTTTTGGTTCCAATTTCTTCTCTTACTGTTGGGAAAATAAAAAATTGGGGGCGAAAAGATCATTTTTTTCACAAAAATTATTTTTTATTTTTACGGTTCTGTATTATAAACTTCTGTGAAGCACTTGGTGGGTCAAAGTGCTCACCACACCTCTAGATAAGTTCCTTAGGGGGTCTACTTTCCAAAATGGTGTCACTTGTGTGGGGTTTCAATGTTTAGGCACATCAGTGGCTCTCCAAACGCAACATGGCGTCCCATCTCAATTTCAGTCAATTTTGCATTAAAAAGTCAAATGGCGCTCCTTCGCTTCCAAGCTCTTTCATGCGCCCAAACAGTGGTTTACCTCCACTTTTGGGGTATCGGCGTACTCAGGACAAATTGTACAACAAGGTTTGGGGTCCATTTTCTCCTGTAACCCTTGGTAAAATAAAACAAATTGGAGCTGAAGTAAATTTTTTTGTGAAAAAAAGTTAAATGTTAATTTTTATTTAAACATTCCAAAAATTCCTGTGAAACACCTGAAGGTTTAATAAACTTCTTGAATGTGGTTTTGAGAACCTTGAGGGGTGTAGTTTTTAGAATGGTGTCACACTTGGGTATTTTCTATCATATAGACCCCTCAAAATGACTTCAAATGAGATGTGGTCCCTAAAATAAAATGGTGTTGTAAAAATGAGAAATTGCTGGTCAACTTTTAACCCTTATAACTCCCTAACAAAAAAAAATTTTGGTTCCAAAATTGTGCTGATGTAAAGTAGACATGTGGGAAATGTTACTTATTAAGTATTTTGTGTGACATATCTCTGTGATTTAATTGCATAAAAATTCAAAGTTGGAAAATTGCGAAATTTTCAAAATTTTTGCCATATTTCCGTTTTTTTCACAAATAAACGCAGGCAATATCA
Organism: Ranitomeya imitator; assembly: GCF_032444005.1. NCBI lineage: Eukaryota > Metazoa > Chordata > Amphibia > Anura > Dendrobatidae > Ranitomeya > Ranitomeya imitator. The sequence goes on along the minus strand of NC_091286.1, from coordinate 423,713,036 downwards.
AAGAATTTTTACCACTATCATGAAGTACAATATGTCATGAGAGAACAATGTCAGAATCACCGGGATCCGTTGAAGCGTTCCAGAGTTATAACCTCATAAAGGGACAGTGATCAGAATTGTAACGGTCCATAACGTGCAAACCACCCTTGGGGGTAAAGGGGTTAAAGACTCCATAATAACAGGGTCTGTACCACAGGACTGGCGTATAGCAAATGTGGTGCCAATATTCAAAAAAGGGACAAAAACCGAACTCAGAAATTATAGGGGAGTAAGCTTAACCTCTACTGTGGGTAAAATCCTGCAGGGCATTCTAAGGGATGCTATACTGGGGTATCTGAAGAGGAATAACCTCATGACCCAATACCAACATGGGTTTACTAGGGACCGTTCCTGTCAGACTAATCTGATCAATTTCTATGAAGAGGTAAGTTCCGGACTGGACCAAGGGAACCCAGTGGACGTAGTGTATATGGACTTTTCAAAAGCTTTTGATACGGTGCCACACAAAAGGTTGATACATAAAATGAGAATAATGGGGATAGGGGAAAATATGTGTAAGTGGGTTAAGAGCTGTCTCAGGGATAGGAAGCAAAGGATGGTTATTAATGGAGCACACTTGGACTGGGTCGCGGTTAGCAGTGGGGTACCACAGGGGTCAGTATTGGGCCCTCTTCTTTTTAACATATTTATTAATGATCTTGTAGGGGGCATACAGAGTAGAATTTCAATATTTGCAGATGACACTAAACTCTGCAGGGTAATCAATACAGAGGAGGACAATTTTATATTACAGGATGATTTATGTAAACTAGAAGCTTGGGCTGATAAATGGCAAATGAGCTTTAATGGGGATAAATGTAAGGTCATGCACTTGGGTAGAAGTAATAAGATGTATAACTATGTGCTTAATTCTAAAACTCGGGGCAAAACCGTCAATGAAAAAGGCCTGGGTGTATGGGTGGATGACAAACTCACTTTTAGTGGCCAGTGTCAGGCAGCTGCTACAAAGGCAAATAAAATAATGGGATGCATTAAAAGAGGCATAGATGCTCATGAGAAGAACATAATTTTACCTCTATACAAGTCACTAGTTCGACCACAATTTACTGTGTACAGTTCTGGTCTCTGGTGTATAAGAAAGACATAGCTGAACTAGAGCGGGTGCAGAGAAGAGCGACCAAAGTTATTAGAGAGCTGCCAAGGCAAACAGGATCATGGGGTGCATTAAAAGAGGTCTGGATACACATGATGAGAGCATTATACTGCCTCTGTACAAATCCCTAGTTAGACCGCACATGGAGTAGTATGTCCAGTTTTGGGCACCGGTGCTCAGGAAGGATATAATGGAACTAGAGAGCGTACAAAGGAGGGCAACAAAATTAATAAAGGGGATGGGAGAACTACAATACCCAGATAGATTAGCGAAATTAGGATTATTTAGTCTAGAAAAAAGACGACTGAGGGGCGATCTAATAACCATGTATAAGTATATAAGGGGACAATACAAATATCTCGCTGAGGATCTGTTTATACCAAGGAAGGTGACGGGCACAAGGGGGCATTCTTTGCGTCTGGAGGAGAGAAGGTTTTTCCACCAACATAGAAGAGGATTCTTTACAGTTAGGGCAGTGAGAATCTGGAATTGCTTGCCTGAGGAGGTGGTGATGGCAAACTCAGTCGAGGGGTTCAAGAGAGGCCAGGATGTCTTCCTGGAGCAGAACAATATTGTATCATACAATTATTAGGTTCTGTAGAAGGACATAGATCTGGGGATTTATTATGATGGAATATAGGCTGAACTGGATGGACAAATGTCTTTTTTCGGCCTTACTAACTATGTTACTATGTTACTATGTTACTATGACTGGGGGGGTCTGCAATACCAAGATAGGTTATTACACTTGGGGCTATTTAGTTTGGAAAAACGAATGCTAAGGGGTGATCTTATTTTAATGTATAAATATATGAGGGGACAGAACAAAGACCTTTCTGATGATCTTTTTAATCATAGACCTGAGACAGGGACAAGGGGGCATCCTCAACATCTGGAGGAAAGAAGGTTTAAGCATAATAACAGACGCGGATTCTTTACTGTAAGAGCAGTGAGACTATGGAACTCTCTGACATATGATGTTGTAATGAGTGATTCATTACTTAAATTTAAGAGGGGACTGGATGCTTTTCTGGAAAAGTATAATGTTACAGGTTATATATACTAGGTTCCTTGATAGGGTGTTGATCCAGGGAACTAGTCTGATTGCCGTATGTGGAGTCGGGAAGGAATTTTTTCCCTAATGTGGAGTTTACTCTTTGCCACATGGTTTTTTTTGCCTTCCTCTGGATCAACATGTTAGGGCATGTTAGGTTAGGCTATGGGTTGAGCTAGATGGACTTAAAGTCTTCCTTCAACCTTAATAACTATGTTACTATGTTACTATGTATCAGTGAATAATTCTGTGGTGAAAAAGTTCAATTTGTCATTTTTCCTTTTTTAAATGGGTATTTAGAGCCTGTTTTGACATTAAAGAGATTTTCCAGGCTTGAATATGTTTCTGCAATCACTTTGTGAGACTTCAGATAGGCGAATTCTTACAGTGTGCATTTGTAATATCGGACAGGTAGTCATGTGAGCACTAGTATGCAATTTGCATACTTGCGGGAACGTGCCAACTAGAGTTTCTCAATGATCTATGGAGAGAAGTGGATGAGAATCTAGTCAGAGCATGTTGTCTAGTCATCTATGTGATGTCAGATTGGCAGTGTGCCTTTGTAGGATCGAGAGGGTGGTCATGTGACCACTAGTACGTAATCTGCTTACTGGCAGTAATGTGACAACTAGTTTCTCAATGATGTATTGGGAGAAGTGGATGAGAATCTAGTCAGCACATTATGGCCAGTGGTATAATAGTAATATTTGTAATAATAATAATAATAATAAGACCACCTGCTCAATCTAACAGTTACAGGTAATCATACTATCAGGATTCGGTGATCTACATTCACATAGGATGAGCGTAGAAATTTAGCTTGAGCTCGGAAAATAGCTTTAAAATGTATACTCTATATTTTGTATTCTAAAAATCTCTCCATCTTGGCCTAGAGATGTGTGCACCTATCCGTCTGCATTAAGGTGGATGTGCACCTACAGACATCGAGACTCCAACCAATTGCTAGAATGGATACTTGTAAACGCGGCAAGAGAAGAAAATAAGTGCACTTAATAAGTTATATTACACGTATATTATATAGATTTTAATTTGTAAGGAGAGGATAAGGCAGATCTGATAAAGCAATGACAAATAAAGTCTTTTTTTCCCGCGAGTTTGTATTTGTCACTCTTTGATAAAGTCAAAAATAGATTTTTTTCAGTGTGACTAATCATTTTTGTATTTTCTTTTAATTTGCCTGCCGAGGAAGATATAGCAGCTGTATTTTTGATGAGTATTTTGAATGTGCATGTAGTGTGGCATTCAGGAAACAGTCGTGCAGGTGTTCATTCCTCCAAACCATTACAGTAAGAGTTATTTTTGTGGGAAGGCTATGAAAAAATAAACTGGTTCAGGCCAGCATGCAAAGGAACGCAGCTGTTAAATGATTTCTTTTCAAGGTTACAAATAATGCATTTTGTACTTTTGTTATAATGATATGATAAGATCATAACCATTTTGGCTACTGTCCTTAGTATCATCATGTAAGTTTTTTCTCTATATATTTTTTGTTACTTTGTGTAACAACTTGGAAAACAATATAAACTTTATAACATTTTTTATAGAGTTTATTGAGCAAACTTATTTCTAACTGGTGGTCTTCAAAAATAGTGGTTCCTTTCTTATCCATTTTTTTAAATCAACTTTTATTTGTTACCCTAAAGAGATTTTGTTGCTTGGATAACCTAATTTTAGATTCTAAATCTGAGTCAATCTTGTAGACTTGGATCGTAGATTCATATTTGTAAGAAATTGCTGTGACAAAACTTTACCTCAGCCATTAAACTTGTATCAGTCTGTATGTGCAGTGGGAAAAATAAGTGTTTGATACACTGCCGATTTTGCAAGTTTTCCCACCTAGATAGAATGGAGAGATTTGGAATTTTATTGTAGGTACACTTCAACTGTGAGACAAACTCTAAAAAAAATCCAGAAAATCACATTGTATGATTTTTATTTAATTAATTTTATTTCATGAAATAAGTGGTTGATTCAATAGATAAACATAAATTAATATTTGATACTGAAACCTTTGCTTGCAATTACAGAGATTAGATGTTTCCTGTAGTTATTGACTGAGTTTGCACAAACAGATCTTCTCCAGATCATTTTTGTTTTGCGGCTGCTGCTGGACAACATTGAGTTTCAGTACCCCCAAAATATTTTCCCTTGGGTTCAGTTCTGGAGACTGGCTAGGCCACACCTGGACCTTGACCAGGACCAGTGGTGTGTCACTAATAGTGTCACACTGCAACTGCTATGGGGCCCATGAGTCATCGGGTCCCACCTGGGACCAGCGGAGCAGCAGTGGGTGAAAGGAGGCAGGAGCCGTCTGCTGCGACTAAAACCTGTGCCCATTGCTAAAGAGAAATGAATATTCATGAATCGGAGTGAATATTCATTTTCCTTACTAAAGTGAATGAAAAGTAGGGCACAGGCTTTAGTGGCAGCAGCTGGCTCCTGTCTCCAGTCACACGCTGCTCCACCACGTCTGCCCCCCAGCGTGCTTCGCATTCAACTGTATCAACATCACAGATGCCGATACAGTTGAAAGCAATAATGGAGGAGAGGGTGTCAGATGACTCGTCCTCCACCATCCTTCCCCTCGGCCTCTGACACAGCCAGTGGATGTCACTTCATCGCGCACCATGCTATGTGTGCCGGGCAGATGAGAGTGCCGCTGTGAGATTGGAGCAGAGCCGGGATCAGCTCTGATTTTTTTAAAAATATCAGTGAGTGAATACTGATGGCCATAGTACCGTGGAGGGGGCTACATTATATTCTTTGGAGGGGAGGCTGCAGTATACTCTATGAGAGTCTACATAATCTATGGGAGGGCTGCATGATACTATAAGGGGGGCTGAATTATACCCTATGAGGTGGCTACACTATATTCTATGGGGGCTGCATTACACCCTGAGGGGGCTACATTAAATTCTATGGGGGGCTGCATTATACCCTATGAGGGGGCTACATTATAACATTATATTCTATGGAGTGGGCTGCATTATACTCTATGAGTGTTTACATTATATCCTATGGGGACTGCATTCTATTCTTTGGGGAGCTGCTTTATACTATATTAGGGGGCTGCATTATACTCTATGTGGAGGGCTATATCATATGCTAACAGGGGGCTGCATTATACCCTATGAGAGGGTGGCATTATACTCTATGAGGGGGCTGCATTATATTCTATGAGGGGGGGCTGCATTATATTATATGAGGGGGCTACATTATATTGTATGAGAGGGCTACATTATATTATGAGGGGAGCTGCATTATATTTTATGGGGGGGCTGCATTATACTAGATGAGGGCTGCATCATATTCTATGAGGGTGCTATATTATATTCTATGAGGGTGGGTACCCTAACCCCTGCTATATCATTAAGACGTGCACTACCTTATATTATACCCTGATATTAGCGTGTTTTACTGCACAATTGGTGGTCTTGTATTTATTTCTCTGTAGGTACATAATGGGCCTCAAGAGTGATTTTCTCTGGTGGGCCCAAGGTGCTCCAGTCTGATGCTGACCAAAGGTATTTAGTGCGAAGTGCCCCGGCGGGTGGCAACTTTCCACACTGTTTCTTGGCCTACCAAAATGGAGCTTCAGGTATTCAATTGTAATGTCACAATGCTTTATAGTGTGTAGAAAGGTTTAAGGGGTATTTATAAAAATAACTTATAATGGTCTTTTAGATTATTGTTTTGTAGTTGGTCACGATGAGAGGATATAATTATCATTTTATTTGGTGAAAAAATTATTGGGCATACATATATAAAAAAAATCATTAAGGCATAAAAGTACAATTTTTTCAATATCCACCAACTACCTCATTTCTACTTTTATCATCAGTACACTATTTAGGTACTAGCTTATATGTTTAATTCATATATGAGGATTATTTTTCTTTATAGCTGTTGTAATAAAACATTAGATATTGATAAGGTGAATTAACAAATAGAACATACTTAAAATAACTGTTCCTACCGAAAATCTAAATCAATCAGCTTTAGGCCTTTCATATATGGTATCTTAAATAGAAGGCTCCTCGGGGCAAAATCATAAAGGCTTTAAAATAGTTCTTATAACACTTCATATGTGGAAAAGTTTCACGGAGGGATGATAATTCTCCATATGTAGCCTTTACTAAAAGGAAGCCTTGGAAAACTGATTTGTTTTGGTTCTGGCACAGAAGTGTTTGAGAGTCTTTTCATTCAAAAGGCTGAACTGATGAAACATTTAATATGCATATAGTCGTGCTGGTTCTCATAAGCACATACACTTCTTAAGGAGATACATGTATTTACCTGCTTTTTTTGTAGTCAAGTAGAGATCAAATTATAGTTTAGCTTGTTGTAACTTGGTGCTAGTGACGGAATGATCAAAGTCAAAATAATGAATTCTTTATATCTAGAATAGTGATGGTTACTATGGTGTATCATCCTACTTCAGCTCCAGTCTTGCATACAATTGTTTGGTGTCAGCCATTCTTTAAGATTAAAAGGAGGGGCATCTGCAGTGACATGTGGAGAAACGCTGCAGGCTGCTTGGTCCAATGAGGTTCTGTCATTGTGCAATAATTTGAGGGCCTCTTAGATTTGTTTAATCTTGTTTTGATCATTTTAACAGAAAGGTGTGGCAACTGTTTGCTAGTAATAATGTTTCACACACTTCTAAAGCTTGGGTTATGATATGTCCAAACAGTATGAATAACCATAAAAGCAGAATAATAAAATACAATATAATGTATAATACTATAGTATCATATGTTCTAAACTAGTAGGCATTGCGTTTCTTCCTGAAAATATGGAAGTATAACTCGACCACCCAGCCCCACTCAGAGACAACCAAAGAGTAAGTGTAGCCTGGGCAGGGGCAGACTACACAGTCACTATCAGCTTCGAGAGTCAGAGGAAGGTTGGGGGCAGCATCACAATATCACCGGTTGAGATGCTGCCCCCCACTGTTTGAGTCTCAGTACAGTAGGCGCAATGATGTCATCATAGTCCACACACTGTACAGAGCAGGGCAGCACATTGGGATAGGTGAGTAGTTTTTATATTTATGTTCTGTGAAGACCATCATACTATATGGAGTAGGGCTATAGGGGGCCATGCTATTTTGTGGTGGATATCATACTGTCTGTGAGGCTGTGGGGTATAATACTATGTGGGTGCCATCAGAGTGAGAGTGGGGCTCTGTAGGAAACATCATAATGTGTGGGAGGGAAATTATAAGCAATCATATTGTGTGAAGGGCTGCAAGGTTCATTATATGTTGTGGTTGGACTGTGGAGGGCATCATGCTGTGTCCAGGTCAATTTGGTCTCATAATGTGTGTGTGGGAACTTTGCATTTGAAGGGTACCTGGGGAAATTCACTGTAGGGATATACAGAATGTGGCGCATTTTTCTTAACAACATATTCTATGAGGGCTATAAAAGGGGTCTTGTAGTAAATGAGTACTCTGTGTTACTATGTAAGAACTGCAATACATATCTTTTCCCTACCTTTAAATGTTGGGAAGTATACCCTCCTGTAACTGCTCCTATGCACCGTGATGCTTTCATTCTCTTCCAGGTGAAAGGAATTTTTTTCGATTTTTTGTAAAACTGCTTTAAATCCACTGACTCACAGATGTTGATTGTATTCTATAAATTTTCCTTTGTTTCCATCTGACCAAGACCACCATGAAAACTTCTTTTAGAGGGCCAGACATCTATGGTTTCTTACATTTCCAGCATCTTCCCTAATTTTTTTCAAATCTACACAAATCACCCATTCTGTTTATATCCCCAATTCCATAACTGTTGGTTCACATCTGCTTTTATTACACCACGTGCACCCAAATATTTTGATTCATAAATAATGATGGCATTACAATTAGTGATAGGTGGACCCGTGGATGTTCGGGCCCATCAGATTCATAACGCGTTACCGCTGGTCACAGCACTGCGGTTCCCAAGCTGTCAAGCAGATGAGAGCACTTAGTGTTACCCAGCACTGTGACCGGCGGTGAAAAGGCTACCATCGGTCACAGGCATCAGCTGATAGCAGTACTACTGATAACAGCGAGAACAGGCATACAATCATGAGTGTATTCACCAGCCAGCACCTGTCCATTTAGCTAATAAGTAAATAAAAGAAAATAATGATGTGGGGTCCCCTCTATTCTTGATAACCAGTGCAGGTAATGCTGACAGCTGTGGGCTGCAGCTCTCAGCTGTCAGCTTTAATTTGGCTGGTTAAAATAATAGAAGGGTTGATTTTTTTAAATGAATATTTAAATAAATAATGGGAAAAAAACAGGGTGGGTACCCCCAATTTTTGATCCCTTTCATTTTTTTTTATAACCAGCCAAGCTAAAGCAGACAGCTGGGGGTTGGTATTCTCTGATTGAGAAGGAGCCATGGATATTGGACCTCCCCAGCCTAAAAATAACAGCATGCAGCAGCCCCAGAAAGGTTGCATCCATTAGAAGCTCCAATTCTGGAGCTTTGCATTGCTCTTCCCCTTTTCGTGATGTATCTAATGGATGCACCATTTCTGGGTCGGATGAGGGCTGTTGTTTTTAGTGGGAGGTGGCCAATATGTCAGCTGACACCCCTGGGTTCAGTGTCAGTGGACATAAAACAGATGACATCAACCCCAAAACTATTACACCACTTGCCACCGCACCCGGGCAAGTGGGAAGAACAGGGCAAAGCTCCAGAATTGACATATCTAATGGATGCACCTTTTCTGGGGAGGAAGCGGGCTGCTATTTTTAGGCTTGGGAGGGCCAATATCCATGTCTCCTTCCCAGTCTTAGAATACCAGTCTCCAGTTGTCTGCTTTAGCTTGGCTGGCTACCAAAAATGGGGGTGACCCAAAGCCGCTATTTTAAAATTATTTATGTATCCATGGCCCCTTCCCAGTCTGAGAATACCAACCCGCAGCTGTCAGATTTGCTTGTGCTGGTTATCAAAAGTAGACAAGTCCCCACATCTTTTTTTTTTAAACAGTGTGCCAGCCAATCACAGCCATACCAAGTATTGGCATGGCTGTGATTGAGCCAGAAGTGCCCAAACAGGAATACTTGTTTCAACAAGCTTTGTTCAGGTTGCCAAACCCAAAAAATAACACATCTGGGGAAACTCTGTGTTCAGGAGCTGTGCACCCCAAACTTTACGGATCGGAATTGGCCATCTCTAATTACAATTGTAATAGTACATAGTGTTATAGTAATATTAAATGTTTCAGTATATCCATAGACGTTAGCTGGAGAGCCAGCAGTAACCAGATGTATAAAAGGAGCCTGAGCAAGATGCTGGGACCAATGTCTGCGCTAAGCAGCAGACCCAGTGGCCGGATGTGAATGGGAGACCAGAGCAACAAACTGCCTGCGATACATCTCACATGGTAGGGAAGTCTCAGCCTCTAACAGGAGACAGGTTATGGATGGCTTTGTAGGTCAGTATTAGTAGTTTGAACTGGATATGATGTTAAATAGGGAGCCAGTGAATGGATTTGCAAAGGGGGAAGCAGGAGAGTAGCAAGAAAAGAGATTAATTAGTCGGGCAGCAGCGTTAAGGACAGACTGGAGAGGTGTGAGTGTGTTAGAAAGTAGGAGGAGGATGTTGCAGTAGTCAAGGCTAGAGATGATTAGGGCATGTACAAGCATTTTTGCAGATTGAGGGTTGAAGAAAGGACGGATTCTGGATATATTTTTGAGCTTGAGATGACAGTATGTGGCAAGAGTTTGGATGTGCAGTTTGAAGGACAGGGCAGAGTCAAGTGTTGCTCCAAGGCAGCGGATTTCCGGCACAAGGCACAGTGTGATGTCATGTATTGTGATATATAAATCAGGTAGGGAAGATATGCGAGATGGAGGAAAGATAATTATTTCAGATTTGTCCACATTCAGCTTCAGGAAGCAAGAGGAGAAGAAGGAGGATATGGCTGATAGACACTCTGGGATTCTGGACAGCTGAGAGGTGACATCTGGGCCAGAGAATTAGATCTGAGTGTCATTAGCATAAAGATGGTACTGGAAGCCATAGGATTTTGAGAGTTTCCCTAGGCCAAGGGTATAGAAGGAGAAGAGTAGGGGTCCTAGGACAGGGCCTTGAGGGACACTAACAAAGAGAGGGTGAGATGAAGAGGTAGTGTGGGAGTAGGAAATACTAAATGTGCAGTTGGAAAGGCATGAGGAAATCCAGGATAGGGCAAGGTCTTTGACGCCAAAGGAAGAGAGGATCTGTAGTAGGAGGCAGTGGTCAACTGTGTCGAAGGCAGAGGACAGGTCTAGGAGGAGGGGTATAGAGAATTGTCTGTTAGCTTTGGTTGTAAGTAAGTCACAATTGTTTAGACCTAATTTCTCCTCGGGTCTGTAGCTTCCAATTTAAATTATTTCCCTGCATAATGTCTTGTGTTTGGAAATCTTTGCGTAAGATTATCTGGGTGTTGTCTGGAGAGTTAGCTCAGTGTACATTCCTAATGTGAAGGTATATAATTGATGTCAAATAGAGAATTTATTTAATCAGATAAACATGAATGTGTCTAGATGACATTTCACATTACACAAGGACACGGAGTTTCATGGTGCAGGGCTTGATTGATATACATGTCTATATGCACCGGACAGATTGATGTAAGATAACATTTCTAGAGGTATTTCACTTTTAGTATTAGTGGTGCAGTCTTGAGAAAGTGAAAATTCCCATTTATGTATATAATTTTTTACTGTGGTTTCAATATGTAGGAGGGTAATTCGTGCGAATGTATGTATGTGCCTGTTGATCCCACACAGCTCAGCTACGTGTTTCACAGCATCAGACCACATTCTGCAAACAGATAGTTGCTGCTCTCTGCAAACGTATACATTTCACGATTGGTTCGAAGAATGATTGTATAGGTTTTTGGTCAGTACTTAAGTGACAGTGCACAACATTACTAATCTACACAAAATAGTTTCTATAGGAATTAGGTCATCCAAAAGGCAATGGCTATAATTGTGGGATCTGAACAGCCTCTTTGGCTGGGGAGCTGTAGGTAGTTGTGTAGGCTCAATGCTTTCTAGTAGACTTGCAAGGAAAGTAAAGCACAGGATTATTACTGAGCACAATTTGCAGAATATTCAGCATGTGCCTTAAAGGGACACTGTCACTGTCACTGTCCTCCGTAGTACATGCCTGCACAAGGCAATCTTGCCTTGCGCAGGCGTGTACTATGGAGGACAGAGAATGAACTTCAAGCCAATATTGCAGCCAGCATGCAGCCAGCGGGTAAGGAAAGGGTGAATCAAAAACCCCCAAACCCCGCCTCCATGGCTGAAGATTGTTCCCTCCAAATTCAGGTGACAGTGTCCCTTTAAGTCAGGTTCAAACGACCTTATGATAAATTGTTCAAATTTTCATCCAGAAAAAACGGATGACTTTGACCCATATTGTAATCCTTATTCCAACTGGATGTCATCTGTGTGTCTGTATTTTCCATCTGTATTGCATCCATTTTTAGACATCAGCAGGTAATAAAATTTCCAAATTCAAATAATGTTAATAACTACGATGTGTTCCTAAAAAATCGAATGCAATACTGATGATTCATATAGGATCTGATTTTTTGGCACACCCACAGACTTGAGTTGCATCCAAAATACAACAGAGAATAGTGCATGCTGCAACATCTAAACAGCCCTATTACATTTGTTTATGTGCTATCTGATTCTTACCTAGACAGCACACATCCGTATAATCGGCTTGAGTGAATGAGACCTTAAGCATTTATTACACATTGTTTGGAGAAGATCAATGCGGTTATTGGGCTTTGTCCATGAAAAGTCACAACAAATTCAAAACCGATGACAAGTCATTGAAGTAGAATAAAGAGCCAGCAATGTGGAATTGAATACCACAATGCAATAAAGTGTATGTTCTTTAAAGTATGAAAATTATTTGTGACATAAGGGTCTGCTTTCCATTGGTTAATGCCCTGTGCTGTACCTAATTTTCCTGATCATTGTATTTTCAACAAGTCATGACCACCTGACATTTACCAAATCACACTTCCATACAGTCTTTATAACCATGTCATACAATCCTGCAGCATTACGAATTGCAAATATGCTAAAAAGTATATTGTGTAACAGATACTCCATACAACTGCACAGGTCGTAGAGCCCTAGGGAAAAAAAAGAATCATTCTGTAAAGAATACTGTAAAGCTGCACGAAACGTTCATTTGTTGGACAATTTTTTGTCTGACAGAATATGAACCCCTATGGTTTGAATGGATCTTTTCATACTTCAGTGAAAATCACGGATCCGTGTTTGAGATCCACAAGACTTAGAGCATGTACTACTCTGGTTCGTGTTTGGTGATCAGACAAGGCCATTAATTCTATATAGATCCGTGAGATACAGATCGAAATCAGAACATATCTGATTGGCTTCTAATTTGTGTCTCACCAAACATAATGGTACAGAAAATAGTTTGGGCAAATGCAAAATCACATATTGTTTTACTGAAGGGGTTAGTGGACGATTTCCATGCTGCTGTAAGTATTGAGATGTATATCCCATTAAAGTTTGAATAACGTGGTGGTTTATTCTATTCTATTCTAAGCACAGAGTTACTTCTTCTTCAAGAAAGACCACATATATACAGAAACAGCAGTGGTATTGGTCAGGATCACATGATGTAGCACATGATACACAAAGGTAAAAATGAACGTAAATGGTAATACACTCATGTTGTTTCTTTCTTTCAATTGTCTTTTTATTGAAAATTTTTTAGAATAATATAACAGCTTTCGGTAAAGGTAAGCATAACAGTAAACATAACATGTTACCTAGTTTGAGATACATGAATTACATAGTAGACAAAACTGTCCTCTTTAGATGAGGACATAAAAGTGTTAGCATTGAGTCCTACATTTTTGAACTAGCTTGATCAAACTAGATAGATTAACTTTAATCAATGAATAAAGAAAAGAAAAAAGGATAGAGATAAGAGAGGGAGAAAGCTTGAGAAGGTGTTGTTGGAGGAAGTAAATAGAAGGGCAGACAGGAGGGTGGGGGGAAAAGGGTGGGGGACGGCAGTTCCTTGGGACAATTGTGTATTCATGATGATATTGTAGAGAGAAATGATGAACTAGTTCTAAATAGGGTCCAGGATTTCCAAGTATTGTGAAACTTATCAATGGTATGGTTTATTTTTGAGGCTAGTTCTTCTGTGTGGTAAAGCTGTTCAATCTTGGAATATATTTGTTGTGTGGTAGGTATTGATTTTGAGTTCCAAAATTTTGGTAACAGAGATTTCCCCGCCGTCAGGATAAATTGGGCCAATTTAGAAGCATTCCCATCATCTGGCCAGATTGGAAAGTTTAGCAGGACAAATTCTGGCTTCAGGACAATACATTTACCCACTATTTCGTATATGGTAGATTCCAACACCCTCCAGAAAGTGGATAGTATTGGGCAAGACCACCATATATGTTTGTAGCTGCCTTCACCTGTTCCGCATCTCCAGCAGTTTAGAGACGAGGCATGGCTCCATTTCTGCATTCGATTGGGTGTCACATACCATCTAGTGATAATTTTAAATGAGTTTTCTTGGATGCGCACGCATTTAGAGGGACCATGCGAATGTCTGTATATATGATTAATTTGTGATTCAGAAAAGTAAGTACCCATGTCCTTTTCCCATTTCATTATATAGGCTCGTTTCAGTGATGTTTCCAGTTTTAGTATAGATTGGTATATTGTTGAAAGGATACGAGTTGGTGGTAGCTTTCTGGCACATAGTGTTTCATAGGAGGACAGGGACCTATTGAAGTCGACCGAATGGTGACTCTGGCGAAGAAAATGTGTGAGTTTGCCGTATTGCAAGAATGTTAGACCTGAGAGACCAGGGATTTTGCGTATGTCTTGTAGGGGAAGAAGGGTTCCATCTTCGCATAGTCGCTCCAAAGATATGTGCGCCGCTTTGTTAGGCAGTGAGTCTAAAATGTCTATGACTTTTGTTAGTAGAGAGAGGGAAGGGATCAGGGCACGATGAAGTTTACCCCATATCTTTAATGTAGCTAGTGTATGTAGATTTTTTGGTTTAGTTAGAGTCGGATCATTGTTTTGCCCTAATAAAATGGAGCGTAGTGGTAAAGGAGACATTGCTTCCTCTATTCTGAGCCACTGTTTGTCTTCTGTGTTTCTGATCCAGTGGATCGCTCTAGATATGTGCGATGCTTGGTAGTACTTTACAATATCTGGCGCACCCATTCCACCCATATCTTTTGGTAGTGTGAGAGTTTTGAAATTAATACACGGTTTATTTTTGTGCCAAATATATCTAAGAAATAGGGAGTGTATTTTAGCTAGGAAAGAGTGGGGGACCTGGATAGGGATCATATTAAACATATACAGAAATTTTGGTAAAATCAGACTTTTTAGAATGTTTTTTCTCCCTATCCAGGATAGAAAATACACTCATGTTGAGTGTATTATCATTTAAGTACCTGACTGAACTCTGACATTTTGCCATGTGGTTCAATTTGGCGCCCGCATTCCGAAATTCAACCTATTTAAACAATACCACTGATGTTTCTGTATACCTGTGGTCTTTCCTGAAGAAGAAGTAACTCTGTACTTGGAAACACAAAAAATAAACCACCACCTTATTCAACCTTTACTGGAATATACGTCTCAATACTTTCAGCAGCATGGAAATCATCCACCAATCTCTTTTATCTTTGATGTCTGATGGTCACTTGCAGACCCGTGGATCTACTGCAGCTGATGTCCTACATTACAGGTGCTTCTCACAAAATTAGAATATCATCAAAATGTTAATTAATTTTAGTTATTTAAAAAAAAAAGTGAAACTCCTATATTATATAGAGTCACTACAAACAGAGGGATCTATGTCAAGTGTTTATTTCTGTTAATGTTGATGATTATAGTTTACAGCCAATGAAAATCTAAAAGTCATTATCTCAGTAAATTAGAATAATTAACAAAAACACCTGCAAAGGCTTCCTAAGTGTTTAAAAAGGCCCCTTCGTCTGTTTCTGTAGACTCCACAATCATGGGGAAGACTGCTGACTTGACACATGTCCAGAAGGCAGTCATTGACACACTCCACAAAGCCAAAAAGGTAATTGCTAAAGAAGCTGTGTGTTCAGAGTGCTGTATCCAAGAATATTTATGTAGAATTGAGTGAAAGGAAAAATTGTGGTAGAAAAAGGTACACAAGAAACTGGGATAAACACAGCCTTGAAAGAATTGTTTAGAAAAGGCCATTCAAAAATTGGGTGGAAATTACCAAGGAGTGGACTGCTGCTGGAGTCATTGCTTCAAGAGCCACCACACAGACATATGCAAGACATAGGCTACAAGTGTCGAATTCCTTGTCTCAAACCACTCATGACCAATAGACAACGCCAAAAGCGTCTTACCTGGGCCAAGGATAAAAAGAACTGGACTGTTGCTAAGTGGTTCAAGATGTTGTTTTCAGATTAAAGTACATTTTGAATTTCATTTGGAAATCAAGGTCCCGAAGTCTGGAGGAAGAGTAGAGAGGCACACAATCCAAGCTGCTGGAGACCTAGTGTGAATTTTCCACAATCAGTGATAGTTTGGGGAACCATGTCATCTGCTGGTGTAGGCCCACTGTGTTTTATCAAGACCAAAGTCAGCGCAGACGTCTACCAGGAAATTTTAGAGCACTTCATGCTTCCCTCTGCTGACAATCTTTTTGGAGATGGAAATTTCAATCTCCAGCAGGACTTGGCACCTGTCCACATTGCCAAAATACCAATACTTGGTTTAAAAACAACAGTATCACTGTGCTTGATTGGTCAGCAAACTTGCCTGACCTTAACCTCATAGAGTATCTATGGGGTATTGTCAAGATGAAGATAAGAGACACCAGACCCCACAATGCAGACGAGCTGAAGGCTGCTATCAAAGCATCCTGGGCTTCCATAACACCTCAGTACTGCCACAGGCTGATCACCTTTATTCCACAGTGCATTGATGCAGTAATTGATGCAAAAGGAGCCCTGAGTATTGAGTGCATATACTGAACATACATTTCAGTAGGCCAACATTTCGGAATTTAAAATAATTTTTCAAACTGGTTTTATAAAGTATTCTAATTTACTGAGATAATGACTTTTGAGTTTTCATTGGCTGTAATTGTAAGCCATAATCATCAGCATTAACAAAATTAAACACTTGAAATAGATACCTCTGTTTGTAATGACTCTATCTAATATATGAGTTTCACTTTTTGTTTTGAAGAACTGAAATACATTAACTTTTGATGATATTCTAAGCTTGTGAGAAGCACTCGTATATGCCTTCTTAACAGATTGATTAGGTTACTTTAATCTGAGCATAAAGCTTATTGTGTCTCTCGGATAAGACCCTATTTTGCGCTGATTTCTCCTAAGGCTTCTTGACATTGTTTTACTATAAATTCCTGCGGTACTGTATTGCAGTTGCCAGGCCCACGGCTTGCACATGTTTAGCACATTATTTCAGATCGCTGGTCATGTTCACACCTGTATTCCTTTCTTATTGCGAGTCTACCAACTTAAATTCAGATCTTTAAACCTACAATTGGGCTGGGACCTGCACCCATAATATGCATGCTAAAAAGTGTGCACATTACGGCTGTATAAACTAGACATTACTTGTACTAGGCGCACAGCCAAAAATTGCATTGCAAGACTGCAGCAATTTGCAGTAAAAAGTCTGCTAACCAGTGTTGAGCGATACCTTCCGATATCGGAAAGTATCGGTATCGGATAGGATCGGCCGATATTCAAAAAATATCGGATATCGCCGATACCGATACCCGATCCCAATGCAAGTCAATGGGACCAAAATATCGGAATTAAAATAAACCCTTTCTTTCCTTGTAGGTTCATTCTACATGAAGGAAAACAACTAAGAATAATGCCGGATGTATTTGGGGAGGTGGCGGAGACATTAAAGTCATAGAGGTTTAGCCCAATCAAATAGAATAGCATGTTTTTTGTTTTTTTTAAGACGTTCGGAGTGACAAAGATATTGACTATGTAAATTTTTTTTTTTATTTTGTCAGATATTGATGTTTCACTATTCCACGCCCTTCCCCTTCTTTTTTTTCTTTTTTTTTTTTCTTTTCCCACACTTTCATCTTCATCATCATCAGCATCTTTGACATCAACTTCTTCTTCACCTTATTCATCTTCTTCTTCATCCTTTACCTTTTTTTTTTTTTTTTTGATTACATTCTTCATATTCATTTTATTCAACTATTATTATTCTTCCTATTCTACATATTCTTTTTATTCCACTGTTATTACTCTTCCTATTCTACTTCTTCATCATATTCTCATTTGTGACAGGCATTCCCGTAGTTGTTATCTATAAAAGTTGGAAGATTACACCTTCCGTTCTGCCAGTCACAAAAGTTACATTTGTCCGCGTTCAGTTTGGCCTGCAGCATCAGGCTTTATCCAGGGGCACCACGAGGAGGAACGGACTCACCCCCATACACTGCTTAGTCTTCTTCTGCATATAATTTAGATAATATCTTTTGCTCTGATATTAAGTCTTATGCTTAATGTTCTTCTGCTCTTTGTTCTGCAGCCTCTTGTTCTTCTGCTTCTCGGTCTTCCATGTCGTCGTCTCCAGGGTCGTCGTCTCCAGTGTCGTCATCTCCGCCGTCGTCGTCTCAGCCGTCGTCGTCTCCGCCGTCGTCGTCTCCGCCGTCGTCATCGGGGTGGTCTTCCGGGTCGTCATCGTCGTCATCGGGGTGGTCTTCCGGGTCGTCGACTTTAGGGTCTTCAACTTGAAAATGTAGCAGAAGGTACAAGGCTGAGAAAATGCCAAGAACCAGCTGATGGAACTGGAACTCGGATGGCTACCCGAAGGTTCAAGAGCCTATGGAACTACCGAGGACCAGCTGACGTTACTGGAACCCGGTTACTAAGCAGGAGGTACCCGTGCTAAAAAGCACTACCAAGGACCGCCTGACGTTGGCGGAACTCGGATACCCAGAAGGAGGCACCTAAGCCAAAGGCTCTGCCCGGAACCAGCTGACGGTACTGGAACCAGGATGGGGAGCAGAAGGTACAAGAGCAAAAGACACTGCCGAGAACCAGCTGACGGTACTGGAACCCGGATGGGTAGCCGAAGGTCCAAGAGCCAATGGAACTACCGAGGACCAGCTGACGTTACTGGAACCCGGTTACTAAGCAGGAGGTACCCGTGCCCGAAAGCACTACCAAGGACCACCTGACGTTGGTGGAACTTGGATACCCAGAAGGAGGCACCTAAGCCAAAGGCTCTGCCCGGAACCAGCTGACGGTACTGGAACCAGGATGGGGAGCAGAAGGTACAAGAGCAAAAGACACTGCCGAGAACCAGCTGACGGTGCTGGAACCAGGTGGTGGACCTGAAGGTCCACAGCAGAGGAGAGAAAAGCTAGGCCGCGAGGCAGCCGCAGTTACCGAACCCCAACAGTCTTACAGGGGGAGCTGGGCCTACTGGCACTATAGAACCAGCCTTGACTACCAGTTCACGCAGCCCACATAGGAAGCTCCTAAACTGGAGGCACCCTGGAGTTGGCTAACCCGACCGCAACACGACGGGGCAAGCATAGGCGTCTCAGCGAGTTTGACACAACCCGGAAACAGCTGACGGTGCTGAAACCAGGTTTGGCACGAGGGAGTACCTGTGACAAAAACACTGCCGAGAACCAGCTGGCGGTGCTGGAACCCAGATGCGTTGCCCCAGTGTGCACGAGCCAATGGCACGACTGAGGACCAGCTGACAGTGCTGGAACCCGGTTACTAAGCTGTAGGTGCCCGCGCTTAAAAGCACTACCAAGGACCGCCTGACGTTGGCGGAACTCGGATACCCAGGAGGAGGCACCAAAGCCAAAGGCTCGGCCTGGAACCAGCTGACGGTGCTGGAACCAGGTGGTGGACCCGAAGGCCCACAGGAGAGGAGAGAACAGCTAGGCCGCGAGGCAGCCGCAGTTACCGAACCCCAACAGTCCTACAGGGGGAGCTGGGCCTACTGGCACTACAGAACCAGCCTTGACTACCAATTCACGCAGCCCACATAGGAAGCTCCTAAACTGGAGGCACCCTGGAGTTGGCTAACCCGACCGCACCACGACGGGGCAAGCATAGGCGTCTCAGTGAGCTTGACACAACCCGGAAACAGCTGACGGTGATGAAACCAGGCTTGGCACGAGGGAGTACCTGTGTCAAGAACACTGCTGAGAACCAGCTGGCGGTGCTGGAACCCAGATGCGTTGCCCCAGTGTGCAAGAGCCAATGGCACGACCGAGGACCAGCTGGCGGTGCTGGAACCCGGTTACTAAGCTGTAGGTGCCCGCGCTTAAAAGCACTACCAAGGACCGCCTGACGTTGGCGGAACTCGGATACCCAGGAGGAGGCACCTAAGCCAAAGGCTCGGCCTGGAACCAGCTGACGGTGCTGGAACCCGGTGGTGGACCCCAAGGCCCACAGGAGAGGAGAGAACAGCTAGGCCGTGAGGCAGCCGCAGTTACCGAACCCCAACAGTCCTACAGGGGGAGCTGGGCCTACTGGCACTACAGAACCAGCCTTGACTACCAATTCACGCAGCCCACATAGGAAACTCCTAAACTGGAGGCACCCTGGAGTTGGCTAACCCGACCGCACCACGACGGGGCAAGCATAGGCGTCTCAGTGAGCTTGACACAACCCGGAAACAGCTGACGGTGCTGAAACCAGGTTTGGCACGAGGGAGTACCTGTGTCAAGAACACTGCCGAGAACCAGCTGGCGGTGCTGGAACCCAGATGCGTTGCCCCAGTGTGCAAGAGCCAATGGCACGACCGAGGACCAGCTGGCGGTGCTGGAACCCGGTTACTAAGCTGTAGGTGCCCGCGCTTAAAAGCACTACCAAGGACCGCCTGACGTTGGCGGAACTCGGATACCCAGGAGGAGGCACCTAAGCCAAAGGCTCGGCCTGGAACCAGCTGACGGTGCTGGAACCAGGTGGTGGACCCCAAGGCCCACAGGAGAGGAGAGAACAGCTAGGCCGCGAGGCAGCCGCAGTTACCGAACCCCAACAGTCCTACAGGGGGAGCTGGGCCTACTGGCACTACAGAACCAGCCTTGACTACCAATTCACGCAGCCCACATAGGAAGCTCCTAAACTGGAGGCACCCTGGAGTTGGCTAACCCGACCGCACCACGACGGGGCAAGCATAGGCGTCTCAGTGAGCTTGACACAACCCGGAAACAGCTGACGGTGCTGAAACCAGGCTTGGCACGAGGGAGTACCTGTGTCAAGAACACTGCCGAGAACCAGCTGGCGGTGCTAGAACCCAGATGCGTTGCCCCAGTGTGCAAGAGCCAATGGCACGACCGAGGACCAGCTGGCGGTGCTGGAACCCGGTTACTAAGCTGTAGGTGCCCGCGCTTAAAAGCACTACCAAGGACCGCCTGACGTTGGCGGAACTCGGATACCCAGGAGGAGGCACCTAAGCCAAAGGCTCGGCCTGGAACCAGCTGACGGTGCTAGAACCAGGTGGTGGACCCCAAGGCCCACAGGAGAGGAGAGAACAGCTAGGCCGCGAGGCAGCCGCAGTTACCGAACCCCAACAGTCCTACAGGGGGAGCTGGGCCTACTGGCACTACAGAACCAGCCTTGACTACCAGTTCACGCAGCCCACATAGGAAGCTCCTAAACTGGAGGCACCCTGGAGTTGGCTAACCCGACCGCACCACGACGGGGCAAGCATAGGCGTCTCAAGGAGCTTGACACAACCCGGAAACAGCTGACGGTGCTGAAACCAGGCTTGGCACGAGGGAGTACCTGTGTCAAGAACACTGCCGAGAACCAGCTGGCGGTGCTGGAACCCAGATGCGTTGCCCCAGTGTGCAAGAGCCAATGGCACGACCGAGGACCAGCTGGCGGTGCTGGAACCCGGTTACTAAGCTGTAGGTGCCCGCGCTTAAAAGCACTACCAAGGACCGCCTGACATTGGCGGAACTCGGATACCCAGGAGGAGGCACCTAAGCCAAAGGCTCTGCCTGGAACAAGCTGACGGTGCTGGAAAAAGGTGGTGGACCCCAAGGCCCACAGGAGAGGAGAGAACAGCTAGGCCACGAGGCAGCCGCAGTTACCGAACCCCAACAGTCCTACAGGTGGAGCTGGGCCTACTGGCACTACAGAACCAGCCTTGACTACCAGTTCACGCAGCCCACATAGGAAGCTCCTAAACTGGAGGCACCCTGGAGTTGGCTAACCCGACCGCACCACGACGGGGCAAGCATAGGCGTCTCAGTGAGCTTGACACAACCCGGAAACAGCTGACGGTGCTGAAACCAGGCTTGGCACGAGGGAGTACCTGTGTCAAGAACACTGCCGAGAACCAGCTGGCGGTGCTGGAACCCAGATGCGTTGCCCCAGTGTGCAAGAGCCAATGGCACGACCGAGGACCAGCTGGCGGTGCTGGAACCCGGTTACTAAGCTGTAGGTGCCCGCGCTTAAAAGCACTACCAAGGACCGCCTGACGTTGGCGGAACTCGGATACCCAGGAGGAGGCACCTAAGCCAAAGGCTCGGCCTGGAACCAGCTGACGGTGCTGGAACCAGGTGGTGGACCCGAAGGCCCACAGGAGAGGAGAGAACAGCTAGGCCGCGAGGCAGCCGCAGTTACCGAACCCCAAGAGTCTTACAGGGGGAGCTGGGCCTACTGGCACTACAGAACCAGCCTTGACTACCAGTTCACGCAGCCCACATAGGAAGCTCCTAAACTGGAGGCACCCTGGAGTTGGCTAACCCGACCGCAACACGACGGGGCAAGCATAGGCGTCTCAGCGAGTTTGACACAACCCGGAAACAGCTGACGGTGCTGAAACCAGGTTTGGCACGAGGGAGTACCTGTGACAAAAACACTGCCGAGAACCAGCTGGCGGTGCTGGAACCCAGATGCGTTGCCCCAGTGTGCAAGAGCCAATGGCACGACCGAGGACCAGCTGACGGTGCTGGAACCCGGTTACTAAGCTGTAGGTGCCCGCGCTTAAAAGCACTACCAAGGACCGCCTGACGTTGGCGGAACTCGGATACCCAGGAGGAGGCACCTAAGCCAAAGGCTCGGCCTGGAACCAGCTGACGGTGCTGGAACCAGGTGGTGGACCCGAAGGCCCACAGGAGAGGAGAGAACAGCTAGGCCGCGAGGCAGCCGCAGTTACCGAACCCCAACAGTCCTACAGGGGGAGCTGGGCCTACTGGCACTACAGAACCAGCCTTGACTACCAGTTCACGCAGCCCACATAGGAAGCTCCTAAACTGGAGGCACCCTGGAGTTGGCTAACCCGACCGCACCACGACGGGGCAAGCATAGGCGTCTCAGTGAGCTTGACACTACCCGGAAACAGCTGACGGTGCTGGAACCAGGTTTGGCACGAGGGAGTAGCAGTGACAAAAACACTGCCGAGAACCAGCTGGCGGTGCTGGAACCCAGATGCGTTGCCTATTAAAGATTGTCTTCCTAGAGCCCCAACTAGCGGTGCTGGAGCAAAGGGTAAGCAGGGGGAGCAGAGTGTAGGCCGAAGCCTGCACTGGAGGCAGCTTTGTGTCAGCGTTGCGTTTGCAGGACACTTTGCCGGCTACACAGTGTGGGAACAGCTGGCATTGCTGAACCCCACTAACACAATGGCGGGTGTTTTTCTCTGTGCAGCTAGCACTTGCGGGCAAAAACTTGCGATGTTAGAGCCCGTGGTGAAGCAGGAGGAGGAGGAGAGGAGCAGAGTGTAGGCCGAAGCCTAGTTGAACCCTTTTTCAAAGGAAACCTTTAACCCCCCCTCAGGTGTTACAAAGTACAAGAGACACACCTTGTGCAGTATTAATGCTGCACAAGTGAAAGGTTGCTCTATTTATTTGTCTACTTGCACACGCTGAATGAAAGACGTACACAATTTAGCCCATTCTACAGTCAAACTGTAGTGGATGCGTGACTTGGCTTTTTAAGGAGACGCAGCACAGGTGTCCCAAATAACGCCTTGGTGCTTGGCGCAGCTTCCTGAGCGTTGTTATTTGCTGTACAGGAGTCTGCACTCTTGTGTTATCCCTTGGCAATGCCCTGTTAGAGCTGCCCGTCTTATGACCTCATTTCATGTTGGCCGGTGCGGTTAACGATGGCCATAAATCCCAGACCCACAGTGCCTTTTCCTAAAGTCACACTGCGGTGCTGGGATTCGTGGCCTTGAGCAGTAAATATTTTGGCCGCTCACACACGTCCTTACACCTGCTTCTGACTGGGCGGCCTCTGCTGATCCCTTCTCGGATGCCGCGGCCATGAGGCTGCACAGTCTGAAGAAGGCGGAAGGAGATGAGTTAAGACAGGCGAAGATATGCACTGCTCGTGCCCATCAATCACACCCTCGCAGTCAAAATAAGTAAGACAACGAGGAGCATTGTTTCAGGCAGGGCGGACGCACAGGCGCAACAAGCCAACCAATGATGTCAGAAGACGGGCAGCGCTACCAAGGGGGGTGCTGCGTATCATTAGAAAGGAAAGTCACACCTCAGGGACAGTGGAATGGTCTCTAATGAGACACATTTTGTACGTGTTGAGTTCCACGTGGGCAAGGAGAAAAAGTCAGCCACCTTGTACAAATGCAGCAGTACTGCTGTACAAGGTGCCTGTTATACCTAGAAACACCTGGGGGGGTGGGGCCAGGTTCCCTTTAATTTCAGTTCATGTGCCTGCGTGGCGTTTGCAGGTCACGTTGCCGGCTACACAGCAGGGGAACAGCTGGCGGTGCTGAACCCCACTAACACATTGGCTGGTGTTTTTCTCTGTGCAGCTAGCACTTCCGGGCAGAAACTGGAGGTGTTTGAGCCCAGGGTCAGCAGGAGGAGGAGAGGAGCAGAGTGTAGGCCGAAGCCTGCACTGGTGACAGCTTTTGGTCAGTTGTGCCAGCGTGGCTTGTGCTGGACACGATGCCGGCTACACAGCGGGGGAACAGCTGGCGGTGCTGAACCCCACTGACACAATGGTGGGTGTTTTTCTCTGTGCAGCTAGCATGTCCGGGCAGAAACTGGCGGTGTTTGAGCCCAGGGTCAGCAGGAGGAGGAGAGGAGCAGAGTGTAGGCCGAAGCCTGCACTGGTGGCAGCTTTTGGTCGGTTGTGCCAGCGTGGCTTGTGCTGGACACGATGCCGGCTACACAGCAGGGGAACAGCTGGCGGTGCTGAACCCCACTAACACATTGGCTGGTGTTTTTCTCTGTGCAGCTAGCACTTCCAGGCTACAACTGGCGGTGTTATAGCCCAGGGTCAGCAGGAGGAGGAGAGGAGCAGAGTGTAGGCCGAAACCTAGTTGAACCAATTTCAAAGGTAACCTTTAACCCCCCCTCAGGTGTTGCAAGGTACAAGAGCCACACCTTGAACTGCATTAATGATGCACAAGTCAAAGGTTGCTCTCTTAATTTTGCTCCTTGCACACGCTGAATAAAACACGTACACTATTTAGCCCATTATACTGTCAAACAGTAGTGGAGGCGTGACTTGTCTTTTTAAGGAGACGCAGCACAGGTGTACAAATTTACACCTAGGTGCTGGGCGCAGATTCCTTACCGTTGTTATTTGCAGTACAGGAAACTGCGCTCTTGTGTTATCCCTTGGCAATACCCTGTTAGTGCGGGCTGTCTCATGACCTCATTTCATGTTGGCCGGTGCGGTTAACGATGGCCATAAATCCCAGACCCACAGTGCCTTTTCCTAAAGTCACACTGCGGTGCTGGGATTCGTGGCCTTGTGCAGTAAATATGTTCGCCGCTCACACATGTCCTTACACCTGCTTCAGACTGGGCGGCCTCAGCTGATCCCTTATCGCATGCCGCGGCCATGAGGCCGCACAGTCAGAAGAAGGCGGAAGGAGGGGAGTGAAGACAGGGGAACATATGCACTGCTCGTGCCCATCAATCACACCCTCGCAGTCAAAATATATGAGACAACGAGGGGCGTTGTGTCGGGCAGGGCGGACGCACAGGCAAAGCCAGCCAACCAATGATGTCAGAAGACGGGCAGCGCTAACAATGGGGGTGCTGTGTGTCATTAGAAAGGAAAGTCACACCTCAGGGACAATGGAATGGTCTCTAATGAGACACATTTTGTACGTGTTGCGTTCCACGTGGGCAAGGAGAAAGTCAGCCACCTTGTACAAATGCAGCAGTACTGCTGTACAAGGTGGCTGTTATACATAGAAACACCAGGGGGGGTGGGGCCAGGTTCCCTTTAATTTCAGTTCATGTGCCTGCGTGGCGTTTGCAGGTCACGTTGCAAGCTACACAGCAGGGGAACAGCTGGCGGTGCTGAACCCCACTAACACATTGGCTGGTGTTTTTCTCTGTGCAGCTAGCACTTCCGGGCAGAAACTGGAGGTGTTTGAGCCCAGGGTCAGCAGGAGGAGGAGAGGAGCAGAGTGTAGGCCGAAGCCTGCACTGGTGGCAGCTTTTGGTCAGTTGTGCCAGCGTGGCTTGTGCTGGACACGATGCAAGCTACACAGCAGGGGAACAGCTGGCGTTGCTGAACCCCACTGACACATTGACTGGTGTTTTTCTCTGTGCAGCTCGCATGTCCGGGCAAAAACTGGCGGTGTTAGAGCCCAGGGTCAGCAGGAGGAGGAATGGAGCAATGTGTAGGCCGAAGCCTGCACTGGTGGCAGCTTTTGGTCGGTTGTGCCAGCGTGGCTTGTGCTGGACACGATGCAAGCTACACAGCAGGGGAACAGCTGGCGTTGCTGAACCCCACTGACACATTGACTGGTGTTTTTCTCTGTGCAGCTCGCATGTCCGGGCAAAAACTGGCGGTGTTAGAGCCCAGGGTCAGCAGGAGGAGGAGAGGAGCAATGTGTAGGCCGAAGCCTGCACTGGTGGCAGCTTTTGGTCGGTTGTGCCAGCGTGGCTTGTGCTGGACACGATGCAAGCTACACAGCAGGGGAACAGCTGGCGTTGCTGAACCCCACTGACACATTGACTGGTGTTTTTCTCTGTGCAGATCGCATGTCCGGGCAAAAACTGGCGGTGTTAGAGCCCAGGGTCAGCAGGAGGAGGAGAGGAGCAGAGTGTAGGCCAAAGCCTAGTTGAACCAATTTCAAAGGTTACCTTCAACCCCCCCTCAGGTGTTGCAAGGTACAAGAGCCACACCTTGTGCAGCATTAATGCTGCACAAGTAAAAGGTTGCTCTATTTAGTTTGCTCCTTGCACACGCTGAATAAAACACGTACACTATTTAGCCCATTATACTGTCAAACAGTTGTGGAGGCGTGACTTGTCTTTTTAAGGAGACGCAGCACAGGTGTCAAAATTTGCACCTGGGTACTGGGCGCAGATTCCTGAGCGTTGTTATTTGCTGTACAGGAGTCTGCGCTATTGTGATCCCTTGGCCATGCGCTGTGAGCGCTTCCTGTCTTCTGACCTCATTTCATGTCGGCCGTTGCGGTTAGCGATGGACATGAATCCCAGACCCACAGTGTGTTTTCAAAAAATCACACTGCGTGGCTGGGATTCGTGGCCTTGTGCAGTAAATAGGTTTGCCGCTCACACATGTCCTTACACCTGCTTCAGACTGGGCGGCCTCAGCTGATCCCTTATCGCCTACCACGGCCAGGAGGCCGCACAGTCTGAAGAAGGCGGAAGGAGATGAGTTAAGACAGGCGAACATATGCACTGCTCGTGCCCATAAACCACACCCTCGCTGACAAAATAAATATGACAACGAGGGGCGTTGTTTCTAGCAGGGCGGATGCACAGGCGCAGCCAGCTAACCATGATGACAAAAGACGGGAAACGCTACCAAGGGGGGTGCTGCGTATCATTAGAAAGGAAAGTCACACCTCAGGGACAGTGGAATGGTCTCAATGAGACACATTTTGTACGTGTTGAGTTCCACGTGGGCAAGGAGAAAAAGTCAGCCACCTTGTACAAATGCAGCAGTACTGCTGTACAAGGTGGCTGTTATACATAGAAACACCTGGGGGGGTGGGGCCAGGTTCCCTTTAATTTCAGTTCATGTGCCAGCGTGGCGTTTGCAGGTCACGTTGCCGGCTACACAGCAGGGGAACAGCTGGCGGTGCTGAACCCCACTAACACATTGGCTGGTGTTTTTCTCTGTGCAGCTAGCACTTCCGGGCAAAAACTAGCGGTGTTTTGAGCCCAAGGTCAGCAGGAGGAGGAGAGGAGCAGAGTGTAGGCCGAAGCCTGCACTGGTGGCAGCTTTTGTTCTGTTGTGCCAGCGTGGCTTGTGCTGGACACGTTGCCGACTACACAGCAGGGGAACAGCTGGCGGTGCTGAACCCCACTGACACATCAGCTAGTGTTTTTTCTGTGTAGACAACACTTCCAGGTGGCAACTGACAGTGTTGAAACCCAGGGAATCAAAGAGGAGCAGAGTGTAGGCCGAAGCCTGCAGTGGAGCAAGTTGAAGGGGAACCTTTAACCCCCCCCCAGGCATTTGTTGCTGAAAGAGCCATCTTGTACAGCAGTAATACTGCACATGGAAAATGGTGGCTCCAAAAATTATGCTCCTTGCAAATGCTGAAGTACACACTCATATAATGTGTCCCCTCACACCGTCAAACCATCCCGGAAGTGGGACTTTCCTTTGTAATGTGACACAGCACAGCCGTCATTCCAACCCCCTTGGTGCCGGGCGCCACCTCCTCAACGTTGTTTGGTTCTGTCACGGAGCCCGCGCTGTAATGTTATCCCTTGGCCATGCACATTTAGCGGTGCCCGTCTTCTGACATCATGTAGGTGTCAGGCTGGCAGTGCCTGTGCGTCCAAGCTGCCCGAGATCCAACCTTGCAGTGTCATCTAATGTAGTCCCACTGCGGGCCAGGGATCCATGGGCATGCGCAGTGCATATCATCGCCTCTCACTCACCTCCTTCCTGCTTCTTCAGACTGTGCGGCGTCACGGCCGTGGCATGCTATTAGGGATCAGCTGACGCCGCCTAGTCTGAAGAAGCGTGAAGAAGGGGAGTGAGAGGCTAGTATATGCACTGCGCATGGCCATGGATACCAGGCCCACTGTGGGATCACATTAGACGACACTGCGAGGTGTGATTTCGGGCAGCGTGGACGTACAGGCGCAGCCAGGACGACAACAAATGATGTCAGAGGATGGGCAGCGCAAACTGTGCATGGCCAAGGGATAACATAACAGCGCAGGGTCCATGACGGAATCAAACAACGCTAAGGAGGCAGCGCACGGTGCCAAGGGGGTAGCAATGACGGCTGTGCTGCGTCACATTACAAAGGAAAGTCCCACCTCCGGGACGGTTGGACGGTGTGAGGGGACACATTACATGAGTGTGTAGTTCAGCGTTTGCAAGGAGCATAATTTCAAGAGCGACCTTTCCCTTGTGCAGTATTAGTGCTGCACATGGTGGCTCTTTCAGTAACAAACGCCTAGGGGGGGGGGACAGGTCCCCTTACATTTTAGTTGTGCCAGCGTGGCGGTCGCATGACACGTTGCCGGACACACAGCTGGGGATCAGCTGACGTTACTGAACCCCAATAACAGAGGAGCGACTGTTGACTGTGCACACAGCACTTCCAGGCACCAACTGGCGGTGTTAGAGCCCAGGGACAGCAGGAGGAGCAGATTGGAGGTATTGCCGCACACACAGCTGGGGATCAGCTGACGTTACTGAACCCCAATAACAGAGGAGCGACTGTTGACTGTGCACACAGCACTTCCAGGCACCAACTGGCGGTGTTAGAGCCCAGGGACAGCAGGAGGAGCAGATTGGAGGTATTGCCGCACACACAGCTGGGGATCAGCTGACGTTACTGAACCCCAATAACAGAGGAGCGACTGTTGACTGTGCACACAGCACTTCCAGGCACCAACTGGCGGTGTTAGAGCCCAGGGACAGCAGG
Organism: Ranitomeya imitator; assembly: GCF_032444005.1. Taxonomy (NCBI): domain Eukaryota; kingdom Metazoa; phylum Chordata; class Amphibia; order Anura; family Dendrobatidae; genus Ranitomeya; species Ranitomeya imitator. Next base: position 423,683,900 of record NC_091286.1, on the reverse strand, counting down.
AGGAGCAGATTGGAGGTATTGCCGCACACACAGCTGGGGATCAGCTGACGTTACTGAACCCCAATAACAGAGGAGCGACTGTTGACTGTGCACACAGCACTTCCAGGCACCAACTGGCGGTGTTAGAGCCCAGGGACAGCAGGAGGAGCAGAGGAACAGAGTCTAGGCCGAAGCCTGATTGGAGCAAGTTGAAAGGGAACCTTTAACCCCCCCCTAAGACGTTTGTAGCTGAAAGAGCCATCTTGTGCAGCACTAACGATGCAAAAGGAAAAGGTGGTTCTTTTTTAATTATGCTCCTTGCAAACACCGAAGTAAACACTAAAAATGTGTCCCCTTATACCGTTAAACCGTCCCGGAGGTGCGAATTTCCTTCGTAATGGGACACAGCACAGCTGTCATTCCTATCCCCTTGGTGCCGTGCGCTGCCTCCTCAGCGTTGTTTTAAGCTGTCACGGAGCCTGCGCTGTTCTGTTAGCCCTTGGCCATGCCCAATTAGCGCTGCCTGTCTTCTGACATAATTTGGTGTCAGGCTGTCACTGCCTGTGCATCCACGCTGCTCCAGATCCCACCTCGCAGTCTCGTCCAACGTAATCCCACTGCGGGCCTTGGAACCATGGACATGCACAGTGCATATCCTCGACTCTCACTCCCCTCCTTCCCTCTTCTTCAGACTGTGCGGTGTCACGGCCGTGGCATGCTATTAGGGATCAGCTGACGGCGCACAGTCTAAAGAAGGCGGAGGGAAATGAGCGAGAGCCCGAGGGGAAGATATGCACTGCGCATGCCCATGGATCCCAGGCCCGCAGTGTGACTCAATCAGAAGACACAGCGAGGCGGGATCTCGGGCAGCGCGGCCGCACAGGCGCAGCCAGCCTGACACCAAATTATGTCAGAAGACAGGCAGCGCAAATAGGGCATGCCCAAGGGATAACAGAACAGCGCAGGCTCCGTGACAGCTTAAAACAACGCTGAGGAGGCAGCGCATGGCACCAAGGGGGTAGGAATGACGGCTGTGCTGCGTCACATTGCGAAGGAAAGTCCCAGCTCCGGGACGGTATAACGGTATCAGTGAACACATTTTATAAGTGTTAAGTTCTGCGTGTGCAAGGAGCTAAAAAAAAAGAGCTACCTTTTCCTTGTGCAGCATTACTGCTGCACAAGATGGCTCTTTCAGTAACAAACGACGGGGGGGGGGGGGCAGGTTCCCTTTACATTTAGGTTGTTGTGCCAGCGTGGCGGTCGCAGGACACATTGCCGGCTACACAGCTGGGGATCAGCTGACGTTACTGAAACCCAATAACACTGGGTCGTATGTTTTTACTGTGCAGCCTGCACTTCTGAGCCGCAACTGGCGGTGTTGGAGCCCAGGAATAGCAGTTCAGGTGGTAGAAAGATGAACACAGCAGGAGACCTGGATGACACCCAATTACTTAATCAGGCAGAGGAGTGGCAAATTCCTGCGAGATCCAGGCCTGGTTCATTTTCAGGAAAGTAAGCCGGTCAACGTTATCGGAGGATAGTCGCATGCAACGGTCTGTTAGTACACCACCTGCGGCACTAAAGACACGTTCCGATAAGACACTAGCCGCAGGGCAAGCCAGCACCTCCAATGCATACTGGCTTAGCTCTGGCCATGTATCCAGCTTAGAGACCCAAAACTTGAACGGGGAAGAGCCGTCTGGGAGTACAGTAAGAGGGCAAGCCATGTAGTCTGTCACCATCTGACGGAACCGTTGCCTCCTGCTGACTGGAGCCGCCGGTGATGGTGTAGACATTTGGGGCGGGCACACAAAAGTGTGCCAGAGTTGTGCCATACTGGGCTTGCCTTGGGCAGAGGCACTGCTTCTGCTCCCTCTTTGGGCAGAGCCTCCCCCACTGCCTCGACGCACTGAGCTGCTTTGTAAAGCACTAGCAGCACTCCTATCAGTTGGACAGGAGAAGATGATGGAATTCACCAGTGTGTCGTGGTACTCCCGCAATTTACGCTCCCGGGTCAACGCAGGGATGAGGTTTTGGACGTTGTCCCGGTAGCGAGGATCGAGGAGGGTGAACACCCAATAATCAGGCATGTTGAGAATGTGGTCGATGCGGCGGTCGTTTCTCAGGCACTGCAGCATGAAATCCACCATGTGCTGCAGAGTGCCAACTGGCCCAGAAACGCTGTCCCCTGCTTGAGACATGATCTCTGCCCGCTCGTCATCACCCCACCCTCGCTGTACACACTGACCACTGGACAATTGTGTCGCTCCCTCCTCTGGACGGAGCTCTTCCTCCTCCATTGACTCCTCCTCATCCTCCTCACAAATTGGCCCCTGCGTACCCCTTTGTGAGGAACCACGTGGCGCTGACTCTCCAGAAGCTGATGGAAAAGGTGACTCCTCATCCTCCACCTCTTCCACAACATCATCCCTTAACCCTTGCAAAGTTTGCTGAAGCAGGCAGATAAGGGGGACAGTCATGCTGACTAGTGCATCATCTGCACTTGCCATCCGCGTGGAATAATCAAAAGGACGCAAAACCTGGCAGACGTCCTTCATAGTGGCCCACTCTGTGGTTGTGAAGTATGATCGGCGCTGACTGCGACTTCTTTGCGCCTGATGCAGCTGGTACTCCATAACTGCTTGCTGCTGCTCACACAACCGCTCCAACATATGTAACGTGGAATTCCACCGGGTAGGTAGGTCACATATGATGCGGTGTTCCGGAAGGCGGAATCGGCGCTGCAGAGCAGCAATGCGGGATCTGGCCAAGCTGGAACGCCGCAAGTGAGCACACTCTAGGCGGACCTTGTGCAGCAGGGCATCAAGATCCGGATAGTCCCTCAGAAAACTCTGCACAACCAAATTGAGCACATGTGCCAGACATGGGATGTGAGTGAGGTTGCCAAGGGCCAAAGCTGCCACCAGATTTCGGCCATTGTCACACACTACCATGCCTGGCTGGAGATTCGCTGGCAGTAACCACACATCGCTCTCCTGCTTGATGGCATTCCAGAGCTCCTGCGTTGTGTGGCTTCGATGCCCCAATGAAACTAGTTTCAAGACGGCCTGCTGACGTTTGGCCACGGCTGTGCTCATGTCGGTCATAGATAAACGTTCACGGGTCCATGTGGAGGTGGACTGTGACGAATCCTGCAGAGAGGAATCTGAGGAACTGGTGTAAGAGGAGGAGTCGATGCGTACAGACTGGATTCCTGCAATCCTTGGAGTGGGCAGGACACGTCCTGCGCCACTCGCACGATCTGTACCTGGCTCAACAACATTAACCCAATGGGCAGTGAGGGAAACATATCGCCCCTGTCCATGCTGACTGGTCCACGCATCGGTGGTGAGGTGGACCTTGCTACTGACGGCGTTCAGTAGCGCATGTTTTATGTTTGCCTCAACATGCCTGTGCAGGGCAGGGACAGCCTGCCTGCTGAAGTAAAAGCGGCTGGGCACCTTGTACTGTGGGACTGCCAATGCCATCAAGTCACGGAAGCTGTCAGTCTCCACCAGCCTGAACGAGAGCATTTCCAGGGACAACAGTTTGGCAATGCCTGCATTCAGAGCCTGTGCTCGGGGGTGGTTGGCCGAGAATGCCCGCCTTTTCTCCCATGCCTGTACTACCGATGGCTGTAGAGTAGACTGGGAGTGTGAGGATGACTGGGAAGGTGGTGCTGTGGGTGGAATTACACTAGGTCTCTGGACAACAGTGGAGGAAGAGGCAACACGAGATGAAGAGGTGGTAGCTGCCGCTGTTGGTTGGCCTACGTTTTCACTGTGTTTCTGTAACTCCACCGCGTGCCTGGTCCGCACATGTTTCCACATATTTGTGGTATTGAGGTTGCTGACACTTTTACCTCTTTTTACTTTCTGATGACACAGCTTGCATTTGACAAAACAAATGTCATCTGCAACTGTGTCAAAAAAGGACCAGGCACTGCAAGTCTTGGGAGCGCCCTTTTTGGCTTTGGAAAGAGACAGGCTCCTAACGGGTGCCAAAGTGGAGGCTACAGGCTCCGCAGTCTTCCCGCTCCCTCTCCCTCTTTGGCCCGTAAGGGGAAGCTCTTCCTCAGAGCTGCTCCCACCACCTTCCTGTTCCTCACGCCACGATGGGTCAAGGACCTCATCATCTCCACTACCCTCTGCCACCAACTGCTCCTCCTGGGTAGTCTCGGCAGCACAGTACGCATCAGAAAGCGGCACCTGAGTTTCATCATCAGATGCGTACTGCGCTGTGGTCACCGGAGGCACTGGCCCACCTGCCTCTTCAGAGTCAGAGAGAAAAAGCTGTTGGGCATCACTGCACACTGCCTCTTCTTCCATTTCTCCAATGTTGCTTGGCTGGCCCCCTGTTTCCAAGCCAAGAGATTCAGAGAACAGAAGTAGAGACGGCTCCTGTCCTGGGCTCTCTGACTGCCTGGCCAATTTGGCAGGTGGTGAAGAGACAGATGGCTGCTCTCCAGTGCTCTGTGCCTGAGAGGATGTGGCACTAACTGAAGTCGATGCCGAGGCGTTAGCTGCCATCCACCCGACAACGGCTTCAATTTGGTCTTCACGCAGCAGCGGTGCACGGCGCTCTCCGACAAAGCTGCGCATGAAGGACTGTTCCCTGCTGAAACTGAGTGACGACAAGTTACCGGCGCCCGCAGCAAGCACAGAATCACCACGTCCTCTCCCTGCTCCTCTCCCTGCTCCGCGCCCACGCCCACGTGCCTTACTCCCTGCCCTCTTCATCTTGGTTGACAGATAAAGATAAGCAGAAAAGTACTAAGGCCTTAGCGTGCTTATTCCTGAAATGCTCCTCCTAACAGGTGTAAGAAACACTAATGTTGTAAAGTGTGGACTAAACTTTATTATTTTTCAAATGTGGCCTACACAAGTGTTAAGTTGTGTTTGGTGAACTTTACTTTTTTTTTTGTGCAGATCGGGCTACAGAGCTAGTTTAAATCACACGGAGACCGTGCAGACAGCCGTAAACGGCGCTGCAAGGCCAAAAAACCCTCCTCTAGGTTATCCTATGTAGTGTTTTTCCACTATTTAGCTGGAGACGGGTGGAAAGACACTAATAGGAATTTTTTTTTTAAAATTTTAAACAGGCTGCACTATTTGAAAAAAAGGAAATTGTTTTTCAAGGTATGAGGCAGTAACGCACCCTGAGCTGAATCCAACCGGCTATAGCTGCACACAGACTACAGGGCGAGCTGCGCTCACACAGAGACCGTGCAGACAGCCGTAAACGGCGCTGCAAGGCCAAAAAACCCTCCTCTAGGTTATCCTATGTAGTGTTTTTCCACTATTTAGCTGGAGACGGGTGGAAAGACACTAATAGGAATTTTTTTTTTTAAATTTTAAACAGGCTGCACTATTTGAAAAAAAGGAAATTGTTTTTCAAGGTATGAGGCAGTAACGCACCCTGAGCTGAATCCAACCGGCTATAGCTGCACACAGACTACAGGGCGAGCTGCGCTCACACAGAGACCGTGCAGACAGCCGTAAACGGCGCTGCAAGGCCCAATAAACCCCCTCTAGGTTATCCTATGTAGTGTTTTTCCACTATTTAGCTGGAGACGGGTGGAAAAACACTAATAGGGAATTTTTTTTTAAATTTTTAAACAGGCTGCACTATTTGAAAAAAAGGAAAATTTTTCTCAAGGTATGAGCCAGTAACGAACCCTGAGCTGAATCCAACCGGCTATGGCTGCACACAGACTACAGGGCGAGCTGGGCTCACACGGAGACCATGCAGACAGCCGTAAACGGCGCTGCAAGGCCCAAAAAACCCCCTCTAGGTTATCCTATGTAGTGTTTTTCCACAATTTAGCTGGAGACGGGTGGAAAAACACTAATAGGAATTTTTTTTTTTAAATTTTAAACAGGCTGCACTATTTGAAAAAAAGGAAATTGTTTTTCAAGGTATGAGGCAGTAACGCACCCTGAGCTGAATCCAACCGGCTATAGCTGCACACAGACTACAGGGCGAGCTGCGCTCACACAGAGACCGTGCAGACAGCCGTAAACGGCGCTGCAAGGCCCAATAAACCCCCTCTAGGTTATCCTATGTAGTGTTTTTCCACTATTTAGCTGGAGACGGGTGGAAAAACACTAATAGGGAATTTTTTTTTAAATTTTTAAACAGGCTGCACTATTTGAAAAAAAGGAAAATTTTTCTCAAGGTATGAGCCAGTAACGAACCCTGAGCTGAATCCAACCGGCTATGGCTGCACACAGACTACAGGGCGAGCTGGGCTCACACGGAGACCATGCAGACAGCCGTAAACGGCGCTGCAAGGCCCAAAAAACCCCCTCTAGGTTATCCTATGTAGTGTTTTTCCACAATTTAGCTGGAGACGGGTGGAAAAACACTAATAGGGAATTTTTTTTAAAATTTTTAAACAGGCTGCACTATTTGAAAGAAAGGAACATTTTTCTCAAGGTATGAGCCAGTAACGAACCCTGAGCTGAATCCAACCGGCTATGGCTGCACACAGACTACAGGGCGAGCTGGGCTCACACGGAGACCGTGCAGACAGCCGTAAACGGCGCTGCAAGGCCCAAAAACCCCCCTCTAGGTTATCCTATGTAGTGTTTTTCCACAATTTAGCTGGAGACGGGTGGAAAAACACTAATAGTGAATTTTTTTTTAAATTTTTAAACAGTCTGCACTATTTGAAAGAAAGGAAAATTTTTCTCAAGGTATGAGCCAGTAACGAACCCTGAGCTGAATCCAACCGGCTATGGCTGCACACAGACTACAGGGCGAGCTGGGCTCACACGGAGACCGTGCAGACAGCCGTAAACGGCGCTGCAAGGCCCAAAAACCCCCCTCTAGGTTATCCTATGTAGTGTTTTTCCACAATTTAGCTGGAGACGGGTAGAAAAACACTAATAGGAAATTTGAGAAAAAATGTGCAGCAGGCTGCACTATGAGCAAAAAAGGACAACTGTGTGAGGCAGTGTGAACCCCCCCTGAGCTGAATACAACCGGGTATATGGCTGCACACAGACTACAGAGTGAGCTGCACACACACACAGAGACCTTGCAGAACGCTGTTAAAACAGCGCTGCAAGGCAAGAGCAAGGTGAACAGTGAAGAACACACAGCGTTTTGCTAAATTAGCCTTTGGAAAGGAAAATAAAGCAATTAGCTAGCTCAACTGGCCCTCAGTTAGAACACAGCGTCCTGTCCCTAACTGAAATCACAGCAGAGTGAGCGCAAAATGGCGGCAGCGTTTTTTATAGTGCAGAGTGACATCATTTCAGCAGCCAATCACAGCCTTGCCAGTACTTACATGCCCACCATGCTAAACAGGATGTGCCCACACTTCCAATCATTCCTCATTGGCTGCTGCGTTCTGTTTGAATTCTGGGAACTTCCGATTCCAGTATCCGATACGCGGGAAGTATCGGAATTCGGTATCGGAATTCCGATACCGCAAATATCGGCCGATACCCGATACTTGGGGTATCGGAATGCTCAACACTACTAACCACTACTCGTACAGAAACCCTGACATAGAATTGCAGGACATTTCTATCGACACTGATCACTCTGTTGCAGGTAATTAAATAATTATTAAATACCAGATAGTTTTATCACCATAAACACCAGTGGATTGGAGCATATTCTTTTAAAAAAGGAATCTTAGCCCAAAGTCAGAGAAAATACATATTTTTTTTGCATATATACATATATCTCAACCTGAATGATGACTTTACTCTCACTATATATTTAGGTCAACATTTGTTTGTAGACCCGATGTAAGGATTCGGAGAAGAATTTGAGAGTGGACCCTCTGGGTCGTGACTCTAGAGCCCCCGGGGTCGAGCGGACCAGATGGAACCACCCCCTATACAGGGAGCGTTAGGAGCAGGACCTTGGGGGAATGGAGACACAACAGCTAGAGCCAAGGGACGACCCAAAAGAGTGAGAGAGAGAGACAACAGAGCTATAGGACTGGTTAGGAACGACAGGAACACTGGACTTAGCTGGATACGGCAGGAATACAGGACTAAGCAGGTTACGGCAGGAACACAGGACTTGGCAGGACACGACAGGAACACAGGACCTTAGGAAACGGCAGAAACACAGGACTTTAGCAGGATACAGCAGGAACAGGGGACTAGGCAGGATGCGGCAGGAACACAGGACTTGGCAAGACACGGCAGGAACACAGGACTGGCAGGACACGATAGAAACACAGGACTTAGCTGGTTACGGCAGGAACACAGGACTAGGCAGGACACGGCAGGAACGCAGAGCAGAGACGACTTGAACAAAGGACCAACCAAGCGGAGACACAGAGAGAACAACGTAGGGAATAATACTGAGACTAGGGAGCCTAGGGAATAGGAACGCTGAAAAAAGACAGAGAACCTACAAAGCAAAGGCGTCTTACCTGGGAAGACGCCGGGAAGAAATACCCAATGGGCGCCGCCATGTTTGGGCGGGGCCATCGGGTCGCGACCTCCCAGAAGGCTCAGCGACGCAGGAGACGCGACCGCGCATGCGCAAAGAAGCCAGACGCCACAACCCAGCAAAGGAAGAAGCAGAGCGGCGAGGGACAGGATCGTGACTGCGCCGAGGGATAGGAGAAGGCAGGTAAGTATGTGCGGACGTAACACCCGATGGAGTACGGAAGTGGGATTCCAAACCGGAAATCAGTAAAAGAGGTTTTTTGTATATATATGTGTGGTAGTATTGTGATCTAAAGCAGCAATGTAAAACTAAATGTGAGCAAACATCTTCTTGCAAAATACGGGATCCAAGAAGTATTGTTCCTCCTTGCGGAGAGTGACATGATAAGCATGTCGAGGTGAGGAGACTTAAAGCCGCAATGCTCCTCTGGGAAATATGCAAATTGTCTCTTCAGAGAGGAAGAGGACTAGAATTCTAGTGCCACCTATTGGAAGTAGCAACCCTAACAGTCAATATCGACCCTTTAACAAGCCTTGTCACATGACTTATGATAATAGCCAAAGCAGAATCTCAATTTGCAGACACTGTGTTTTGGGGGTACTGCCCCTCGTCAGTGCAAAGCGGAGATCTGGTTTGGCTGATTGAGAGGCGTCTGAACGGGATCCAAGAAGTATCGTTTCTCCTTGTGGAGAGTGACATGATAAGCATGTCCAGGTGAGGAGACTTAAAGCTGCAATGCTCCTCTGGGAAATATGCAAATTGTCTCTTCAGAGAGGAAGAGGACTAGAACTCTAGTGCCACCTAATGGAAGTAGCAACCCTAACAGTCAATGTCGACTCTTTAACGAGCCTTGTCACATGACTTAGGATAATAGCCAAACCAGAATCTAAATTTGCAGACACTGTGTTTTGGGGTACTGCCCCTCGTCAGTGCAAAGCGGAGATCTGGTTTGGCTGATTGAGAGGCGTCTGACCGGGATCCAAGAAGTATCATTTTTCCTTGCGGAGAGTGACATGATAAGCATGTCGAGGTGAGGAGACTTAAAGCCGCAATGCTCCTCTGGGAAATATGCAAATTGTCTCTTCAGAGAGGAAGAGGATGTCACGATATGGTATGAAATATCATATAAGTAGCTTCTCTTGCTCAAGGCTGTGGGCTAACAAGCCCCCCTTCCCTTTCACTCAGCCAAGAGCTGCTTTGCCAATGTAGATGGGGGAAGAAGAGTTTATTACCTCTAGCTCAAAGAGCAGAAGTATTTACGACCGGCATTTCCTGCCGTGTAAGCTCTTGTCCAGCTATAAGTGAACTAGAAACTTCTAGGATTCATGCAAGTCCTTTGTCTTGTTTTGTTAAGATATTACACAACCCGTTTACGTAAAAAACACGAAAATATATATTCTTTACACCCCTCGGTGGATCTATTCACCACGTAAAACCTGAGCTTCTAACTCCGTCTGGTAAAGAAGTAAGGTTTTCTCTGTAAATATGTATCCCAGATAGGACATATTTGATCTCATTAGAATGCTCACGTTAATCCGAGATGAATGATGGGTTTGTTATGACTATGACATGTTTGGTAGCGAAGTTATAGCAAGTAGATAAATTTAAGATTGAAGTACTCAGAATGTAGAGAGAGGAGGGTCTGGATAAGCCAGCCTTTCTGTGATGTCACAGCCTTAAGGTTTTAAGTTTGTGGCAGGCTCCCCAGCTCAGTCTTCTGCTTGATTTCTTCTTCTTGACTTCTGCTCTCCTCCTGAAGCCCTGAGCACGTCCAATGAGCTGGGACGTATGGTTGCCTGCCATGCTTTGACCATGTGAGTGTTACCTTTTCTCATTTAAACCCTGTTTATTTTTATAATTACCCTTGTACATATTTGTAATTGTCTCATTTGTAACATCTTTGTAAAATATTTTGATAAAACACTGCCTGAAACTTTTGATGGGGTATATTATTTAATACTAGTTCTTTCTCCTGTTCTAAACCGTACCCTAAGTCTCTTGAAGGGAAAATACGCTACTGTTGTGTTGGGTTGGCTTCGGACCCGTTTAATCGAAGCTCGTGGCGGCGATACCGTGTGCAGGCTTTTGGGGTGCTGCTGTAGCGACTGCGGCGTTGATAATTATTGTTCCTGCCTAAGTGGGAGTAGTTAATCACGTCGCTGCAGCATGCCCAATAGCCAGTACATAGCAGGCAGCCTGTCTGGAGACTAATTACCCAGGGTGCAGTACCTAATCTGACCTGAGAGTAAGGGGGGCGCCAGAGAGCTGCACGTGTTAAGTGGAACTGTAAGCGGGATGTACATAAATCCCTGCAGTTCGTGGTATATAGAAAAGCAGTGGAATACCTAAAATAAGCCCCTGCTGTAAACTAAGAGGTCAATAACCTTGTGTGTGGTTTTTCATCACATTGTGGAGTGGAGGGATAACTAAGATAAGCCCCCCTGCACATGTGATAGCCATCTGTTGGCCTAAAATCACCTCGATCCGTGACGTAGGGGTGACGGTCACGGTGTGAATCGTGACAAATTGGTGACAGCGGTCAGGGGATTCCTGACATTTGGTGGCAAGGCGGTGGGATATTAGAGCATTAGTGATTTGGTTTGAGCAATCATTCCTCTCACTAAAAACTTGCAGAAAGTTCTTGCGAGGACTCTGCACAAATAAGTTTGGAGAACGAACTCAGTGTTTTTTAGTTGTGAGACAATTGTGTACTGGTAATTATCCCCTCCCTTTCTCTTCGTTTTTCTATCCTATCTTTTATTTGGCAACCATGGCTGCGAAAGGAGAAGCCTGGTACACCCAGCAGAAGAAGGACACTCTTGCTGGAATATGCATGTACCATGGCCTGAACCCCCAGGACAAGTCCAAGGCTCAAATGGTCGCTGAACTTGTGCAATTTGAAGCAGACCAAGCCAGGCCACAGAGCCCAGAGGACGCAGAAGCCAGCATAAGCGAACATGGTGCTGCAGCAGAGGTCCAACCACTGAAAACGGGACCAACTGGCAACCAGGGGGGCGCAGACCTCCTCCTGCAGCTAGCTCTGCAGCAAGGCTCCGCAGATGACCTAGAGAGACGTCTGCAGCTGATCCAGCAATACCAGGAGCGGGAGTACCAGCTGCAGTTAGCCCGACTGCAAATGCAGGGGTCGTCCCAGAGCCGTGAGCCCAGCAGCGCTCAGATACCTAAGCCCCGGCCCGATCACTTTCCTGTTATGGAGAAGGATGGAGACTTGGACACGTTTCTGTGGGCCTTTGAGAAAGCCTGCAGACAGTACCGGCTGCCTACAGATGAATGGGCACGATACCTGATACCAGGGCTGAGAGGCAAAGCTCTGGAGGCGTTTGCTGCCCTCCCTCAAGAACAAGATGGTGACTATGAGGCCATCAAGCAGGCTCTGATAGCCAAGTACCAGCTTACACCCGAGGTGTACAGTAGAAAGTTCCGGACCCTCCAACGTGGCCCACACGACAGTTACAGTGATGTGGTGCATGGACTGGGGACCCACTTTGACCAGTGGACCCAAGGACTGTCAGTGACCACCTTTGCACAGCTGCGAGACCTGATGATCAAAGACCAGTTCTTTCATCTTTGCCCAGCTGAGGTGCGACAGTTCGTGATGGACAGAGAACCCAAAGACGTGACGAAAGCAGCGCAGATTGCCGATGCCTATGAGGCCAACCGTAGATCGGAAGCGCGGAAGCCAGTCACCACCAGCTGGAGAGGGGGTAAGCCTGCAACCAACGCCAGTACCCCTGCCAGCCAGCACACCAGAGGTCCTGTCCCCGTAGCCAACAGCACCAGACCTACCACCGAACCTCGCAAGTGTTACCACTGCAATCAGTCTGGTCATATCAGTACCTACTACCCAGCCAAGCAGAAGAACACCCCAGCCAAGGCCCCAGGGCCTAATGCAGCAGTTCTTTTGGTGGGTGGTGTGGTTGGGAGGGTGTGTGACAACGTACAGCACGTCACTGTGGGAGGCCACGTTGCTACAGGCCTCAAGGACACCGGGGCTGAACGAACCCTCATCCGACCCGAACTGGCGGCCCCTGAAGAAATCATTCCGGGGAAAACCCTAACTGTTACTGGGATTGGGGGCATCAGCTGTCCATTACCGATGGCTCGGGTTTTTATTGATTGGGGTGCCGGGAGCGGGGTGAAGAAAGTGTGGCTGTCTGATAATTTGCCCGCTGATGTTTTGTTGGGGACTGATCTGGGGAGGATGGTTGCATACTACGTCCCTAACACCCCTCCCCAATCTACTAATGAGGGTAAAGTTAACACTGATGATGATGATGGGAAATCGCATGTGTTACCTGACCATGCTTTATCTTGTAATGATGCATCTATTAACCATTTTTTTCCTAGGATTGATGGTGAAAATGTTGTACCTGTGCCAGCTGAACCTGATAATGATTTTTCTGTGAAGGTTAATGTGTCCATAGGTACAGGCGTGCCCAGCCACGTCGCTCTGCGGAGTGAGACGGCTGAGGAACCCCTAACAGGGGCAAGTGTCGGTGCTACAGGAAATGGGGAGATGCATGGGAACCGTGAGAAAGGTGATGCCATGAAAGTGACCAGTGCCACCGAGGAAGGTAACTGGCCCATAAGTAGCACTGCCCCTGGAGTTTTGGGGGTGGATGGGGAGGTAGAGCCCATAGCAACGCCGGCTGATGGGTCTTTAGAAATCCCCGGGGAGACAGCCTACGTAGCTGCTGTCACCCGCAGTCAGAGTGCCCGGAACGCAGATAACTGTCAGCCTTCCGGACCCTCCTCAGTCACCACTGTGACTGAACCAGAGGTGGACCCAGAGCAGGTCCAAGAGGGTTCCCGTGGGGAAGGGACACTGACGTCGCTTCTGGCTTCCCCTAGCCAGGAGTTTCAGGCCGCTCTGCACACAGATGTGAGCCTAGAGAGTTTGAGACAACTTGCCGGGACGCACTTCTCCGAGGCTGATAAGGAGAAGGTGTTCTGGGAACGAGGAAGGTTATACCGGGAGACCGTACCCGGAGAATCACAAAAGGAGTGGTTGAGGGAAACGCAGCTGGTCGTCCGCAGGAATTCCGGGGTGAGTTGTTGCGGATTGCCCATGAAATCCTGCTAGCTGGACACTTGGGGATCAGCAAAACTAAGGCCCGGCTGTCTCAACACTTCTATTGGCCTAAGATGGGTACAGATGTGTCAAGCTACTGCCGCTCCTGTGTCACCTGTCAAAGAGTGGGGAAGGCGGGGCCTGCTCTTAAGGTTCCCCTGATCCCGTTGCCAATGATAGAGGAGCCTTTCCAGAGGATCGCGGTGGACATTGTGGGCCCGCTGGCCGTCCCCAGCAGCTCTGGAAAGCAATATATCCTTACTGTGGTAGACTACGCTACCCGGTACCCAGAGGCAGTAGCTCTGTCGTCAACTAGGGCAGATAAGGTGGCGGATGCCCTGTTGGCTATCTTTTCACGTGTAGGATTTCACCACAAAAGCTAATAACTAGGGTGTAACCATGTATTTGGAACCCCTAGATGGTCCTCTATTAGAAGTACATATATAAAGCCAGGAGGAACCCAGTAAACTTAAAATATAACTTTTAATTATCTCTTCTAAAACATTTTCCGATGGACAAAACAAAACAAAGTGCATATAGTGCTCAAAACAACCAGTGCTCAATTAAAAAAATGGTTTGATCTCACCACATCAGTCGCTTGTTCAGGAGCATCCAAACGTACATACGGAAGCACGGGGAATAAAGTATATGAGTATGCAGAGTAACTATACTACCCGGTCGTGCCCCTGTACTGCTCCCGTCCTGACAAGGACAGTACCCAAGTCAGACTAAATCTTGTACCCACCATAAACAGAGATAAACATCCCTACGCGTTTCCTCTCCCATAGGGGAGACTCCTCAGGGGAACAAAAAGAATTCGGGGGTATACCTCTAATACTGTATGTAATTAAGAGGTGTATAGCCCCTGCATTAGCAGGTGGCTACTATGTGTCCAGTGCACCTGACTTTTGGTGTGGACTATGGTATGGTGAGATGCATTCAGGGCCTTGCCCCCTCATATAGTCTCTCCTCCTTTTCATCCTAATTGCATGGCGTCCTACCTCACTTCCGGTCCCTGATTAACCGGGAGCTCTCAGCGTTCTATTGCCATAGCAACGCATAGTGTGTTACTGCGACAGGATTTGAATAGTCGCTTCTTTTACCAAGCGTCACAGGCATTATGTTGCCCTAGCAGCCCATAACCCGGTAATCCGGCTGGTCCCTTCATTACTCTCCGTATGGATTATGCGCCACCATTTCACTATATCTCCATTTCCGGTTCAAGGCGCTAAGCACTTACGCTATTGCGCAATAATGTTCTAGGCGTTATGTTACCACGCCGATCCATAATCCGATTTACCACTGCCATGCATGCGGGCTCCATGCCGAACCTGAAATCAACTCCACTTCCTGTTAGCCGCACCAGTCGTTTCCCCTCCTGCGCAGTACCGCCCCACAAGCGACCTCCATCTGCGTCCCCGCTTCCATGACTACCGTCCGTCATGGCTATGCGTGTGCGCGTGCGCATATTTCTCCGGCCAATACCGGTCCCTGCTTCTATGACAGAAATCTGTCAAGGCTCGCGCATGCGTCCTCAGGTCCCGCAACTCCATGATTTGCTGGCGGGTACATTGTGTGTTCCCAATCTCTCAGTACACATCCGGACATTGTGCCATTTAATTGATAATAAACAGGACGTACTACTATATTCGCATGGTAATTCTACTTCCCAAATCGGCAAAATCAGCCCATAAATACTTATAAACCCCAATCCAAAAGGGGAGAGACAGGGAAGGGAAGGAGGAGGGAGGAGGAGGGGAAGGAGATAGGATAAAGCGCCGCTATACCGGGACCTATGAAGATGTCAAAATAAGAGAAGATAATTGATACAGGGGGGAAAGGCCCCTCTGAATATATCCATAGAAAATATTAAACACAAAACTCTCCTTTATTCGTCCCCCCAAGATTAGGTAGGAGAAAAGTATTTATTTCCAGGAAATGGCAATGGCTCATGACCCCAACATCCCAATGGATGAAACTCATCCTGTTTTTATGACTAGCAACTCCCTGACAGCCGAAACACCAACTCCAACCCATTAACCCATTAAGCACCAAAGAAGGGGATACAGATATCCAACCCCCCAATTTCTCAAAGAAAACAACTATAATTTAACTGCTCATTTAGACCCTCCGGATGACAAGTATGGAGGCGAAAAATCCACCTAGATTCCTTTTGGAGCAGGAGTCTATCATAGTCTCCTCCTCTTCTGGGTGGTTTCACTTTCTCGATACCCATAAATTGTATGGCCTTCCTGTCCCCATTATGCATAACATTAACATGTCTGGCCACTGAAGTCTCCCTTCTGTTACGAATGTCTCCTAGGTGTTCACCTATCCTTCTCCTGAATTCTCTGCAAGTTTTCCCTACATAGGCCTTCCCACATCTGCACATGATCCGATAGATGATCCCTTTTGTTTTGCAATTGATGAAATCCCTGATCTCAAACGATTCACCAATACCTTCGAACCTCTTTCCCACTGTTACATGCTCGCAGGCCATACAGTTACCACAGCGATAACATGCACAAGTCTTTCCTGGTAACCAGGTTTCTCTGATAGTAGGTGTAACAAAGTGGCTGCGTACCAATCGATTTCCAATAGTCTTACTCTTTCTGTACGTGATAAGGGGTCTTTCACCTACAAACTCTCTGATGTCTTCGTCCATCTGAAGAATACCCCAATGTTTTTGTACCACTTGTCTGACCATTTGGGCCCCATTATCATAGGTACAGATGAGTCTGGCTTTTTCATTTGAATGTTCAATTCTCTTTTTGGGTACCATCAAATCCCTCCTATCTTGTTCCTTTGCATATTTGAATGCTTCCCTCAATGTTCGATCAGGGTACCCTCTGGTCAGGAACCTATGACGCAGGTCATCCGCCTTGATCTTAAAGTCCCTAGTATTGGAACAATTTCTTTTTAGGCGTAGATATTGGCCCTTAGGTATGCCCTTCCTCAGGGGATATGGATGGTGGCTTTCCCATTTCAAAAAAGAGTTGGTGGAAGTGGGTTTTCTAAAGATGGTAGTTTCTAATATACCCCCATTTGTGGGTTTCGTAATCAGAACATCGAGAAAAGCAAGTCTCGAAGGGTCTTCGAGACTTGCGTCGTAGGTTCCTGACCAGAGGGTACCCTGATCGAATATTGAGGGAAGCATTCAAATATGCAAAGGAACAAGATAGGAGGGATTTGATGGTACCCAAAAAGAGAATTGAACATTCAAATGAAAAAGCCAGACTCATCTGTACCTATGATAATGGGGCCCAAATGGTCAGACAAGTGGTACAAAAACATTGGGGTATTCTTCAGATGGACGAAGACATCAGAGAGTTTGTAGGTGAAAGACCCCTTATCACGTACAGAAAGAGTAAGACTATTGGAAATCGATTGGTACGCAGCCACTTTGTTACACCTACTATCAGAGAAACCTGGTTACCAGGAAAGACTTGTGGATGTTATCGCTGTGGTAACTGTATGGCCTGCGAGCATGTAACAGTGGGAAAGAGGTTCGAAGGTATTGGTGAATCGTTTGAGATCAGGGATTTCATCAATTGCAAAACAAAAGGGATCATCTATCGGATCATGTGCAGATGTGGGAAGGCCTATGTAGGGAAAACTTGCAGAGAATTCAGGAGAAGGATAGGTGAACACCTAGGAGACATTCGTAACAGAAGGGAGACTTCAGTGGCCAGACATGTTAATGTTATGCATAATGGGGACAGGAAGGCCATACAATTTATGGGTATCGAGAAAGTGAAACCACCCAGAAGAGGAGGAGACTATGATAGACTCCTGCTCCAAAAGGAATCTAGGTGGATTTTTCGCCTCCATACTTGTCATCCGGAGGGTCTAAATGAGCAGTTAAATTATAGTTGTTTTCTTTGAGAAATTGGGGGGTTGGATATCTGTATCCCCTTCTTTGGTGCTTAATGGGTTAATGGGTTGGAGTTGGTGTTTCGGCTGTCAGGGAGTTGCTAGTCATAAAAACAGGATGAGTTTCATCCATTGGGATGTTGGGGTCATGAGCCATTGCCATTTCCTGGAAATAAATACTTTTCTCCTACCTAATCTTGGGGGGACGAATAAAGGAGAGTTTTGTGTTTAATATTTTCTATGGATATATTCAGAGGGGCCTTTCCCCCCTGTATCAATTATCTTCTCTTATTTTGACATCTTCATAGGTCCCGGTATAGCGGCGCTTTATCCTATCTCCTTCCCCCCCTCCTCCTTCCCTTCCCTGTCTCTCCCCTTTTGGATTGGGGTTTATAAGTATTTATGGGCTGATTTTGCCGATTTGGGAAGTAGAATTACCATGCGAATATAGTAGTACGTCCTGTTTATTATCAATTAAATGGCACAATGTCCGGATGTGTACTGAGAGATTGGGTACACACAATGTACCCGCCAGCAAATCATGGAGTTGCGGGACCTGAGGACGCATGCGCGAGCCTTGACAGATTTCTGTCATAGAAGCAGGGACCGGTATTGGCCGGAGAAATATGCGCACGCGCACACGCATAGCCATGACGGACGGTAGTCATGGAAGCGGGGACGCAGATGGAGGTCGCTTGTGGGGCGGTACTGCGCAGGAGGGGAAACGACTGGTGCGGCTAACAGGAAGTGGAGTTGATTTCAGGTTCGGCATGGAGCCCGCATGCATGGCAGTGGTAAATCGGATTATGGATCGGCGTGGTAACATAACGCCTAGAACATTATTGCGCAATAGCGTAAGTGCTTAGCGCCTTGAACCGGAAATGGAGATATAGTGAAATGGTGGCGCATAATCCATACGGAGAGTAATGAAGGGACCAGCCGGATTACCGGGTTATGGGCTGCTAGGGCAACATAATGCCTGTGACGCTTGGTAAAAGAAGCGACTATTCAAATCCTGTCGCAGTAACACACTATGCGTTGCTATGGCAATAGAACGCTGAGAGCTCCCGGTTAATCAGGGACCGGAAGTGAGGTAGGACGCCATGCAATTAGGATGAAAAGGAGGAGAGACTATATGAGGGGGCAAGGCCCTGAATGCATCTCACCATACCATAGTCCACACCAAAAGTCAGGTGCACTGGACACATAGTAGCCACCTGCTAATGCAGGGGCTATACACCTCTTAATTACATACAGTATTAGAGGTATACCCCCGAATTCTTTTTGTTCCCCTGAGGAGTCTCCCCTATGGGAGAGGAAACGCGTAGGGATGTTTATCTCTGTTTATGGTGGGTACAAGATTTAGTCTGACTTGGGTACTGTCCTTGTCAGGACGGGAGCAGTACAGGGGCACGACCGGGTAGTATAGTTACTCTGCATACTCATATACTTTATTCCCCGTGCTTCCGTATGTACGTTTGGATGCTCCTGAACAAGCGACTGATGTGGTGAGATCAAACCATTTTTTTAATTGAGCACTGGTTGTTTTGAGCACTATATGCACTTTGTTTTGTTTTGTCCATCGGAAAATGTTTTAGAAGAGATAATTAAAAGTTATATTTTAAGTTTACTGGGTTCCTCCTGGCTTTATATACGTGTAGGATTTCCCAGGGAAATGCTTACTGATCAAGGGACCCAATTTATGTCTCGCCTAATGGAGGCTCTCTGTTAGAGAATGCAGGTGAAGCACCTGGTATCGAGTGCGTATCACCCACAGACCAATGGCTTGTGTGAACGCTTCAATGGTACCCTCAAACAGATGCTACGCATGCTGGTTGAGACTCATGGGCGCGACTGGGATCGGTACCTCCCACACCTGTTGTTCGCTTACCGAGAGGTTCCGCAGGCCTCGACGGGGTTCTCCCCCTTCGAGCTCCTGTATGGCAGGCGAGTCCGGAGACCCCTTGGGTTGGTAAGAGAATCCTTGGAAGAGGAGCCGAACCCTTCTGAAGTGTCCATAGTGGAGTATGTCATGCGCTTCTGTGACAAGATGCAGACCTTGACGCAGTTGGTGCATGACAACATGACGCAGGCTCAGGCTGACCAGAAGCACTGGTACGACCAGAATGCCCGGGAGCGGACCTACCACGTGGGTCAAAAGGTGTGGGTGCTGGTCCCCGTACCAACGGATAAGCTTCAGGCAGCCTGGGAGGGCCCGTACGTCGTCCACCAACAGCTCAACCCGGTCACTTACGTGGTCACGCTTGACCACGCTCAGGGTAGGCGAAAGGCCTTTCACGTCAATATGATGAAGGCTCATCACGAACGTGAACCTTTCATCCTACCGGTCTGCAGCTTGCCCAAAGACGGGGAGGAAGACACCCTCCTGGACATGCTGGCCCAAGCCAAGGCCAATGGGTCCATCGAGGACGTGGAGGTAAGCGCCTCATTAACTGAACCCCAGCAGTTGCAGTTGCAAACCACACTGGAACCCTTCCAGGTCGTGTTCTCCAACCGACCTGGGAGTACTCAGCAGTCCACGAGGTGGACACCGGGAATCACGCCCCACTACGGCGAAAACCCTATCGAATCTCTGACCAGGTGCAGCAGATTATGCGCCAAGAGATCGATGAGATGTTAAAGCTGGGGGTGATTCGACGGTCAAAGAGCGCGTGGGCATCACCTGTAGTTCTCGTGCCAAAGAAGGACCGGACTACAGGGGGCTCAACGCCATCACAGCCTCTGACGCGCACCGAGGAGCTGCTGGATAAGTTAGCTGGCGCAGATTGCCTAACAATAATGGATCTGAGTCGAGGATACTGGCAGATTCCCCTGATCCCCGAGGCGCAGGAGAAGTCCGCCTTTATCACACCCTTTGGACTGTACGAGTCCACAGTCATGCCCTACGGCATGAAGAATGCCCCTGCCACTTTCCAGCGGATGGTCAACCTCCTGCTTCAGGGACTGGAGAAGTACACAGTGGCGTACTTGGATGACATTGCCATTGGGAGGAACACCTGCAGCATCTCGAGGAGGTGCTCAGGCGAATTCACCAAGCAGGACTGACTATCAAGCCAGGAAAGTGCCAGATGGGCATGAGGGAGGTTCACTACCTGGGGCACCGGGTAGGCGGGAACACCCTGAAGCCAGAGCCGGAGAAAGTGGGTGTGATCGTGAACTGGCCCACTCCCGTGACCAAGAAACAGGTGATGTCCTTCTTGGGCACTGCAGGGTACTATAGGCGCTTTGTACAGCACTATAGTAGCCTGGAAAAACCTTTGACGGACCTTACCAGGAAGAAGCTACCCCACATTGTCAACTGGACAGATGGCTGTGAGGGGGCCTTCCAGGCGTTGAAAACTGCACTGTGCAACGCCCCTGTGTTGAAAGCAGTCGACCGTTCTTGGTGCGGACCGACGCCAGCAAGTTTGGCCTTGGTGCTGTACTCAGCCAGGTTGACTCAGAGGACCAAGAGCACCCCATGTTATACCTGAGCTGGAAACTTTTGCCGAGGGAAGTGGCCTACTCCACCATCGAGAAGGAGTGCCTGGCCATAGTCTGGGCCCTGCAGCGCTTGCAGCCCTACTTGTACGGTCGCACCTTCACTGTGGTGACCGACCACGACCCTCTGCACTGGCTAAACACCATGTGTGGAACCAACGGCAGGTTGCTACGCTGGAGCCTTGCCCTTCAGCAGTTTGACTTCACCATTGAACACAAAACGGGCAAAGAGCATGGGAATGAAGATGGACAGTCCCACCAGGGTGAACCTACTGAGGTGCTCATGGAGGTTCTACCTCCCTAGCGCACACCAAAAGGGGGAGGTGTCACGATATGGTATGAAATATATAAGTAGCTTCTCTTGCTCAAGGCTGTGGGCTAACAAGCCCCCCTTCCCTTTCACTCAGCCAAGAGCTGCTTTGCCAATGTAGATGGGGGAAGAAGAGTTTATTACCTCTAGCTCAAAGAGCAGAAGTATTTACGACCGGCATTTCCTGCCGTGTAAGCTCTTGTCCAGCTATAAGTGAACTAGAAACTTCTAGGATTCATGCAAGTCCTTTGTCTTGTTTTGTTAAGATATTACACAACCCGTTTACGTAAAAAACACGAAAATATATATTCTTTACACCCCTCGGTGGATCTATTCACCACGTAAAACCTGAGCTTCTAACTCCGTCTGGTAAAGAAGTAAGGTTTTCTCTGTAAATATGTATCCCAGATAGGACATATTTGATCTCATTAGAATGCTCACGTTAATCCGAGATGAATGATGGGTTTGTTATGACTATGACATGTTTGGTAGCGAAGTTATAGCAAGTAGATAAATTTAAGATTGAAGTACTCAGAATGTAGAGAGAGGAGGGTCTGGATAAGCCAGCCTTTCTGTGATGTCACAGCCTTAAGGTTTTAAGTTTGTGTCAGGCTCCCCAGCTCAGTCTTCTGCTTGATTTCTTCTTCTTGACTTCTGCTCTCCTCCTGAAGCCCTGAGCACGTCCAATGAGCTGGGACGTATGGTTGCCTGCCATGCTTTGACCATGTGAGTGTTACCTTTTCTCATTTAATCCCTGTTTATTTTTATAATTACCCTTGTACATATTTGCAATTGTCTCATTTGTAACATCTTTGTAAAATATTTTGATAAAACACTGCCTGAAACTTTTGATGGGGTATATTTAATACTAGTTCTTTCTCCTGTTCTAAACCGTACCCTAAGTCTCTTGAAGGGAAAATACGCTACTGTTGTGTTGGGTTGGCTTCGGACCCATTTAATCGAAGCTGGTGGCGGCGATACCGTGTGCAGGCTTTTGGGGTGCTGCTGTAGCGACTGCGGCGTTGATAATTATTGTTCCTGCCTAAGTGGGAGTAGTTAATCACGTCGCTGCAGCATGCCCAATAGCCAGTACATAGCAGGCAGCCTGTCTGGCGACTAATTACCCAGGGTGCAGTACCTAATCTGACCTGAGAGTAAGGGGGGCGCCAGAGAGCTGCAAATGTTAAGTGGAACTGTAGGCGGGATGTACATAAATCCCTGCAGTTCGTGGTATATAGAAAAGCAGTGGGATACCTAAAATAAGCCCCTGCTTTAAACTAAGAGGTCAATAGCCTTGTGTGTGGTTTTTCATCACATTGTGGAGTGGAGGGATAACTAAGATAAGCCCCCCTGCACATGTGATAGCCGTCTGTTGGCCTAAAGTCACCTCGATCCGTGACGTAGGGGTGACGGTCATGGTGTGAATCGTGACAAATTGGTGACAGCGGTCAGGGGTTTCCTGACAGAGGACTAGAACTCCAGTGCCACCTATTGGAAATAGCGATCTTAACAGTCAATGTCGACCCTTTATCGAGCCTTGTCACATGACTTAGGATAATAGCCAAACCAGAATTTCAATTTTCAGACACTGTAAAACAAAATATATATAGTAGGGACTCAACTTTGCAATGTAAATGGGTTTTCCATTATTACGCACTGTATATCGTATAAGAAAGAGCTAATCATAAGTAGTGTTGAGCATTCCGATACCGCAAGTATCGGGTATCGGCCGATATTTGCGGTATCGGAATTCCGATACTGAATTCCGATACTTCCCGCGTATCGGATACCGGAATCGGAAGTTCCCAGAATTCAAATTGAACGCAGCAGCCAATGAGGAATGAATGAAAGTGTGGGCACATCCTGTTTAGCATGGTGGGCATGTAAGTACTGGCAAGGCTGGGATTAGCTGCTGAAATGATGTCACTCTGCACTATAAAAAAGCGCTGCCGCCATTTTGCGCTCACTCTGCTGTGATTTCAGTTAGGGACAGGACGCTGTGTTCTAACTGAGGGCCAGTCGAGCTAGCTAATTGCTTTATTTTCCTTTCCAAAGGCTAATTTAGCAAAACGCTGTGTGTTCTTCACTGTTCACCTTGCTCTTGCCTTGCAGCGCTGTTTTAACAGCGTTCTGCAAGGTCTCTGTGTGTGTGTGTGTGTGCAGCTCACTCTGTAGTCTGTGTGCAGCCATATACCCGGTTGTATTCAGCTCAGGGGGGGTTCACACTGCCTCACACAGTTGTTCTTTTTTGCTCTTAGTGCAGCCTGCTGCACATTTTTTCTCAAATTTCCTATTAGTGTTTTTCCACCAGTCTCCAGCTCTATTGTGGAAAAACACTACATAGGATAACCTAGAGGGGGGTTTTTGGGCCTTGCAGCGCCGTTTACGGCTGTCTGCACGGTCTCCGTGTGAGCCCAGCTCGCCCTGTAGTCTGTGTGCAGCCATAGCCGGTTGGATTCAGCTCAGGGTTCGTTACTGGCTCATACCTTGAGAAAAATTTTCCTTTTTTTCAAATAGTGCAGCCTGTTTAAAATTTGAAAAAAAAAATTCCTATTAGTGTCTTTCCACTCGTATCCAGCTAAATAGTGGAAAAACACTATATAGGATAACCTAGAGGAGGGTTTTTTGGCCTTGCAGCGCCGTTTACGGCTGTCTGCACGGTCTCCGTGTGAGCCCAGCTCGCCCTGTAGTCTGTGTGCAGCCATAGCCGGTTGGATTCAGCTCAGGGTTCGTTACTGGCTCATACCTTGAGAAAAATTTTCCTTTTTTTCAAATAGTGCAGCCTGTTTAAAATTTGAAAAAAAAAAAAATTCCTATTAGTGTCTTTCCACCAGTCTCCAGCTCAATTGTGGAAAAACACTACATAGGATAACCTAGAGGTTTTTTTGGGGGCCTTGCAGCGCCGTTTACGGCTGTCTGCACGGTCTCTGTGTGAGCGCAGCTCGCCCTGTAGTCTGTGTGCAGCCATAGCCGGTTGGATTCAGCTCAGGGTGCGTTACTGCCTCATACCTTGAAAAACAATTTCCTTTTTTTCAAATAGTGCAGCCAGTTTAAAATTTGAAAAAAAAAATTCCTATTAGTGTCTTTCCACTTGTATCCAGCTAAATAGTGGAAAAACACTATATAGGATAACCTAGAGGAGGGTTTCTTGGCCTTGCAGCGCCGTTTACGGCTGTCTGCACGGTCTCCGTGTGATTTAAACTAGCTCTGTAGCCCGATCTGCACCAAAAAAAAGGTTAAGTTCACCAAACACAACTTACACTTGTGTAGGCCACATTTGAAAAATAATAAAGTTTAGTCCACAATTTACAACATTAGTGTTTCTTACACCTGTTAGGAGGAGCATTACAGGAATAAGCACACTAAGGCCTTAGTACTTTTCTGCTTATCTTTATCTGTCAACCAAGATGAAGAGGGCAGGGAGTAAGGCACGTGGGCGTGGGCGCGGAGCAGGGAGAGGAGCAGGGAGAGGACGTGGTGATTCTGTGCCTGCTGCGGGCGCCGGTGACTCGTCGTCACTCAGTTTCAGCAGGGAACAGTCCTTCATGCGCAGCTTTGTCGGAGAGCGCCGTGCACCGCTGCTGCGTGAAGACCAAATTGAAGCCGTTGTCGGGTGGATGGCAGCTAACGCCTCGGCATCGACTTCAGTTAGTGCCACATCCTCTCAGGCACAGAGCACTGGAGAGCAGCCATCTGTCTCTTCACCACCTGCCAAATTGGCCAGGCAGTCAGAGAGCCCAGGACAGGAGCCGTCTCTACTTCTGTTCTCTGAATCTCTTGGCTTGGAAACAGGGGGCCAGCCAAGCAGCATTGGAGAAATGGAAGAAGAGGCAGTGTGCAGTGATGCCCAACACCTTTTTCTCTCTGACTCTGAAGAGGCAGGTGGGCCAGTGCCTCCGGTGACCACAGCGCAGTACGCATCTGATGATGAAACTCAGGTGCCGCTTTCTCGTGCGTACTGTGCTGCTGAGACTACCCAGGAGGAGCAGTTGGTGGCAGAGGGTAGTGGAGATGATGAGGTCCTTGACCCATCGTGGCGTGAGGAACAGGAAGGTGGTGGGAGCAGCTCAGAGGAAGAGCTTCCTCTTACGGGCCAAAGAGGGAGAGGGAGGGGGAAGACTGCGGAGCCTGTAGCCTCCACTTTGGCACCCGTTAGGAGCCTGTCTCTTTCCAAAGCCAAAAAGGGCGCTCCCAAGACTTGCAGTGCCTGGTCCTTTTTTGACACAGTTGCAGATGACATTTGTTTTGTCAAATGCAAGCTGTGTCATCATAAAGTAAAAAGAGGGAAAAATGTCAGCAACCTCAATACCACAAATATGTGGAAACATGTGCGGACCAGGCACGCGGTGGAGTTACAGAAACACACTGAAGATGTAGGCCAACCAACAGCGGCAGCTACCACCTCTTCAGCTCGTGTTGCCTCTTCCTCCAGCTCACGCACAGCTGGTTTGGCTTCCTCCCAGAGACCTTGTGTAATTCCACCCACAGCACCACCTTCCCAGTCATCCTCACACTCCCAGTCTACTCTACAGCCATCGGTAGTACAGGCATGGGAGAAAAGGCGGGCATTCTCGGCCAACCACCCCCGAGCACAGGCTCTGAATGCAGGCATTGCCAAACTGTTGTCCCTGGAAATGCTCTCGTTCAGGCTGGTGGAGACTGACAGCTTCCGTGACTTGATGGCATTGGCAGTCCCACAGTACAAGGTGCCCAGCCGCTTTTACTTCAGCAGGCAGGCTGTCCCTGCCCTGCACAGGCATGTTGAGGCAAACATAAAACATGCGCTACTGAACGCCGTCAGTAGCAAGGTCCACCTCACCACCGATGCGTGGACCAGTCAGCATGGACAGGGGCGATATGTTTCCCTCACTGCCCATTGGGTTAATGTTGTTGAGCCAGGTACAGATCGTGCGAGTGGCGCAGGACGTGTCCTGCCCACTCCAAGGATTGCAGGAATCCAGTCTGTACGCATCGACTCCTCCTCTTACACCAGTTCCTCTGATTCCTCTCTGCAGGATCCGTCACAGTCCACCCCCACATGGACCCGTGAACGTTTACCTATGACCGACATGAGCACAGCCGTGGCCAAACGTCAGCAGGCCGTCTTGAAACTAGTTTCATTGGGGCATCGAAGCCACACAGCGCAGGAGCTCTGGAATGCCATAAAGCAGGAGAGCGATGTGTGGTTACTGCCAGCGAATCTCCAGCCAGGCATGGTAGTGTGTGACAATGGCCGAAATCTGGTGGCAGCTTTGGCCCTTGGCAACCTCACTCACATCCCATGTCTGGCACATGTGCTCAATTTGGTTGTGCAGAGTTTTCTGAGGGACTATCCGGATCTTGATGCCCTGCTGCACAAGGTCCGCCTAGAGTGTGCTCACTTGCGGCGTTCCAGCTTGGCCAGATCCCGCATTGCTGCTCTGCAGCGCCGATTCCGCCTTCCGGAACACCGCATCATATGTGACCTACCTACCCGGTGGAATTCCATGTTACATATGTTGGAGCGGTTGTGTGAGCAGCAGCAAGCAGTTATGGAGTACCAGCTGCATCAGGCGCAAAGAAGTCGCAGTCAGCGCCGATCAGACTTCACAACCACAGAGTGGGCCACTATGAAGGACGTCTGCCAGGTTTTGCGTCCTTTTGATTATTCCACGCGGATGGCAAGTGCAGATGATGCACTAGTCAGCATGACTGTCCCCCTTATCTGCCTGCTTCAGCAAACTTTGCAAGGGTTAAGGGATGATGTGGTGGAAGAGGTGGAGGATGAGGAGTCACCTTTTCCATCAGCTTCTGGAGAGTCAGCGCCACGTGGTTCCTCACAAAGGGGTACGCAGGGGCCAATTTGTGAGGAGGATGAGGAGGAGTCAATGGAGGAGGAAGAGCTCCGTCCAGAGGAGGGAGCGACACAATTGTCCAGTGGTCAGTGTGTACAGCGAGGGTGGGGTGATGACGAGCGGGCAGAGATCATGTCTCAAGCAGGGGACAGCGTTTCTGGGCCGGTTGGCACTCTGCAGCACATGGTGGATTTCATGCTGCAGTGCCTGAGAAACGACCGCCGCATCGACCACATTCTCAACATGCCTGATTATTGGGTGTTCACCCTCCTCGATCCTCGCTACCGGGACAACGTCCAAAACCTCATCCCTGCGTTGACCCGGGAGCGTAAATTGCGGGAGTACCACGACACACTGGTGAATTCCATCATCTTCTCCTGTCCAACTGAGAGGAGTGCTGCTAGTGCTTTACAAAGCAGCTCAGTGCGTCGAGGCAGTGGGGGAGGCTCTGCCCAAAGAGGGAGCAGAAGCAGTGCCTCTGCCCAAGGCAAGCCCAGTATGGCACAACTCTGGCACACTTTTGTGTGCCCGCCCCAAATGTCTACACCATCACCGGCGGCTCCAGTCAGCAGGAGGCAACGGTTCCGTCAGATGGTGACAGACTACATGGCTTGCCCTCTTACTGTACTCCCAGACGGCTCTTCCCCGTTCAAGTTTTGGGTCTCTAAGCTGGATACATGGCCAGAGCTAAGCCAGTATGCATTGGAGGTGCTGGCTTGCCCTGCGGCTAGTGTCTTATCGGAACGTGTCTTTAGTGCCGCAGGTGGTGTACTAACAGACCGTCGCATGCGACTATCCTCCGATAACGTTGACCGGCTTACTTTCCTGAAAATGAACCAGGCCTGGATCTCGCAGGAATTTGCCACTCCTCTGCCTGATTAAGTAATTGGGTGTCATCCAGGTCTCCTGCTGTGTTCATCTTTCTACCACCTGAACTGCTATTCCTGGGCTCCAACACCGCCAGTTGCGGCTCAGAAGTGCAGGCTGCACAGTAAAAACATACGACCCAGTGTTATTGGGTTTCAGTAACGTCAGCTGATCCCCAGCTGTGTAGCCGGCAATGTGTCCTGCGACCGCCACGCTGGCACAACAACCTAAATGTAAGGGAACCTGTCCCCCCCCCCCCCCCCCCCCCCGTCGTTTGTTACTGAAAGAGCCATCTTGTGCAGCAGTAATGCTGCACAAGGAAAAGGTAGCTCTTTTTTTTTAGCTCTTTGCACACGCAGAACTTAACACTTATAAAATGTGTTCACTGATACCGTTATACCGTCCCGGAGCTGGGACTTTCCTTCGTAATGTGACGCAGCACAGCCGTCATTCCTACCCCCTTGGTGCCATGCGCTGCCTCCTCAGCGTTGTTTTAAGCTGTCACGGAGCCTGCGCTGTTCTGTTATCCCTTGGGCATGCCCTATTTGCGCTGCCTGTCTTCTGACATAATTTGGTGTCAGGCTGGCTGCGCCTGTGCGGCCGCGGTGCCCGAGATCCCGCCTCGCAGTGTCTTCTGATTGAGTCACACTGCGGGCCTGGGATCCATGGGCATGCGCAGTGCATATCTTCCCCTCGGGCTCTCGCTCATTTCCCTCCGCCTTCTTTAGACTGTGCGCCGTCAGCTGATCCCTAGCATGCCACGGCCGTGACACCGCACAGTCTGAAGAAGAGGGAAGGAGGGGAGTGAGAGTCGAGGTTATGCACTGTGCATGCCCATGGTTCCAAGGCCCGCAGTGGGATTACGTTAGATGAGACTGCGAGGTGGGATCTGGAGCAGCGTGGACGCACAGGCACTGACAGCCTGACACCAAATTATGTCAGAAGACAGGCAGCGCTAATTGGGCATGGCCAAGGGCTAACAGAACAGCGCAGGCTCCGTGGCAGCTTAAAACAACGCTGAGGAGGCAGCGCACGGCATCAAGGGGATAGGAATGACAGCTGTGCTGTGTCCCATTACGAAGGAAATTCGCACCTCCGGAACGGTTTAACGGTATAAAGGGACACATTTTTAGTGTTTACTTCGGTGTTTGCAAGGAGCATAATTAAAAGAGCAACCTTTTCCTTTTGCATCCTTAGTGCTGCACAACATGGCTCTTTCAGCTACAAACGTCTTGGGGGGGGGGGTTAAAGGTTTCCTTTCAACTTGCTCCAATCAGGCTTCGGCCTACACTCTGTTCCTCTGCTCCTCCTGCTGTCCCTGGGCTCTAACACCGCCAGTTGGTGCCTGGAAGTGCTGTGTGCACAGTCAACAGTCGCTCCTCTGTTATTGGGGTTCAGTAACGTCAGCTGATCCCCAGCTGTGTGTGCGGCAATACCTCCAATCTGCTCCTCCTGCTGTCCCTGGGCTCTAACACCGCTAGTTGGTGCCTGGAAGTGCTGTGTGCACAGTCAACAGTCGCTCCTCTGTTATTGGGGTTCAGTAACGTCAGCTGATCCCCAGCTGTGTGTGCGGCAATACCTCCAATCTGCTCCTCCTGCTGTCCCTGGGCTCTAACACCGCCAGTTGGTGCCTGGAAGTGCTGTGTGCACAGTCAACAGTCGCTCCTCTGTTATTGGGGTTCAGTAACGTCAGCTGATCCCCAGCTGTGTATCCGGCAACGTGTCATGCGACCGCCACGCTGGCACAACTAAAATGTAAGGGGACCTGTCCCCCCCCCCCCCCTAGGCGTTTGTTACTGAAAGAGCCACCATGTGCAGCACTAATACTGCACAAGGGAAAGGTCGCTCTTGAAATTATGCTCCTTGCAAACGCTGAACTACACACTCATGTAATGTGTCCCCTCACACCGTCCAACCGTCCCGGAGGTGGGACTTTCCTTTGTAATGTGACGCAGCACAGCCGTCATTGCTACCCCCTTGGCACCGTGCGCTGCCTCCTTAGCGTTGTTTGATTCCGTCATGGACCCTGCGCTGTTATGTTATCCCTTGGCCATGCACAGTTTGCGCTGCCCGTCCTCTGACATCATTTGTTGTCGTCCTGGCTGCGCCTGTGCGTCCACGCTGCCCGAAATCACACCTCGCAGTGTCGTCTAATGTGATCCCACAGTGGGCCTGGTATCCATGGCCATGCGCAGTGCATATACTAGCCTCTCACTCCCCTTCTTCACGCTTCTTCAGACTAGGCGGCGTCAGCTGATCCCTAATAGCATGCCACGGCCGTGACGCCGCACAGTCTGAAGAAGCAGGAAGGAGGTGAGTGAGAGGCGATGATATGCACTGCGCATGCCCATGGATCCCTGGCCCGCAGTGGGACTACATTAGATGACACTGCAAGGTTGGATCTCGGGCAGCTTGGACGCACAGGCACTGCCAGCCTGACACCTACATGATGTCAGAAGACGGGCACCGCTAACTGTGCATGGCCAAGGGATAACATTACAGTGCGGGCTCCGTGACAGAACCAAACAACGTTGAGGAGGTGGTGCCCGGCACCAAGGGGGTTGGAATGACGGCTGTGCTGTGTCACATTACAAAGGAAAGTCCCACTTCCGGGATGGTTTGACGGTGTGAGGGGACACATTATATGAGTGTGTACTTCAGCGTTTGCAAGGAGCATAATTTTCGGAGCCACCATTTTCCATGTGCAGTATTACTGCTGTACAAGATGGCTCTTTCAGCAACAAATGCCTGGGGGGGGGGGTTAAAGGTTCCCTTTCAACTTGCTCCACTGCAGGCTTCGGCCTACACTCTGCTCCTCTTTGATTCCCTGGGTTTCAACACTGTCAGTTGCCACCTGGAAGTGTTGTCTACACAGAAAAAAACACTAGGTGATGTGTCAGTGGGGTTCAGCACCGCCAGCTGTTCCCCTGCTGTGTAGTCGGCAACGTGTCCAGCACAAGCCACGCTGGCACAACCGACCAAAAGCTGCCACCAGTGCAGGCTTCGGCCTACACTTTGCTCCTCTCCTCCTCCTGCTGACCCTGGGCTCAAACAACGCCAGTTTCTGCCCGGACATGCTAGCTGCACAGAGAAAAACACCAGCCAATGTGTTAGTGGGGTTCAGCACCGCCTGCTGTTCCCCCGCTGTGTAGCCGGCATCGTGTCCAGCACAAGCCACGCTGGCACAACCGACCAAAAGCTGCCACCAGTGCAGGCTTCGGCCTACACTTTGCTCCTCTCCTCCTCCTCCTGCTGACCCTGGGCTCTAACACCGCTAGTTTTTGCCCGGACATGCAATCTGCACAGAGAAAAACACCAGTCAATGTGTCAGTGGGGTTCAGCAACGCCAGCTGTTCCCCTGCTGTGTAGCTTGCAACGTGACCTGCAAACGCCACGCAGGCACATGAACTGAAATTGAAGGGAGCCTGCCCCCCACCCACAGGTGTTTCTATGTATATCAGCCACCTTGTACAGCAGTACTGCTGCATTTGTACGAGGTGGCTGACTTTTTCTCCTTGCCCACGTGGAACTCAACACGTACAAAATGTGTCTCATTAGAGACCATTACAATGTCCCTGAGGTGTGACTTTCCTTTGTAATGACACGCAGCACCACCCTTGTTAGCGCTGCCCGTCTTTTGACATCATTGGTTAGCTGGCTGCGCCTGTGCATCTCCCCTGCTCGAAACAACGGCCCTCGGTGTCTTATTTTTTTGGACAGCGAGGGTGTGATTGATGGGCATGTGCAGTGCATATGTTTGCCTGTGTTCACTCATCTCCTTCCGCCTTCTTCAGACTGGGTGTCCTCATGGCCGCGGCAGGCGATAAGGGATCAGATAAGGCCGCCCAGTCTGAAGCAGGTGTAAGGACATGTGTGAGCGGCAAACATATTTAGTGCACCAGGGCACGAATCCCAGCACCGCAGTGTGATTTTTTAAAAACACACTGTGGGTCTGGGATTCATGTCCATCGCTAACCGCAACGGCCGACATGAAATGAGGTCAGAAGACAGGAAGCGCTCACAGCGCATGGCCAAGGGATCACAATAGCGCAGACTCCTGTACAGCAAATAACAACGCTCAGGAATCTGCGCCCAGTACCTAGGTGCAAATTTTGACACCTGTGCTGCGTCTCGTTAAAAAGACAAGTCACGCCTCCACAACTGTTTGACAGTATAATGGGCTAAATAGTGTACGTGTTTAATTCAGCGTGTGCAAGGAGCAAAATTAAATAGAGCAACCTTTGACTTGTGCATCATTAATGCTGTTCAAGGTGTGGCTCTTGTACCTTGCAACACCTGAGGGGGGGGTTAAAGGTAACCTTTGAAATTGGTTCAACTAGGCTTCGGCCTACACTCTGCTCCTCTCCTCCTCCTGCTGACCCTGGGCTCAAACACCGCTATTTTTTGCCCGGAAATGCTAGCTGCACAGAGAAAAACACCAGCCAATGTGTTAGTGGGGTTCAGCACCGCCAGCTGTTCCCCTGCTGTGTAGACTAGTCGGCAACGTGTCCAGCACAAGCCACGCTGGCACAACAGAACAAAAGCTGCCACCAGTGCAGGCTTCGGCCTACACTTTGCTCCTCTCCTCCTCCTGCTGACCCTGGGCTCAAACAACGCCAGTTTCTGCCCGGACATGCTAGCTGCACAGAGAAAAACACCAGCCAATGTGTTAGTGGGGTTCAGCACCGCCAGCTGTTCCCCCGCTGTGTAGCCGGCATCGTGTCCAGCACAAGCCACGCTGGCACAACCGACCAAAAGCTGCCACCAGTGCAGGCTTCGGCCTACACTTTGCTCCTCTCCTCCTCCTCCTGCTGACCCTGGGCTCTAACACCGCTAGTTTTTGCCCGGACATGCAATCTGCACAGAGAAAAACACCAGTCAATGTGTCAGTGGGGTTCAGCAACGCCAGCTGTTCCCCTGCTGTGTAGCTTGCAACGTGACCTGCAAACGCCACGCAGGCACATGAACTGAAATTGAAGGGAGCCTGCCCCCCACCCACAGGTGTTTCTATGTATATCAGCCACCTTGTACAGCAGTACTGCTGCATTTGTACGAGGTGGCTGACTTTTTCTCCTTGCCCACGTGGAACTCAACACGTACAAAATGTGTCTCATTAGAGACCATTACAATGTCCCTGAGGTGTGACTTTCCTTTGTAATGACACGCAGCACCACCCTTGTTAGCGCTGCCCGTCTTTTGACATCATTGGTTAGCTGGCTGCGCCTGTGCATCTCCCCTGCTCGAAACAACGGCCCTCGGTGTCTTATTTTTTTGGACAGCGAGGGTGTGATTGATGGGCATGTGCAGTGCATATGTTTGCCTGTGTTCACTCATCTCCTTCCGCCTTCTTCAGACTGGGTGTCCTCATGGCCGCGGCAGGCGATAAGGGATCAGATGAGGCCGCCCAGTCTGAAGCAGGTGTAAGGACATGTGTGAGCGGCAAACATATTTAGTGCACCAGGGCACGAATCCCAGCACCGCAGTGTGATTTTTTAAAAACACACTGTGGGTCTGGGATTCATGTCCATCGCTAACCGCAACGGCCGACATGAAATGAGGTCAGAAGACAGGAAGCGCTCACAGCGCATGGCCAAGGGATCACAATAGCGCAGACTCCTGTACAGCAAATAACAACGCTCAGGAATCTGCGCCCAGTACCTAGGTGCAAATTTTGACACCTGTGCTGCGTCTCGTTAAAAAGACAAGTCACGCCTCCACAACTGTTTGACAGTATAATGGGCTAAATAGTGTACGTGTTTAATTCAGCGTGTGCAAGGAGCAAAATTAAATAGAGCAACCTTTGACTTGTGCATCATTAATGCTGTTCAAGGTGTGGCTCTTGTACCTTGCAACACCTGAGGGGGGGGTTAAAGGTAACCTTTGAAATTGGTTCAACTAGGCTTCGGCCTACACTCTGCTCCTCTCCTCCTCCTGCTGACCCTGGGCTCAAACACCGCTATTTTTTGCCCGGAAATGCTAGCTGCACAGAGAAAAACACCAGCCAATGTGTTAGTGGGGTTCAGCACCGCCAGCTGTTCCCCTGCTGTGTAGACTAGTCGGCAACGTGTCCAGCACAAGCCACGCTGGCACAACAGAACAAAAGCTGCCACCAGTGCAGGCTTCGGCCTACACTTTGCTCCTCTCCTCCTCCTGCTGACCCTGGGCTCAAACAACGCCAGTTTCTGCCCGGACATGCTAGCTGCACAGAGAAAAACACCAGCCAATGTGTTAGTGGGGTTCAGCACCGCCAGCTGTTCCCCCGCTGTGTAGCCGGCATCGTGTCCAGCACAAGCCACGCTGGCACAACCGACCAAAAGCTGCCACCAGTGCAGGCTTCGGCCTACACTTTGCTCCTCTCCTCCTCCTCCTGCTGACCCTGGGCTCTAACACCGCTAGTTTTTGCCCGGACATGCAATCTGCACAGAGAAAAACACCAGTCAATGTGTCAGTGGGGTTCAGCAACGCCAGCTGTTCCCCTGCTGTGTAGCTTGCAACGTGACCTGCAAACGCCACGCAGGCACATGAACTGAAATTGAAGGGAGCCTGCCCCCCACCCCCCCAGGTGTTTCTATGTATAACAGCCACCTTGTACAGCAGTACTGCTGCATTTGTACAAGGTGGCTGACTTTTTCTCCTTGCACACGTGGAACTCAACAAGTACAAAATGTGTCTCATTACAGACCATTACAATGTCCCTGAGGTGTGACTTTCCTTTTTAATGACACGCAGCACCCCCATTGTTAGCGCTGCCCGTCTCCTGACATCATTGGTTGGCTGGCTGTGCCTGTGCGTCCCCCCTGCCCGACACAACGCCCCCCGTTGTCTCATATATTTTGACTGCGAGGGTGTGATTGATGGGCACGAGCAGTGCATATGTTCCCCTGTTTTCACTCCCCTCCTTCCGCCTTCTTCTGACTGTGCGGCCTCATGGCCGCGGCATGCGATAAGGGATCAGCTGAGGCCGCCCAGTCTGAAGCAGGTGTAAGGACATGTGTGAGCGGCGAACATATTTACTGCACAAGGCCACGAATCCCAGCACCGCAGTGTGACTTTAGGAAAAGCCACTGTGGGTCTGGGATTTATGGCCATCGTTAACCGCACCGGCCAACATGAAATGAGGTCATGAGACGGCCTGCACTAACAGGGTATTGCCAAGGGATAACACAAGAGCGCAGACTCCTGTACAGCAAATAACAACGCTCAGGAATCTGCGCCCAGTACCTAGGTGCAAATTTTGACACCTGTGCTGCGTCTCGTTAAAAAGACAAGTCACGCCTCCACAACTGTTTGACAGTATAATGGGCTAAATAGTGTACGTGTTTAATTCAGCGTGTGCAAGGAGCAAAATTAAATAGAGCAACCTTTGACTTGTGCATCATTAATGCTGTTCAAGGTGTGGCTCTTGTACCTTGCAACACCTGAGGGGGGGGTTAAAGGTAACCTTTGAAATTGGTTCAACTAGGCTTTGGCCAACACTCTGCTCCTCTACTCCTCCTGCTGACCCTGGGCTCAAACACCGCTAGTTTTTGCCCGGAAATGCTAGCTGCACAGAGAAAAACACCAGCCAATGTGTTAGTGGGGTTCAGCACCGCCAGCTGTTCCCCCGCTGTGTAGCCGGCATCGTGTCCAGCACAAGCCACGCTGGCACAACCGACCAAAAGCTGCCACCAGTGCAGGCTTCGGCCTACGCTTTGCTCCTCTCCTCCTCCTCCTGCTGACCCTGGGCTCTAACACCGCTAGTTTTTGCCCGGACATGCAATCTGCACAGAGAAAAACACCAGTCAATGTGTCAGTGGGGTTCAGCAACGCCAGCTGTTCCCCTGCTGTGTAGCTTGCAACGTGACCTGCAAACGCCACGCAGGCACATGAACTGAAATTGAAGGGAGCCTGCCCCCCACCCCCCCAGGTGTTTCTATGTATAACAGCCACCTTGTACAGCAGTACTGCTGCATTTGTACAAGGTGGCTGACTTTTTCTCCTTGCACACGTGGAACTCAACAAGTACAAAATGTGTCTCATTACAGACCATTACAATGTCCCTGAGGTGTGACTTTCCTTTTTAATGACACGCAGCACCCCCATTGTTAGCGCTGCCCGTCTCCTGACATCATTGGTTGGCTGGCTGTGCCTGTGCGTCCCCCCTGCCCGACACAACGCCCCCCGTTGTCTCATATATTTTGACTGCGAGGGTGTGATTGATGGGCACGAGCAGTGCATATGTTCCCCTGTTTTCACTCCCCTCCTTCCGCCTTCTTCTGACTGTGCGGCCTCATGGCCGCGGCATGCGATAAGGGATCAGCTGAGGCCGCCCAGTCTGAAGCAGGTGTAAGGACATGTGTGAGCGGCGAACATATTTACTGCACAAGGCCACGAATCCCAGCACCGCAGTGTGACTTTAGGAAAAGCCACTGTGGGTCTGGGATTTATGGCCATCGTTAACCGCACCGGCCAACATGAAATGAGGTCATGAGACGGCCTGCACTAACAGGGTATTGCCAAGGGATAACACAAGAGCGCAGTTTCCTGTACTGCAAATAACAACGGTAAGGAATCTGCGCACAGCACCTAGGTGTAAATTTGTACACCTGTGCTGCGTCTCCTTAAAAAGACTAGTAGTCACGCCTCCACTACTGTTTGACAGTATAATGGGCTAAATAGTGTACGTGTTTAATTCAGCGTGTGCAAGGAGCAAAATTAAATAGAGCAACCTTTGACTTGTGCATCAATAATGCTGTTCAAGGTGTGGCTCTTGTACCTTGCAACACCTGAGGGGGGGGTTAAAGGTAACCTTTGAAATTGGTTCAACTAGGCTTTGGCCAACACTCTGCTCCTCTACTCCTCCTGCTGACCCTGGGCTCAAACACCGCTAGTTTTTGCCCGGAAATGCTAGCTGCACAGAGAAAAACACCAGCCAATGTGTTAGTGGGGTTCAGCACCGCCAGCTGTTCCCCTGCTGTGTAGTCGGCAACGTGTCCAGCACAAGCCACGCTGGCACAACAGAACAAAAGCTGCCACCAGTGCAGGCTTCGGCCTACACTTTGCTCCTCTCCTCCTCCTGCTGACCCTGGGCTCAAACAACGCCAGTTTCTGCCCGGACATGCTAGCTGCACAGAGAAAAACACCAGCCAATGTGTTAGTGGGGTTCAGCACCGCCAGCTGTTCCCCTGCTGTGCAGCTTGCAACGTGACCTGCAAACGCCACGCAGGCACATGAACTGAAATTGAAGGGAGCCTGGCCACCACCCCCAGGTGTTTCTATGTATAACAGCCACCTTGTACAGCAGTACTGCTGCATTTGTACAAGGTGGCTGACGTTTTCTCCTTGCCCACGTGGAACTCAACACGTACAAAATGTGTCTCTTTGAGACCATTCCACTGTCCCTGAGGTGTGACTTTCCTTTCTAATGATACGCAGCACCCCCCTTGGTAGCGCTTCCCGTCTTCTGACATCATTGGTTGGCTACTTGCGCCTGTTCGTCCGCCCTGCCTGAATAAAATGCTCCTCGTTGTCTTAATTATTTTGACTGCGAGGGTGTGATTGATGGGCACGAGCAGTGCATATCTTCGCCTGTCTTAACTCATCTCCTTCCGCCTTCTTCAGACTGTGCAGCCTCATGGCCGCGGCATGCGAGAAGGGATCAGCAGAGGCCGCCCAGTCTGAAGCAGGTGTAAGGACGTGTGTGAGCGGCCAAAATATTTACTGCTCAAGGCCACGAATCCCAGCACCGCAGTGTGGCTTTATGAAAAGACACTGTGGGTCTGGGATTTATGGCCATCGTTAACCGCACCGGCCAACATGAAATGAGGTCATAAGATGGGCAGCGCTAACAGGGCATTGCCAAGGGATAACACAAGAGCGCAGACTCCTGTACAGCAAATAACAACGCTCAGGAAGCTGCGCCAAGCACCAAGGCGTTATTTTGGACACCTGTGCTGCGTCTCATCAAAAAACCAAGTCACGCATCCACTACAGTTTGACTGTAGAATGGGGTAAATTGTGTATGTCTTTCATTCAGCGTGTGCAAGTAGACAAATTAATAGAGCAACCTTTCACTTGTGCAGCATTAATACTGCACAAGGTGTGTCTCTTGTACTTTGTAACACCTGAGGGGGGGGTTAAAAGTTTCCTTTGAAATTGGTTCAACTAGGCTTCGGCCTACACTCTGCTCCTCTCCTCCTCCTCCTGCTTCAACACGGGCTCTAACATCGCAAGTTTTTGCCCGCAAGTGCTAGCTGCACAGATAAAAACACACGCCATTGTGTTAGTGGGGTTCAGCAACGCCAGCTGTTCCCCCAGTGTGTAGCCGGCAAAGTGTCCTGCAAACGCAACGCAGACACAAAGCTGCCTCCAGTGCAGGCTTCGGCCTACACTCATCTCCCCCTGCTTACCCTTTGCTCCAACACCGCTAGTTGGGGCTCTAGGAAGACAATCTTTAATAGGCAAGGCAACGCATCCGGGTTCCAGCACCGCCAGCTGGTTCTCGGCAGTGTTCTTGTCACAGGTACTCCCTCGTGCCAAGCCTGGTTTCAGCACCGTCAGCTGTTTCCGGGTTGTGTCAACTTCACTGAGACGCCTATGCTTGCCCCGTCGTGGGGCGGTCGAGTTAGCCAACTCCAGGGTGCCTCCAGTTTAGGAGCTTCCTATGTGGGCTGCGTGAACTGGTAGTCAAGGCTGGTTCTGTAGTGCCAGTAGGCCCAGCTCCCCCTGTAGGACTGTTGGGGTTCGGTAACTGCGGCTGCCTCGCGGCCTAGCTGTTCTCTCCTCTCCTGTGGGCCTTGGGGTCCACCACCTGGTTCCAGCACCGTCAGCTGGTTCCGGGCCGAGCCTTTGGCTTAGGTGCCTCCTCCTGGGTATCCGAGTTCCGCCAACGCCAGGCGGTCCTTGGTAGTGCTTTTAAGCGCGGGCACCTACAGCTTAGTAACCGGGTTCCAGCACCGTCAGCTGGTCCTCGGTCGTGCCATTGGCTCTTGCACACTGGGGCAACGCATCCGGGTTCCAGCACCGCCAGCTGGTTCTCGGCAGTGTTCTTGTCACAGGTACTCCCTTGTGCCAAGCCTGGTTTCAGCACCGTCAGCTGTTTCCGGGTTGTGTCAACTTCACTGAGACGCCTATGCTTGCCCCGTCGTGGGGCGGTCGAGTTAGCCAACTCCAGGGTGCCTCCAGTTTAGGAGCTTCCTATGTGGGCTGCGTGAACTGGTAGTCAAGGCTGGTTCTGTAGTGCCAGTAGGCCCAGCTCCCCCTGTAGGACTGTTGGGGTTCGGTAACTGCGGCTG
The DNA here is from genome assembly GCF_032444005.1 of Ranitomeya imitator. NCBI lineage: Eukaryota > Metazoa > Chordata > Amphibia > Anura > Dendrobatidae > Ranitomeya > Ranitomeya imitator. The sequence goes on along the minus strand of NC_091286.1, from coordinate 423,644,750 downwards.
CCTCGCGGCCTAGCTGTTCTCTCCTCTCCTGTGGGCCTTGGGGTCCACCACCTGGTTCCAGCACCGTCAGCTGGTTCCGGGCCGAGCCTTTGGCTTAGGTGCCTCCTCCTGGGTATCCGAGTTCCGCCAACGCCAGGCGGTCCTTGGTAGTGCTTTTAAGCGCGGGCACCTACAGCTTAGTAACCGGGTTCCAGCACCGTCAGCTGGTCCTCGGTCGTGCCATTGGCTCTTGCACACTGGGGCAACGCATCCGGGTTCCAGCACCGCCAGCTGGTTCTCGGCAGTGTTCTTGTCACAGGTACTCCCTCGTGCCAAGCCTGGTTTCAGCACCGTCAGCTGTTTCCGGGTTGTGTCAACTTCACTGAGACGCCTATGCTTGCCCCGTCGTGGGGCGGTCGAGTTAGCCAACTCCAGGGTGCCTCCAGTTTAGGAGCTTCCTATGTGGGCTGCGTGAACTGGTAGTCAAGGCTGGTTCTGTAGTGCCAGTAGGCCCAGCTCCCCCTGTAGGACTGTTGGGGTTCGGTAACTGCGGCTGCCTCGCGGCCTAGCTGTTCTCTCCTCTCCTGTGGGCCTTGGGGTCCACCACCTGGTTCCAGCACCGTCAGCTGGTTCCGGGCCGAGCCTTTGGCTTAGGTGCCTCCTCCTGGGTATCCGAGTTCCGCCAACGCCAGGCGGTCCTTGGTAGTGCTTTTAAGCGCGGGCACCTACAGCTTAGTAACCGGGTTCCAGCACCGTCAGCTGGTCCTCGGTCGTGCCATTGGCTCTTGCACACTGGGGCAACGCATCCGGGTTCCAGCACCGCCAGCTGGTTCTCGGCAGTGTTCTTGTCACAGGTACTCCCTCGTGCCAAGCCTGGTTTCAGCACCGTCAGCTGTTTCCGGGTTGTGTCAACTTCACTGAGACGCCTATGCTTGCCCCGTCGTGGGGCGGTCGAGTTAGCCAACTCCAGGGTGCCTCCAGTTTAGGAGCTTCCTATGTGGGCTGCGTGAACTGGTAGTCAAGGCTGGTTCTGTAGTGCCAGTAGGCCCAGCTCCCCCTGTAGGACTGTTGGGGTTCGGTAACTGCGGCTGCCTCGCGGCCTAGCTGTTCTCTCCCCTCCTGTGGGCCTTGGGGTCCACCACCTGGTTCCAGCACCGTCAGCTGGTTCCGGGCCGAGCCTTTGGCTTAGGTGCCTCCTCCTGGGTATCCGAGTTCCGCCAACGCCAGGCGGTCCTTGGTAGTGCTTTTAAGCGCGGGCACCTACAGCTTAGTAACCGGGTTCCAGCACCGTCAGCTGGTCCTCGGTCGTGCCATTGGCTCTTGCACACTGGGGCAACGCATCCGGGTTCCAGCACCGCCAGCTGGTTCTCGGCAGTGTTCTTGTCACAGGTACTCCCTCGTGCCAAGCCTGGTTTCAGCACCGTCAGCTGTTTCCGGGTTGTGTCAACTTCACTGAGACGCCTATGCTTGCCCCGTCGTGGGGCGGTCGAGTTAGCCAACTCCAGGGTGCCTCCAGTTTAGGAGCTTCCTATGTGGGCTGCGTGAACTGGTAGTCAAGGCTGGTTCTGTAGTGCCAGTAGGCCCAGCTCCCCCTGTAGGACTGTTGGGGTTCGGTAACTGCGGCTGCCTCGCGGCCTAGCTGTTCTCTCCTCTCCTGTGGGCCTTGGGGTCCACCACCTGGTTCCAGCACCGTCAGCTGGTTCCGGGCCGAGCCTTTGGCTTAGGTGCCTCCTCCTGGGTATCCGAGTTCCGCCAACGCCAGGCGGTCCTTGGTAGTGCTTTTAAGCGCGGGCACCTACAGCTTAGTAACCGGGTTCCAGCACCGTCAGCTGGTCCTCGGTCGTGCCATTGGCTCTTGCACACTGGGGCAACGCATCCGGGTTCCAGCACCGCCAGCTGGTTCTCGGCAGTGTTCTTGTCACAGGTACTCCCTCGTGCCAAGCCTGGTTTCAGCACCGTCAGCTGTTTCCGGGTTGTGTCAACTTCACTGAGACGCCTATGCTTGCCCCGTCGTGGGGCGGTCGAGTTAGCCAACTCCAGGGTGCCTCCAGTTTAGGAGCTTCCTATGTGGGCTGCGTGAACTGGTAGTCAAGGCTGGTTCTGTAGTGCCAGTAGGCCCAGCTCCCCCTGTAGGACTGTTGGGGTTCGGTAACTGCGGCTGCCTCGCGGCCTAGCTGTTCTCTCCTCTCCTGTGGGCCTTCGGGTCCACCACCTGGTTCCAGCACCGTCAGCTGGTTCCGGGCCGAGCCTTTGGCTTAGGTGCCTCCTCCTGGGTATCCGAGTTCCGCCAACGCCAGGCGGTCCTTGGTAGTGCTTTTAAGCGCGGGCACCTACAGCTTAGTAACCGGGTTCCAGCACCGTCAGCTGGTCCTCGGTCGTGCCATTGGCTCTTGCACACTGGGGCAACGCATCCGGGTTCCAGCACCGCCAGCTGGTTCTCGGCAGTGTTCTTGTCACAGGTACTCCCTCGTGCCAAGCCTGGTTTCAGCACCGTCAGCTGTTTCCGGGTTGTGTCAACTTCACTGAGACGCCTATGCTTGCCCCGTCGTGGGGCGGTCGAGTTAGCCAACTCCAGGGTGCCTCCAGTTTAGGAGCTTCCTATGTGGGCTGCGTGAACTGGTAGTCAAGGCTGGTTCTGTAGTGCCAGTAGGCCCAGCTCCCCCTGTAGGACTGTTGGGGTTCGGTAACTGCGGCTGCCTCGCGGCCTAGCTGTTCTCTCCTCTCCTGTGGGCCTTCGGGTCCACCACCTGGTTCCAGCACCGTCAGCTGGTTCCGGGCCGAGCCTTTGGCTTAGGTGCCTCCTCCTGGGTATCCGAGTTCCGCCAACGCCAGGCGGTCCTTGGTAGTGCTTTTAAGCGCGGGCACCTACAGCTTAGTAACCGGGTTCCAGCACCGTCAGCTGGTCCTCGGTCGTGCCATTGGCTCTTGCACACTGGGGCAACGCATCCGGGTTCCAGCACCGCCAGCTGGTTCTCGGCAGTGTTCTTGTCACAGGTACTCCCTCGTGCCAAGCCTGGTTTCAGCACCGTCAGCTGTTTCCGGGTTGTGTCAACTTCACTGAGACGCCTATGCTTGCCCCGTCGTGGGGCGGTCGAGTTAGCCAACTCCAGGGTGCCTCCAGTTTAGGAGCTTCCTATGTGGGCTGCGTGAACTGGTAGTCAAGGCTGGTTCTGTAGTGCCAGTAGGCCCAGCTCCCCCTGTAGGACTGTTGGGGTTCGGTAACTGCGGCTGCCTCGCGGCCTAGCTGTTCTCTCCTCTCCTGTGGGCCTTGGGGTCCACCACCTGGTTCCAGCACCGTCAGCTGGTTCCGGGCCGAGCCTTTGGCTTAGGTGCCTCCTCCTGGGTATCCGAGTTCCGCCAACGCCAGGCGGTCCTTGGTAGTGCTTTTAAGCGCGGGCACCTACAGCTTAGTAACCGGGTTCCAGCACCGTCAGCTGGTCCTCGGTCGTGCCATTGGCTCTTGCACACTGGGGCAACGCATCCGGGTTCCAGCACCGCCAGCTGGTTCTCGGCAGTGTTCTTGTCACAGGTACTCCCTCGTGCCAAGCCTGGTTTCAGCACCGTCAGCTGTTTCCGGGTTGTGTCAACTTCACTGAGACGCCTATGCTTGCCCCGTCGTGGGGCGGTCGAGTTAGCCAACTCCAGGGTGCCTCCAGTTTAGGAGCTTCCTATGTGGGCTGCGTGAACTGGTAGTCAAGGCTGGTTCTGTAGTGCCAGTAGGCCCAGCTCCCCCTGTAGGACTGTTGGGGTTCGGTAACTGCGGCTGCCTCGCGGCCTAGCTGTTCTCTCCTCTCCTGTGGGCCTTGGGGTCCACCACCTGGTTCCAGCACCGTCAGCTGGTTCTCGGCAGTGTCTTTTGCTCTTGTACCTTCTGCTCCCCATCCTGGTTCCAGTACCGTCAGCTGGTTCCGGGCAGAGCCTTTGGCTTAGGTGCCTCCTTCTGGGTATCCAAGTTCCACCAATGTCAGGTGGTCCTTGGTAGTGCTTTCAGGCACGGGTACCTCCTGCTTAGTAACCGGGTTCCAGTAACGTCAGCTGGTCCTTGGTAGTTCCATTGGCTCTTGGACATTCGGCTACCCATCCGGGTTCCAGTACCGTCAGCTGGTTCTCGGCAGTGTCTTTTGCTCTTGTACCTTCTGCTCCCCATCCTGGTTCCAGTAACGTCATCTGGTTCCGGGCAGAGCCTTTGGCTTAGGTGCCTCCTTCTGGGTATCCGAGTTCCGCCAACGTCAGGCGGTCCTTGGTAGTGCTTTTTAGCACGGGTACCTCCTGCTTAGTAACCGGGTTCCAGTAACGTCAGCTGGTCCTCGGTAGTTCCATAGGCTCTTGAACCTTCGGGTAGCCATCCGAGTTCCAGTTCCATCAGCTGGTTCTTGGCATTTTCTCAGCCTTCTTGTACCTTCTGCTACATTTCCAAGTTGAAGACCCTAACGTCGACAACCCGGAAGACCACCCCGATGACGACGACCCGGAAGACCACCCCGATGACGACGACGACGACGACGGCGGAGACGACGACGGCTGAGACGACGACGGCGGAGATGACGACACTGGAGACGAAGACCCTGGAGACGACAACATGGAAGACCGAGAAGCAGAAGAACAAGAGGCTGCAGAACAAAGAGCAGAAGAACATTAAGCATAAGACTTAATATCAGAGCAAAAGATATTATCTAAATTATATGCAGAAGAAGACTAAGCAGTGTATGGGGGTGAGTCCGTTCCTCCTCGTGGTGCCCCTGGATAAAGCCTGATGCTGCAGGCCAAACTGAACGCGGACAAATGTAACTTTTGTGACTGGCAGAACGGAAGGTGTAATCTTCCAACTTTTATAGATAACAACTACGGGAATGCCTGTCACAAATGAGAATATGATGAAGAAGTAGAATAGGAAGAATAATAACAGTGGAATAAAAAGAATATGTAGAATAGGAAGAATAATAATAGTTGAAGAAAATGAATATGAAGAATGTAATAAAAAAAAAAATAGGTAGAAGATGAAGAAGAAGATGAATAAGGTGAAGAAGTTGATGTCAAGGATGCTGATGATGATGAAGATGAAAGTGTGGGAAAAGAAAAAAAAAAAAAAGAAAAAAAAGAAGGGGAAGGGCGTGGAATAGTGAAACATCAATATCTGACAAAATAAAAAAAATTTACATACTCAATATCTTTTTCAATCCGAACTTCTTTAAAAAAAAAAAAAAACATGCTATTCTATTTGATTGGACTAATCCTCATTGCCTTTAATGTCTCCGCCACCTCCCCCATACATCCTACATTATTCTTAGTTGTTTTCCTTCAGGTAGAATGAACCTACAAGGAAAGAAAGGGTTTATTTTAATTCCGATATTTTGGTCCCATTGACTTGCATTGGGATCGGGTATCGGTATCGGCGATATCCGATATTTTTTGAATATCGGCCGATCCAAACCGATACCGATACTTTCCGATATCGGAAGGTATCGCTCAACACTAATCATAAGACAACTTTTCACATACTAGTAATGTGTTTTTCATTAATAGAATTCGTAGCTATTATAGTTTATAGTGATGATTACACATACGTGGAATTATATTGGCTGAGTGGTCTGCACAAAATCAGAGTCATGTCAGATTTTGATCCATCACTGATTAGCCCGGAAGTAGCAGCACTTGGGACGCAGCACATGTTCACTGCGTCCAAAGCGCTGCACTCTATTGAATGCAGGTAAATCTGCATGTGTTCACTGAACCTTGCAGATGTACTGAATCCAATACAATCTATTGGTGAAATTTCTCTTGCGTAGACTAGCAAAGAGTTATTAAAGTGTTGCGAACTTGAGAGTGGTGCCACATGCCAGTCTCCGTGAGTGAGCCACGGGCATCTGTGCACGCATAGTGGGCATGGGATTTCTAGAAATCCCATCCACTATGCTGTAACATCTGGATGCTGCGGGCATAAATACACAGCATTAATCCCACAGCAGTTCCTGATCGTGGACACATACCCTAAAAGTTGCCAATGCAAGTCTGTCTCTGAAAAAAATCGGACCATGCTATGATGCCATGTGTGAGCTGTCTGATTCTATACTTGTTTGACAGCAAAAATAAGCTAATGAAACTTGGATAGTAAAACATGATGCATTGACCAAACTCCTCTGAAAATCTGATCCAAAATACAGATGAAAATCAATCCGTCTTTTTGCATAATAGAATAATCCCTAAAGTGTGAATGAGCCCTAAGGCTTCAATTAGATGTCCATTTTTAATGTATAATATAATCTATAATATTATCTACTAGCTGAAGAGCCCGGCGTTGCCTGGGCATAGTAAATATCTGTGGTTAGTTATAGCACGTCACTTCTCTTATTTTCCCATCACACCTCTCATTTTCCCAATCACATCTTTAATTTTCTCCCTCACTCCTCTCATTCCCCCCTAACACTTGTCATTTCGACCTCACATCTGTCATTTTCCGATCACTCCACTATTTTCCCTCACTCATCTCATTTTGCACTCACACCTTTTAATTTTCACCTCAGTATATACATGTTTGTCATCTCCCTTATATATAGTATACACCTGTATGTCATCTCCTGTATATAGTATATACCTGTATGTCATCTCCCCTGTATATAGTATATACCTGTATGTCATCTCCTCCTATATATAGTATATACCTGTATGTCATCTCCTCCTATATATAGTACATACCTGTATGTCATCTCCTCCTGTATATAGTATATACATGTGTGTCATCTCCCCTGTATATAGTATATATCTGTGTGTCATCTCCTCCTGTATATAGTATATACCTGTAGGTACTCTGCTCCTGTATATAGTATATACCTGTGTGTCATCTCCTCCTGTATATAGTATATACCTGTGTGTCATCTCTCCTGTATATAGTATATATCTGTGTGTCATCTCACCTGTATATAGTATATACCTGTGTGATCTCCTGTATTAGACCTCGTTCACACGTTATTTGCTCAGTATTTTTACCTCAGTATTTGTAAGATAAATTGGCAGCCTGATAAATCCCCAGCCAGCAGGAAGCCCTCCCCCTGGCAGTATATATTAGCTCACACATACAAATAATAGACAGGTCATGTGACTGACAGCTGCCGTATTTCCTATATGGTACATTTGTTGCTCTTGTAGTTTGTCTGCTTATTAATCAGATTTTTATTTTTGAAGGATAATACCAGACTTGTCTGTGTTTTAGGGCGAGTTTCGTTTGTCAAGTTGTGTGTGTTGAGTTGCGTGTGGCGACATGCATGCAGCGACTTTTGTGAGATGAGTTTTGTGTGGCAACATGCGTGTAGCAACTTTTTGTGTGTCGAGTTGCATGTGACAGGTTAGTGTAGCAAGTTGTGTGCAGCAAGTTTTGCGCATGGCGAGTTTTGCGCGTGGCGAGTTTTATGTGTGGTGCCTTTTGAGTATGTGCAAGTTTTGAGTGAGGCAACTTTTGCATGTGTTGCAAATTTTGTGCATGTGGCAATTTTTCCGCGTGTGCAAGTTTTGCGTGTGGCGAGTTTTCCATGAGGTGAGTTTTGCACTTGTGGCGAGTTTTGCGTGAGCCTAGTTTTAGCATGTGGCGAGTTTTGCGTGTGGCGAGTTTTGAGCGGCGACTTTTGTGTTTCGACTTTTATGTGGCGAGGTTGGTGTATGTGTGGTGAAATGTGTGCTGAGGGTGGTATATGTGTTCAAGCATGTGGTAGTGTGTGGCGCATTTTGTGTGTGTGTTCATATCCCCGTGTGTGGTATCTCATGTCGGGGCCCCACCTTAGCAACTGTACGGTATATACTCTTTTGCGCCATGCTCTCATTCTTTAAGTCCCCCTTGTTCACATCTGGCAGCTGTCAATTTGCCTCCAACACTTTTCCTTTCACTTTTCCCCATTATGTAGATAGGGGAAAAATAGTTTGGTGAATTGGAAAGCGCGGGGTTAAAATTTCACCTCACAATGCAGCCTATGATGCTCTCGGGGTCCAGACGTGTGACTGTGCAAAATTTTGTTGCTGTAGCTGCGACGCCTCCAACACTTTTCCTTTCACTTTTTTCCCCATTATGTAGATAGGGGCAAAATTGTTTGGTGAATTGGAACGCGCGGGGTTAAAATTTCAACTCACAACATAGCCTATGACGCTCTTGGGGTCCAGACGTGTGACTGTGCAAAATTTTGTGGCTGTAGCTGCGACGGTGCAGATGCCAATCCTGGACATACATACATACATACACACACACACACACACACACATTCAGCTTTATATAGTAGATTATAATCTATAATCTATGGGACTGTTCATTTGTTTGTGTTTATTTTTTGGTGCACCATGCATATGCAAAAAATCACTGAGACGTGTCCATTTTTATTCAAGTCATGATTCAAAATTACCCATACAAGTTTAGGAGTTTGTGAAAAATCACACATTGCCATCCATGTGCTGTCCATTTTTAACATTGTAATGTATTGGAGAAGCTTTGCATTTTGGCATATTTGAAAATCACTGATGAAACACTGATGGTAAAATCTGACACACTGACCAAACACTTATGAAACTTGGATCCAAAACAGTGATGAAAATTGTTTTATGCGTTTACCTGCAAGAAAAATAATGTCTCAATAGTTGACATCATCACCTTTCCAATGTATATTTACTACTACTACAACTTACATTTGCGTAAACAAGGCAAAAAAATAGATTATTCTATTCTATACAATGGTATCCGGCAGCAATGACTGAAATTGAATTCTGCTCAAATTTTACAAGCTTTATACCTCTGCACAGATGGCACAATGTTGTGATGTTATCGTGTCCCCTCCACTGAGATGTCAGAGGACACATAGGGAGAATGATGGAACAGGGTTCCATCAAAGTTTACAACCCTATTTGCATCCAGGATACAAATACATTTAAAAGTGTGGCATTGAACAGGTGATGAAGAGGCATGGTGCGAGCATCGGTCCTCCATGACTCACGTGCCCCATTAACTGTATGCCATTGCTATGAGCAAAGAGGCTGCTAGAAGAGTCTGGCAGTGGCTATGTCATAGAGAAAACAGAAGCACTTAGCGTAATGTATGGAGTAGTCGGGAGAGATTGCCATCTAGCGTGTGATCGGTCGAATCATAAATTAGATGACAGATATCTATTGTGTTTGGGAGCTTTAGCACCTTTCAATATACAGCTCTGGCAAAAATTAAGAGACCACTGCAAAATGTTCAGTTTGTCTGATTTTTCTCTTTATAGGTATATTTTTGAGTAAAACATGTCTCCAAATTTCCAAGCAATAAATTTTGTATTTTTTTTCTGAAAAGGAGAAATGGTTACAATTAAAAAAACAGTGCTTTTAGACCTCAAATAATGCAAAGAAAACAAGTTTATAATCATTTAGGTACAACAATACTAATTTTTTAACTCAGGAAGCGTTCAGAAATCAATATTTTGTGGAATAACCATGATTTTTTTTTTGTGTAAATCAGGTTTATTAAATGAAGTTGCATATAAAGATACATTGCGAATTAGAATAATAACAAACAGGTACATATCAAAATAATATTTAGCACTTCAAAGCACTGTAAATCAGGAAAAATAAAATAAAGTTTCCAATATAAGCCTCTGTAGTGGTTTCTTTGTCTCCTTTAGGATAAAGAATGCTATTCAATTTAACTTTTCAAAAGAGGATTGGGGATCATTATCTAAGTTCTAGTGTATGAACTTATGAACCTTCTATTCGTTATCTATGAAATAATCTAATACTATTGGCAAAAGTAATTGTGGTTATTAAGAGTCTGAATCCCCGAATCCCGTCCTGTTAACCAAAGTTGAAAATAATGCTGAAGTAAGAATATCCAAATCGTTTCACTATATATATCCTTAATATAGTTTAAACTAACTTTATGATTAATAGAGGAGAGATAAAAAGGAAAGAGAAAGAGAAGAGAAAGAGAGGGAGAGTTAGGATGCGGAGGAGGGTATGGTTTCCGGTTTCTCGTCCAACTCAACTGTTAATTAATATTAAAGCACATCTGTTCCCCCACCCAGAACACACACGCATGAGGGTATCAATAGTATATTCATTCGGTTAGCCAAGCCAGGTAATTGGCTCTTCGGTCTCTCTGAACACCATCCAAGGAGTCCATATGTTCAATACTTTATCTGAAGTTCCCGTATCCTGACCAACCAACTGCTCCATTCTAAAGAGATGGTTCAATTCTGCCACAAATTCAGATCGTGAAGGGGAATTTGATTGCTTCCAGTAGCGGGGTATTAAATTGCGTGCAGCCGTCAAGAAGTGTCTGAGAAGGCTTTTCTTAAATTTGGCTATGGAGAGCTCACAAATAGACAGCAGGGCCACCTCCATTGTAGGCCGGACCTTATGGAGAGATAATTTGTTGTGGAGATCAAAAACAGCCTCCCAAAAACCTCTAATGGGTAGACAGGACCACCAAATGTGTGAATACAATCCCTTCTCCTTCCAACATCTCCAGCACGTATCTGGGGTGGTGGGGAACATATTATGAATGCTATTAGGGCATTTATACCATCTGCACATAATGAGGATCTGAACGCGTGGAGGAGACTCTTATTCCTGTCTTCCAATGTTAATGATTTATTCAAGTCGTTTTCCCATTTCAAGAAAAAAACTGGAGGCTCAAATGTAGATACTTGATGTTCCTGAAACATTTTATAGAGGAGTGATACCGTGTGTGATGGAGGGTCCCCAACCAAGCAAGCTGACTCAGAGGGAGTAAGTGGTCTGAACAGATCCACCTGTCTGGATATCTTGGTAATATAGCTTCTAATTTGTTCGTAAAAAAGCCACAAGCCAGGGGGAGGGTCTGTCTCTTTGAGGAGGGACTGCAAGGGTTTTATGGAAGATTGAGTTATGTAATCATAGACTATCGGGTGGCTATCTTTGTGTTTATGTAAAATATAACTTTATCTAGGACCGCCGGGAAGTCTGGGTTACCAAAAATCGGGGTCAGAGGGCCTGGTATGGATGAGATGTTGAGCTTTTGATTACTGTATTTAACAAAAAGGGTCATATTTCTTGTGAGAAAGGGGAGATTCTCTCTCTGAACTTTTACACTTCCTCCCTGCCAAATGCTCGCCCCGGGACTGCTCGCCGAGATCCTTGATTCTAAGTCCACCCATTTTTTATTATGTATATGATGAAATAGATCCAAGAGACAAGTCCCAAGAGAAGCATAATTGTAAAGCAAAAAGTTAGGGAGGCTTAATCCTCCCGTGCGTTTAGATCTGCATAATAGCTGATACGACAGGCGAGGACGTCTGCCCGACCACACATATCTTGTGATTGCTGTTTTGAGTCTGGAGAAAAAGGAGGCGGTTAAGACCATTGGGATAGTCTGAAAAAAATAAAGGAGATGTGGTAATAAGTCCATTTTTATTGTATTGATCCTCCCAAGCCAGGACAGATGTAATTTATTCCATCTATCCAGATCAAGTTCAGCTCTACGAAGGGCTGTTTTGTGATTGGCTTCATATAGTTGTGACGTCTTAGAGGTTAGATTTATACCCAGATATCTAAGGGAATCGGAACGCCATTTAAACGGGAAGGAGTGTAACTGGGATACTAGTGAGGGTGGTAAGGAGATATTCAAAATTTCAGATTTATGGGAATTTATTTTGAAATTGCTCAGTTGACTAAAGCAATGCAGTTCCGATAGAATATTGGGTATAGTGGTTATAGGGGAGGTAATAAACATGAGCACATCGTCAGCAAAAAGTGCCAACTTGTGTTCTTCTGAAAGGATCATCACCCCCTTTATAGATGAATTACTACGGATTGCATTGGCCAAATGTTCCATAGTTAATACGTATAACAAGGGTGATAAAGGGCACCCCTGTCTTGTGCCATTTCGTATGTGTAAAGAATCTGATAAAGATTCAGGCCATTAACTTTTATCTGTGCAGAGGGGGACTCATAAAGAGCCATAATACTCCACAGCATTTTTTTTTAATCCAATACCCTCTAGTGTTTGAAACATAAAATCCCAACCCACCCTATCGAATGCCTTTTCATCATCAATTGAAAATATACACATGGGATCCCCTGTCCTGTTTGCTCTGTCTATCAAATAAATAGATCTTATAGTGTTGTCACTTGCTTCTCTTTCTGGAACAAAACCCACCTGATCCTTATTAACCAGGTGAGGCAAAAGACAACTTAATCTTTTAGCGATCATTTTTGCGTAGTTTTTAACATCTATATTGATAAGTGAGATGGGACGATAACTACTGCACAGCGAGGGATCCTTCTCAGGTTTTGGGATATCCGTTACATGAGCAGCTAAAGCTTGTGGGGGAAAGGACCCCCCCAAAGCCACATAATTACACGCGGTTAGGAATGAAGGGCCCAGCAGATCTGAAAACTGTTAGTAGAATCCTGCTGAATAACCATCAGGACCAGGGCTTTTGCCCGATTTCAGGTCCCCAATTACTGAGGTGACCTCCTCCAAGGAAAAGTCCTCCTCAAGGTTCGCCAGGCACTCCTCCGAAACCGCGGGCAACGATAACCATGATTTTTAAATACAGCTTTCATGCGTCTGAGCATGCTTTCCACCAGTCTTTCACACTGCTTCTGGCGCAATTTAAGCAGTTCTTCTTTGCTTGATGGCTTGTGACTAGGGTTGAGCGAAACGGGTCGGCCATTTTCAGAAGTCGCCGACTTTTGGCAAAGTCGGGTTTCATGAAACCCGACCCGACCCCTGTGTGGGGTCGGCCATGAGGTCGGCGATCTTCTGAATCTGGTATCGGAATTCCGATACCGAGTTCCGATATGTTTGCAATATCGGAAATCGGTATCGGAATCCATATTTAAGTGTAAAATACAGAATTAAAATAAAAAATATTGCTATACTTACCCTCTGACGCGCCCTGGTACTAACCGGCAGCCTTCCTTCCTTAGAATCAGCGCGTGAAGGACCTTAGATGACGTCGCGGCTTGTGATTGGTCGCGCGACCGCCCATGTGACCGCTCACGCGACCAATCACAAGCCGCGACGTCACCGAAGGTCCTTCATAGTAACATAGTAACATACATAGTAACATAGTTAGTAAGGCCGAAAAAAGACATTTGTCCATCCAGTTCAGCCTATATTCCATCATAATAAATCCCCAGATCTACGTCCTTCTACAGAACCTAATAATTGTATGATACAATATTGTTCTGCTCCAGGAAGACATCCAGGCCTCTCTTGAACCCCTCGACTGAGTTCGCCATCACCACCTCCTCAGGCAAGCAATTCCAGATTCTCACTGCCCTAACAGTAAAGAATCCTCTTCTATGTTGGTGGAAAAACCTTCTCTCCTCCAGACGCAAAGAATGCCCCCTTGTGCCCGTCACCTTCCTTGGTATAAACAGATCCTCAGCGAGATATTTGTATTGTCCCCTTATATACTTATACATGGTTATTAGATCGCCCCTCAGTCGTCTTTTTTCTAGACTAAATAATCCTAATTTCGCTAATCTATCTGGGTATTGTAGTTCTCCCATCCCCTTTATTAATTTTGTTGCCCTCCTTTGTACTCTCTCTAGTTCCATTATATCCTTCCTGAGCACCGGTGCCCAAAACTGGACACAGTACTCCATGTGCGGTCTAACTAGGGATTTGTACAGAGGCAGTATAATGCTCTCATCATGTGTATCCAGACCTCTTTTAATGCACCCCATGATCCTGTTTGCCTTGGCAGCTGCTGCCTGACACTGGCTGCTCCAGGTAAGTTTATCATTAACTAGGATCCCCAAGTCTTCTCCCTGTCAGATTTACCCAGTGGTTTCCCGTTCAGTGTGTAATGGTGATATTGATTCTTTCTTCCCATGTGTATAACCTTACATTTATCATTGTTAAACCTCATCTGCCACCTTTCAGCCCAAGTTTCCAACTTATCCAGATCCATCTGTAGCAGAATACTATCTTCTCTTGTATTAACTGCTTTACATAGTTTTGTATCATCTGCAAATATCGATATTTTACTGTGTAAACCTTCTACCAAATCATTAATGAATATGTTGAAGAGAACAGGTCCCAATACCGACCCCTGCGGTACCCCACTGGTCACAGCGACCCAGTTAGAGACTATACCATTTATAACCACCCTCTGCTTTCTATCACTGAGCCAGTTACTAACCCATTTACACACATTTTCCCCCAGACCAAGCATTCTCATTTTGTGTACCAACCTCTTGTGCGGCACGGTATCAAACGCTTTGGAAAAATCGAGATATACCACGTCCAATGACTCACCGTGGTCCAGCCTATGGCTTACCTCTTCATAAAAACTGATTAGATTGGTTTGACAGGAGCGATTTCTCATAAACCCATGCTGATATGGAGTTAAACAGTTATTCTCATTGAGATAATCCAGAATAACATCCCTCAGAAACCCTTCAAATATTTTACCAACAATAGAGGTTAGACTTACTGGCCTATAATTTCCAGGTTCACTTTTAGAGCCCTTTTTGAATATTGGCACCACATTTGCTATGCGCCAGTCCTGCGGAACAGACCCTGTCGCTATAGAGTCCCTAAAAATAAGAAATAATGGTTTATCTATTACATTACTTAGTTCTCTTAGTACTCGTGGGTGTATGCCATCCGGACCCGGAGATTTATCTATTTTAATCTTATTTAGCCGGTTTCGCACCTCTTCTTGGGTTAGATTGGTGACCCTTAATATAGGGTTTTCATTGTTTCTTGGGATTTCACCTAGCATTTCATTTTCCACCGTGAATACCGTGGAGAAGAAGGTGTTTAATATGTTAGCTTTTTCCTCGTCATCTACAACCATTCTTTCTTTCTTCATGCGCTGATTCTTAGGAAGGAAGGCTGCCGGAAAGAAGCAGGGCGCGTCCGACGGTGAGTATAATATACTAATAGGAATATACTCACCCTCGGACGCGCCCTGCTTCTTTCCGGCAGCCTTCCTTCCTAAGAATCAGCGCTTGAAGGACCTTCGGTGACGTCGCGGCTTGTGATTGGTCGCGTGAGCGGTCACATGGGCGGTCGCGCGACCAATCACAAGCCGCGACGTCATCTAAGGTCCTTCACTCGCTGATTCTAAGGAAGGAAGGCTGCCGGTTAGTACCAGGGCGCGTCAGAGGGTAAGTATAGCAATATTTTTTATTTTAATTCTTTATTTTACACTTAAATATGGATCCCAGGGCCTGAAGGAGAGTTTCCTCTCCTTCAGACCCTGGGAACCATAGTATCCCATTGCACTGCATTGGGTTTCGTGTTTCGGCCAACCCCAACCCTGACTTTTCTATAGGATCGGCCGATTTCACTCGACCCGACTTTTGAGAAAGTCGGGTTTCGTGAAACCCGACCCGATCCTATAAAAGTAAAAGTCGCTCAACCCTACTTGTGACTATCCATCATCCTCTTGATTACATTCCTGAGGTTTTTAATGGGGTTCAGGTCTGGAGATTGGGTTGCCCATGACAGGGTTTTGATGTGGTGGTCTTTTAATTTTTGCCAGAGCTGTATATGTATTTACCCACCCAGATGACAAAATGCTTCAAATTTCCTTGACATCTTCTATGAGACTAAGAGAAATAACTGAGTTACATAGACATTGAATGGAAATTCAGGAATCATGAGTAACCACTGTACCATGCAAACTCTTTGGAAACTACTGCTTGCCACCTCCTTCCTAGTGATTGGTGGGGTCCCAGCAGGGGGAACCCCTGTTAGGGTTGGTGAATTGCACTAAATAAAAATAAATAATAAATAAGGTGCAATCGTAACCTGGGGGCCACTGTACAGTAAACTGCTGCTAGTGTGAACAAAGACTGATAAAGAAACTAGCAAACATTCCTCCTTAACCACGCTGAGTTAACTCCACACAGTGTGAATGGAACACAGAAAACCAAACCCAGATTCTACTAAGAGATGCACAGGGAGAGGAGTACCAACACAGCTAAACACTGAGAGGTACTGGGACAGTAAGCACCAGCTCAGCTAACCACCGAGGGGTACTGGGACAGTAAGTACCAGCTCACCTCTCCACCGAGGGGTACAGGGAAGGTAGGTACCAGCTCAGCTAACCACCAAGGGGTACAGGGAAAATAGAAAGTGTGCAATACCCTGTTAAAACCAATGTGAAAGAACATGTGGGTTGAACTTGCTCTGTGATGCAATACCCTGTTAACCCCACAGGGAAGTATAGCATACACACGGGATCGAAACAGATAGCAAAACTCACAGTCAGTAAGAACATACAGCAAACCTCCTCTCCGGAGGAGCTGGAATTCTAATGGATTGTTGCCAGCCCTAAACTCACACAGCCAATCTCCTCTCCGGAGGTGCCAGAATTCTAATGGCACAGGACCAGCCCTGAACACATGCTGACATAGCATGCTGACGTCCCACTGGTAGCTGTTACAGTGCGAAGCACACAAAATGCACAGACATAGCGGTAGAGTAGGGCCGCGCTTAGTAACCCGATGTTTACCCTGGTTACCATCCTAAAAGTAAAAAAAAACAAACAGTACATACTTACCTACAGCAGTCTGTCCCCGGCGCTGTGATCTGCACTCCTCCTGTACTAGCTGTGAGCGCCGGTCAGCCGGAAAGCAGAGCGGTGACGTCACCGCTCTGCTTTCCGGCCGCTGTGCTCACAGACAGTACAGGAGGAGAGCAGAGCACAGCGCTGGAGGACAGACAGCGGTAGGTAAGTATGTACTGTTTGTTTTTTTTTACTTTTAGGATGGTAACCAGGGTAAACATCGGGTTACTAAGCGCGGCCCTGCGCTTAGTTACCCGATGTTTACCCTGGTTACCGGCATCATTGGTCGCTGGAGAGCTGTCTGTGTGACAGCTCTCCAGCGACCAAACAGCGACGCTGCAGCGATCCGGATCGTTGTCGGTATCGCTGCAGCGTCGCTTAATGTGAAGGGGCCTTAAGTCATTTTGCAATTAGCAAATCAGAAACTGCTTTCTTAAAGATAGAGAAACCTTTCTCTCTATTTTAAGAGATACATTTGGTAGATAACTTATGGAGATTTAGTTTATTAATGGTACAATAGCTAATTCCATCCATGTGTTTTTGGCTTTAGGAAAAATGTTTTGGTTGCCTCTTACATTTTCGTTTACATCGCCCTATGGTATTAGTAGAATATGTTAATCAAATCTCAAATTTCTCATTATTTCCACTTGGTATTACTAAAAGCAGACCAAAGCTAGTGAATTCTAAAGTAATATTAATGAGACTAATTACACTGTATCTCAGTTAATTATATATTATAATTATTTCTTAAAAGGTTTTCACTTTTGGACTAACCCTTCAATACATGTACAATTAGTATGTAATAAATAGTAACTCTTAACTGTTACATTAACATACAAAACCTAAGATGGAAACAAAATGAGTAAATACCCCGCTCTAAGTAAGTAAAACGTATTAGTACATATAAATAACATAGAGTACTTCGTAAAAATAGTAAACACTGTCTTTGATCCAAAAAAGCATAAAAGCCATCCCACTGCATCAAGGTGTACTCAAAATGGGACAGTCCTATACTGTCTCTAATATTAAAACCTTACCATGTGACAAAAATGACCTCAATGTGAATAAGAGGAGAGCAGGACTGAGGCCCTACTATGGACACACAGCCATGGTAAGCTATATAGAGGGAGTGAAACAAGTATTGAACACAATACCAATTTTCTAAGTAAATATATTTCTAAAGGTGCTATTGACATGAAATATTCTCACAAAATGTTGGTAACAACTAAATTAAGTTAAGCGTATGTATGAGAACAAGTATTGAACATGCTTACTGAAATTTAATTAATACTTCGTACAAAAGCCTTTGTTGGTGATGACAGCTTCTAGATGCCTCCTATATGGAGAAACTAGTTGCATGCATTGCTCAGATGTAATTTTGGCTCATTCTTCCACACAGACATTCTTCAAATCCTGAAGGTTCAGTGGGATTCTTCTATGAGATTTAGTTTCTTTCATAAATTTTCTATTGGATTCAGGTCAGGTGATTGGCCTAGCCATTGTAGCAGCTTTTTTTTCTTTGAAACTACCTGGGAATTTTCTTGACTATGTGTTTTGGATCAGTATCTTACTGTAATGTCCACCCTCGTTTCATCTTCATCATCCTGGTAGATGACAGCAGATTTTTATCAAGAATATCTCTGTACATTTGTTTATTCATAATTCCTTCAACTATATGAAATTTGCCTGTGTCATATGCTAAAAAAGGCCCCAAACAATTTTTTCACATCCAAACTTCACTGTGTGTATGGTGTTTTGAGGGTAATATGCAGTTTCCTCCAAACATGGTGTATATCACGGCATCCAAAGAGTTCAATTTTGGTTTCAGCTGATTAGCCTATATTCTCCCAGTATTACACAGGCTTGTCTAAATGTTGTTGAACAAGCATTAAACGCACTGGACCATTCTTTTTGCTCAGCAATAAAGTCTTGCGAGGTGAGCATGCATACTGGTCATGGAGGTTAAGTGCATTACATCTAGTTGTCTTTGAAACAATTGTACTTACTAATTCCAAAATTTTCTGTACCATTAGTAACACACTACACCATCATGGAAAAAAATCCTGCAGGGCATGCAAGGTCACCATGCTCATGCCAGCACATGTCCAGGCCCATTTGAAGTTCAGCAATGACCATCTGGATGATGTAGAGGAGGCATGTGGCCAGATGAGGCCAAAATATAACTTTTGGTATCAACTCCACTTGCTGTGTTTGGAGGAAGAAGAAGTTACAACCCCAAAAATACCATCCCAAATGTGAAGCATGGTGGAGGAAACATAATACTTTGGAGGTGCTTTTCTGCAAAGGAGACAGGATGACTGCACCATATTGAAGGGAGGATGGATGAGGTCATGTATCGCGAGATTTTGACTAACAACCTCCTTCCCTCAGTAAGAGAATTGAAGATGGGTCGTGGCTGGGTCTCCCAGCATGACCATGACACAAAATACACAGCCAGGGCAACTAAGGAGCTGCTCAGAAAGAAGCATTTCAAGCTCCTGGAGTGGCCTAGCCAGTCTCCAGACCTGAACCCAATAGAAAATCTTTAAAGGGAGCTGAAACTCAATGTTACCCAGCGACAGCCCCGAAACCTGAAAGATCTGGAGAAGATCAGTTTGGAAGAGTGGGCCAAAATGCCTACTGCGATGCTTGCAAACTTGGTCAAGAACTGTAGAAAATGTCTGACTTCTGTAATTGCAAGCAAAGCTTTCTGTACAAAATATTAAGTTCTTTTTTATCTATTGTATCAAATACTTATTTCATGCAATAAAATAAAATGCAAATTAAATAGGTAAAAATCATACAATGTGATCTTCTGGATTTTTTTAAGATTCTATCTCTCACAGTTGAAGTGTAGCTATGATAAAAATTACAGTCCTCTCCCATTTTTTGTAGGTGGGGAAACTTGCAAACTTGGCAGTGTATTAAATACATATTTTCCTCACTCTCGGTGTGTACACCAAACCTTCTCTACGTTTGTATGCTTTTTATGTTCTGATGCAGGACAATCAATTCCTGGCCACGCCAGCAAAGAAATTCTGTGGTGTACACCAAGTTCATTGAAGGGAAAATTTGTGTCATTATTATTGGGGTACTGGGGTATAACTTTGCGATGGCGTGACACAGAATAAAAAGAAAAACTCTCCATCACTAATTGGAGTAGGTGCTCAGTTTAAATAAAAATCAGTGAAAGTTTTTATCTAATATAGTTGCATGTTTGTGAGATTATATGAAAAGATTTAGACCATAGTTCTAGAGACATTAAGTTTTTTTTAGCAGGCATCTGCCTAAAGGTCTATAAAACAGGAATCACCCCCATTAATGATGCTCTATATGAATGCACCATACAAGGAAAGAATATCCATGTATTAAATCCTAATTTAAATATGGACCAATTTTAATGGATTGTTGTTGAGGAGGCCATTGTTACATTTCTACTATGAAAATTGTAATACAAAATCAAGGAGAACACCGAGTCTGAATATACCAATAAAATATCACCAACATTTATTAATTCAATGAAATAAACAACATACAAAAAAATATTACTTACTAAATAGACAAATACAAAAATATAGTACATTGGTACAGTAGCAAAGGGATTTCACATGTCTATTACCATATTAGCCTTAAATGTCCAATATAAAGATCTCTAAATCCCTCTACTGCACCCTATACCTATGCAAAGTAAAGTTAGTAAAATAGGGATTACGGTAATTACCCATTATGGTGATATGTCCCGCCTTTACCTTGGCCACATGAAATCCCTTTGCTACCGTCCATTGAAATAGATTATATGTCCTCCTTTTCTTCTTTTTGCACCTTATATAATAAAATCCTAACTTTTTTTTCGGCCCATTGTTTACACCTGTGGATTTAATCAATTTGTGACCAAAACCCATGTACTATATTTTTGTATTTATCTATTTAGTAATATTTTTTGTATTTTGTTTATTTCATTGAGTTAATAAATTTTGGTGATATTTTATTGGTATATTTAGACTCGGTGTTCTCCTTGATTTTGTATTGTTTGGCGAGTCGCCATTAACATGGGTAATTGTTGTTACGCTACTGGTAATTATATGTGTGTGAAAATTGTAATATTGGCCAGCTTATTGCTATAGGAGGTAAGTTAGTTGATCTTTTTTAGGATTTGGAGAGGCTCAATGAAATGTAGAACAAGTTTAAGTTGGATCTTTTTCATGGACAAACAGGACAAACAGGCTGTATCCCCAGGAATAAATTCAAACTTCCTGTCTACTACCAGGCCACCAGCTGTATCAAAAAAGTAAAGGCCAGACAGGATCATTGTAGTCACAAATTGGAAATAACACTCAGAAGATTATTATATGCAAATATTGGTTATTTACATACACCATCAAAATAACAGACAAATGCAGGCAACTTTCAAACAAACTGATGCTCATATTCAGGTAAAATACAACTTTTTTTACAGACAGCAAAAAATGAGCCTAAGATAAAATTTCTGCAAGAGATCAGGAAGTACAAAGGAACATCCTTGGGAGTAACTTCAAGCGGAATATCAGAAGCATCCAGAATACATTTTGACTTGATGATATGTGCTGAAACTTAAATGTGAAAAGAAGAGTGTCCCATAAGTTTGGCATGTATTAAGTCTCCGGGAAGCCTGGAGATGCTCCAAATTTTTGTGGTCAGTGAAGATAGTAATGGGAAATTTTTCCTTCCTCGAATAGATGTCGCTATCCCTCCAGGGAAAGCTTAACAGCCAACAATTCTTGGTCTCTGATGGAGTTGGCAGAAGAACATCTTGAATAAGAAGCCACAAGGAATATGTTTCTTCTATCTTCAGACTGTTGGAAAATAACTGCTTTTTGTTAGATTGGAGAAGCAACGTCCTTCATGTAGAATTAGTCTTTGGGTCAAATCAAATCAAAGCTAAAGAGAAGCATTTCTTGAGATGGTAAAAGGCAGGTACGAACTGATAAAAATTTTGAATAATTTTTTGAAGCTCATACATTTTTGGAAATCATTGAAGTCCTTGGTTGCAAACAATTCTGAGTAACTGAAACCTTGACTGGATAATACAAATGCCTCCAGCGGAGATGATATAGGCCAGGAATGAAAGATTTTGGGTTTTTTTCAACAAGTATTACTTCAACTTGCCAATCAGAAAATTCTTCTGGAATTTGAGCAAAACAGAAAGAAGAGAAAGAAGTTTAAGTTATGTCCAAGCGAACTTTAAATATCTGGTTCTGCTGTGAATGAAATATAGCTGTAAGAGATTTCCAAATCCTTGCATTATTGTTTTGTTTGCATTTTATACAGCGTCCCAGGATTTTTTTTAAAATTAAGTTTGTATATAGGTGTGCAAACATAAACAGCTGTGACTTTTTCACATACAGTGGGGCAAACGTTATCCATGTTTGGGGAGTATCAAGAGCATTGTTCTTTCTAAATGAAAAAGCAATAGCTTTTACAAAAGCCTTCCAAAAATTATCCCTTAATTTAGGGAGAATTTACAGGTCCTGTTTGAAAGCAATGTTTTCTCAATTAGATGTGAAAAATATTTTTGGGGATATGCATCATGTTTTCCAATCTTAACCCCTTCCCGACCCATGACGCCACGTAGGCGTCATGAAAGTCGGTGCCATTCCGACCCATGACGCCTATGCGGCGTCATGGAAAGATCGCGTCCCTGCAGATCGGGTGAAAGGGTTAACTCCCATTTCACCCGATCTGCAGGGACAGGGGGAGTGGTAGTTTAGCCCAGGGGGGGTGGCTTCACCCCCTCGTGGCTACGATCGCTCTGATTGGCTGTTGAAAGTGAAACTGCCAATCAGAGCGATTTGTAATATTTCACCCATTATAACGGGTGAAATATTACAATCCAGCCATGGCCGATGCTGAAATATCATCGGCCATGGCTGGAAATACTAGTGTGCCCCCACCCCACCCCTCCGATCGCCCCCCCACCCCCCCGATCTGGCTGGTACACTGCTCCGGCTCCCCTCAGTCCTGTGCTCTGCTCCCCCCCGTGCTCGTGTCCGCTCCCCCCGTGCTCCAATCACCCCCCCGTGCTCCAATCACCCCCCCTGCACTCCGATCCACCCCCCCCGTGCTCCGTTCCACCCCCCCGTGCTCCATTCCAGCCCCCCCGTGCTCCGTTCCACGCCCCCCGCGCTCCGTTCCACCCCTCTCGCGCTCCGATTCCCCCCCCCGTGCTCCGATCCCCCCCCCCCGTGGTCCCCCCCCACCCTATCATACTTACCGATCCAGCCGTGGTCCCGTCCGTCTTCTCCCGGGCGCCGCCATCTTCCAAAATGGCGGGCGCATGCGCAGTGCGCCCGCCGAATCTGCCGGCCGGCAGATTCGTTCCAAAGTGCATTTTGATCACTGAGATATAATCTATCTCAGTGATCAAAATAAAAAAAATAATAAATGACCCCCCCCCTTTGTCACCCCCATAGGTAGGGACAATAAAAAAATAAAGAAATTTTTTTTTTCCACTAATGTTAGAATAGGGTTAGGGGTAGGGGTAGGGTTAGGGTTAAGGTTAGGGCTAGGGGTAGGGGTAGGGGTAGGGGTAGGGTTAGGGGTAGGGCTAGGGGTAGGGTTAGGGTTAGGGGTAGGGTTAGGGGTAGGGGTAGGGTTAGGGCTAGGGTTAGGGCTAGGGTTAGGGCTAGGGTTAGGGTTAGGAATGTGCACACGTATTCTGGTCCTCTGCGGATTTTTCCGCTGCGGATTTGATAAATCCGCAGTGCTAAACCGCTGCGGATTTATGGCGGATTTACCGCGTTTTTTTCTGCGCATTTCACTGCAGTTTTACAATTGCGATTTTCTATTGGAGCAGTTGTAAAACCGCTGCGGAATCCGCACAAAGAAGTGACATGCTGCGGAATGTAAACCGCTGCGTTTCCGTGCAGTTTTTCCGCAGCATGTGCACAGCGATTTTTGTTTCCCATAGGTTTACATTGAACTGTACACTCATGGGAAACTGCTGCGGATCCGCAGCGTTTTCCGCAGCGTGTGCACATACCTTTAGAATTAGGCCATGTGCACACGGTGCGGATTTGGCTGCGGATTCGCAGCAGTGTTCCATCAGGTTTACAGTACCATGTAAACATATGAAAAACCAAATCCGCTGTGCCCATGGTGCGGAAAATACCGCGCGGAAACGCTGCGTTGTATTTTCCGCAGCATGTCAATTCTTTGTGCGGATTCCGCAGCGTTTTACACCTGTTCCTCAATAGGAATCCGCAGGTGAAATCCGCACAAAAAACACTGGAAATCCGCGGAAAATCCGCAGGTAAAACACAGTGCCTTTTACCCGCAGATTTTTCAAAAATGGTGCGGAAATATCTCACACGAATCCGCAACGTGGGCACATAGCCTTAGGGTTAGGGTTGGAATTAGGGTTGTGGTTAGGGTTAGGGGTGTGTTGGGGTTAGTGTTGTGGTTAGGGGTGTGTTGGGGTTAGGGTTGTGATTAGGATTATGGCTACAGTTGGGATTAGGGTTAGGGGTGTGTTGGGGTTAGTGTTGGAGTTAGAATTGAGGGGTTTCCACTGTTTAGGCACATCAGGGGTCTCCAAACGCAACATGGCGCCACCATTGATTCCAGCCAATCTCGTATTCAAAAAGTCAAATGGTGCTCCCTCACTTCCGAGCCCTGACGTGTGCCCAAACAGTGGTTTACCCCCACATATGGGGTACCAGCATACTCAGGACAAACTGCGCAACAATTACTGGGGTCCAATTTCTCCTGTTACCCTTGTGAATCTAAAAAAATGCTTGCTAAAACATAATTTTTGAGGAAAGAAAAATGATTTTTTATTTTCACGGCTCTGCGTTGTAAACGTCTGTGAAGCACTTGGGGGTTCAAAGTGCTCACCACATATCTAGATAAGTTCCTTGGGGGGTCTAGTTTCTAAAATGGGGTCACTTGTGGGGGGTTTCATTCCATCAAAGTCTGCATTTCAAAAGTCACTACTTCCCTTCTGAGCCCCGACGTGTGCCCAAACAGTGGTTTACCCCCACATATGGGGTATCAGCGTACTCAGGAGAAACTGGACAACAACTTTTGGGGTCCAATTTCTCCTGTAACCCTTGGGAAAATAAAAAATTCTGGGCTAAATAATTATTTTTGAGGAAAGAAAACGTATTTATTATTTTCACGGCTCTGCATTATAAACTTCTATGAAGCACTTGGGGGTTCAAAGTGCTCACCACACATCTAGATAAGTTCCTTTCAGGGTCTAGTTTCCAAAATAGGGTCACTTGTGGGGGGTTTCTACTGTTTAGGCACATCAGGGGCTCTGCAAACGCAACGTGACGCCCGCAGAGCATTCCATCAAAGTCTGCATTTCAAAACGTCACTACTTCAATTCCAAGCCCCGGCATGTGCCCAAACAGTAGTTTACCCCCACATATGGGGTATCACCGTACTCAGGAGAAACTGGACAACAAATATTGGGGTCAAATTTCTCCTGTTACCCTTGGGAAAATTAAAAAATTCTGGGCTAAATAATTATTTTTGAGGAAAGAAAACGTATTTATTATTTTCACGGCTCTGCATTATAAACTTCTATGAAGCACTTGGGGGTTCAAAGTGCTCACCACACATCTAGATAAGTTCCTTTGGGGGTCTAGTTTCCAAAATGGGGTCACTTGTGGGGGGTTTCTACTGTTAAGCCACATCAGGGGCTCTGCAAATGCAACGTGACGCCCACAGAGCATTCCATCAAAGTCTGCATTTCAAAACGTCACTACTTCACTTCCGAGCCCCGGCATGTGCCCAAACAGTGATTTACCCCCACATATGGGGTATCAGCGTACTCAGGAGAAACTGTACAACAACTTTTGGGGTCAAATTTCTCCTGTTACCCTTGGGAAAATAAAAAATTGCAGGCTAAAAGATCATTTTTGAGAAAATAATTTTTTATTTTATTTTCATGGCTCTGCGTTATAAACTTCTGTGAAGCACTTGGGGGTTCAAAGTCCTCACCACACATCTAGATTAGTTCCTTTGGGGGTCTAGTTTCTAAAATGGTGTCATTTCTGGGGGATCTCCAATGTTTAGGCACACAGGGGCTCTCCAAACGTGACATGGTGTCCGCTAATGATTGGAGCTAATTTTCCATTTAAAAAGCCAAATGGCGTGCCATCCCTTCCGAGCCCTGCCGTGCGCCCAAACAGTGGTTTACCCCCACATATGGGGTATCAGCGTACTCAGGACAAACTGGACAACAATATTTGGGGTCCAATTTCTCCTATTATCCTTGGCAAAATAGGAAATTCCAGGCTAAAAAATCATTTTTGAGGAAAGAAAAATTATTTTTTATTTTCATGGCTCTGCGTTATAAACTTCTGTGAAGCACCTGGGGGTTTAAAGTGCTCAATATGCATCTAGATAAGTTCCTTGGGGGGTCTAGTTTCCAAAATGGGGTCACTTGTGCGGGAGCTCCAATGTTTAGGCACACAGGGGCTCTCCAAACGCGACATGGTGTCCGCTAACAATTGGAGCTAATTTTCCATTCAAAAAGTCAAATGGCGCGCCTTCTCTTCCGAGCCCTGCCGAGTGCCCAAACAGTGGTTTACCCCCACATATGAGGTATCGGCGTACTCGGGAGAAATTGCCCAACAAATTTTATGATCCATTTTATCCTACTGCCCATGTGAAAATGAAAAAATTGAGGCGAAAAGAATTTTTTTGTGAAAAAAAATTACTTTTTCATTTTTACAGATCAATTTGTGAAGCACCTGAGGGTTTAAAGTGCTCACTAGGCATCTAAATTAGTTCCTTGGGGGGTCTAGTTTCCAAAATGGGGTCACTTGTGGGGGAGCGCCAATGTTTAGGCACACAGGAGCTATCCAAACGCGACATGGTGTCCGCTAACGATGGAAATAATTTTTCATTCAAAAAGTCAAATGGCGCTCCTTCCCTTCCGAGCCTTACCATGTGCCCAAACAGTGGTTTACCTCCACATGTGAGGTATTGGTGTACTCAGGAGAAATTGCCCAACACATTTTAGGATCCATTTTATCCTGTTGCCCATGTGAAAATGAAAAAATTGAGGCTAAAAAATTTTTTTGCGAAAAAAAAGTACTTTTTCATTTTTACGGATCAATTTGTGAAGCACCTGGGGGTTCAAAGTGCTCACTATGCATCTAGATAAGTTCCTTGGGGCGTCTAGTTTCCAAAATGGGGTCACTTGTGGGGGAGCTCCAATTTTTAGGCACACGGGGGCTCTCCAAACGTGACATGGTGTCCGCTAAAGAGTGGAGCCAATTTTTGATTCAAAAAGTCAAATGGCGCTCCTTCCCTTCCAAGCCCTGCCGTGCGCCAAAACAGTGGTTTACCCCCACATATGAGGTATCAGCGTACTCAGGACAAATTGGACAACAACTTTCGTTGTTCAGTTTCTCCTTTTACCATTGGGAAAATAAAAAAATTGTTGCTAAAAGATAATTTTTGTGACTAAAAAGTTAAATGTTCATTTTTTCCTTCCATGTTGCTTCTGCTTCTGTGAAGCACCTGAAGGGTTAATAAACTTCTTGAATGTGGTTTTGAGTACCTTGAGGGGTGCAGTTTTTAGAATGGTGTCACTTTTGGGTATTTTCAGCCATATAGACCCCTCAAACTGACTTCAAATGTGAGGTGGTCCCTAAAAAAAATGGTTTTGTAAATTTCGTTGTAAAAATGACAAATCGTTGGTCGAATTTTAACCCTTATAACTTCCTAACAAAAAAAATTTTGTTTCCAAAATTGTGCTGATGTAAAGTAAACATGTGGGAAATGTTATTTATTAACTATTTTGTGTCACATATCTCTCTGGTTTAACAGAATAAAAATTCAAAATGTGAAAATTGCGAAATTTTCAAAATTTTCGCCAAATTTCCGTGTTTATCACAAATAAATGCAGAATTTATTGACCTAAATTTACCACTAACATGAAGCCCAATATGTCACGAAAAAACCAATCTCAGAACCGCTAGGATCCGTTGAAGCGTTCCTGAGTTATTACCTCATAAAGGGACACTGGTCAGAATTGCAAAAAACGGCAAGGTCTTTAAGGTCAAAATAGGCTGGGTCTTGAAGGGGTTAAAATTGCAACCTGTCCAAAAATTACCCTACTCAGAGGGTAGGAACAGGTTCGCTTTTAGAAAGAGAAGAAGCAATGGCTTGTCAACAAGCCTGTTGAAAATTATCCCTATTATGGGATCTGTTTCATATTTGTGTATCCTGAAGAGGGTACACTTCCCTACGAAAGTTCTGTAGAGATATATAACACACTGAACAAGAGCAGGAGCATGGTAGAAATATATGATGAGGAAGGAGATGTCTGGTTGGGTAGTACCGGCAGCAGCATTATCGTACAAATGACATGATGCACAGGGAGTTTATTCCTAGCTGCACATGGGCCATCGGTGCTGGAGACAGCAGAACAGTGCAGCAGATAATGGACAGGCAGATAGAATAGCAGATATAATAATTCACATCATATGTAGGTGAATAAAAGTTTTCATTGACCTATACCTGATTCATTTTGATAAATGTAATATTTTCCACTTCAGTGGATAATCTGGTCTGATTAGATGTGACTCTCCCCTTATTCTTGAGGAGTTGATCAACTTTGTCTAGAGATTTCCTTTCTGGCAATTGGCAAACACTGGGGGTGGCGTCACAACAGACACCACAACCCCAATATCTGTCAGACCCTACCAATGCCTCCTGCTTTAGTCTCCCAGTACCAACGAACACTGTAAGCCAGCAGTGGCAGGACTCAGCTGATTAGACTAACCAGTCCAAAAATCTGTTAGCAGGAACAGATAGAGAAATTGAATATGGAACAAGGAGCTTAAAGCTGAAAGCTCCTTCCTCCACCGTTCAATCTCAGCAAAAACTGAAGATCCTGCAAGACCTTAGGGTCACATGACAGCCTCTTGTGACTGAAAGAAAGAAATATAGAAGCTGCTGCAGAACCCCAGAAATGTTAAGGCTTTTACATAGGTGAGTATATTGTTACTTGTCTATCTATCTATCTATCTATCTATCTATCTATCTATCTATCTATCTATCTATCTATCTATCTATCTATCTATCCATTATCTATCCATCCTTTATCAATCTATAACATCCTGTACATAACTATGGTATCATATTATTTATGCATATATTGTATATACTTTACATATATATTTATATATGTGTGTATGTCACGTATATATATATATATATTTCTCTTACTAAATCTCTGTATATTATATATGTACAGTATTTAATCCTTTTTATAATATGGGGTGTAATATATACTGTACAAAAGCTCAGGAAGCTGCCTGGTCAGGTAAATCCAGATGTAAACAAACTAGTTGCAGGAAAGGAAGTGAAATTGTACACCACGTTCCAAATTATTATGCAAATTATATTTTTCTCGGATTTTCCTAAATGGTCGGTGAAAATGACAGTCAGTCTAATAAAAGTCATGACCCATTAGAGTATACATCGAGTTTTATTGAAGAAACCTCCCAATGATAACAGTATAATCTCCAAAATGGTTAAAACCTCAAAATGCACTGTATCAAGTTATTAGGCACAGTAGAATTTCTAAACATTTGATATGTTTTAAAAAACTGAAAATGCTCATTTTTGGAATTTGCAGCATTAGGAGGTCACATTCACTGAACAAAAAAGCTATTTAACTCCAAAACATCCTAACAGGCCAAGTTAACATAGGACCCCTTCTTTGATATCACCTTCACAATTCTTGCATCAATTGAATTTGTGAGTTTTTGGAGAATTTCTGCTTGTATTTCTTTGCATGAAGTCAGAATAACCTCCCAGAGCTGCTGTTTTGATGTGAACTACCTCCCAGCCTCATAGATCTTTTGCTTGATGATACTCCAAAGGTTCTCTGTAGGGTTGAGGTCAAGGGAAAAGAGGGGGCCACACCATGAGTTTATCTCCTTTCATGCCCATAGCAGCCAATGACTCAGAGGTATTCTTTGCAGCATGAGATGGTGCATTGTCATGCATGAAGATGATTTTGCTCCTGAATGAACGTTTCTTCTTTTTATACCATGTAAGAAAGGTGTCAGTCAGAAACTCTATATACTTTGCAGATGTCATTTTCACACCTTCAGGAACCTTAAAGGGCCCTACCAGCTGTTTCCCCATGATTCCGGCCCAAAACATGACTCCTGCACCTCCTTGCTGACGTCGCAGCCTTGTTGGGACATGGTGGCCATCCACCAACCATCCACTACTCCATCCATCTGGACAATCCAGGGTTGCTCGACACTCATCAGTAAACAAGACTGTTTGAAAATCAGTCTTCTTGTATGTCTGGGCCCACTGCAACCGTTTCTGATTGTGAACACTGTTTAGGGGTGGCAAAATAGTAGGT
Organism: Ranitomeya imitator; assembly: GCF_032444005.1. Lineage (NCBI taxonomy): Eukaryota > Metazoa > Chordata > Amphibia > Anura > Dendrobatidae > Ranitomeya > Ranitomeya imitator. Next base: position 423,614,864 of record NC_091286.1, on the reverse strand, counting down.
TTATGAACCAAAGTAAGCCTTTGAAGGATCCTACACCTTGAGGTTTGAGGGACTCCAGAGGCACTAGCAGCTTCGAATATATGTTTTATGGTTTGTAATGGCTTTTTAGCAGCTGCTCTCTTAATCCGATGAACTTGCCTGGCAGAAACCTTCCTCATTATGCCTTTATCAGCAAGGACACGTCTGTGCTCAGATTCATCCACAAATCTCTTAACAGTACAATGATTACGCTTAAGTTTTCGGGAAACATCTAACCTTGACCAAGGCATTGCACTATTTGATGTTTTTCGGAAGCAGAGAGATCCTTTTTCTTTCCCATGTTACTTGAAAACTGTGGCCTGCTTAATAATGTGGAAAATCATTTTTCAGTAGTTTTCCTTTAATTAGAATCACCTGGAAAACTATTTATCACATGTGTTTAAGATTGATTTCAGTGTTCCATTGAGCCCTGAGACACAATACCATCCTTGAGTTTATTTGAAAAACAAAACAATAAAATCTTTATGACACTTAAATCTAATTTGCATAATAATTTGGAACACGGTGTATATTACAAAACAACACAGGTTGACTAAAAAAATAATCTGGATTTTAAGGTATTTGCCAGAAAAAATACACAGATCAGGTACAACTGAACGTGACTTTTCAGCCTGTAAGTTTCTGTTTTCTAAAGTGCATCAGATTGACAAAATAATAGATAAGACATCTGGTCCATCATGCCAACTATACTGTAGCTGTTGTTGCCTTGGCTATTTGTTGTAAACCAAGTGATGACACAGGTGGGGGAGTGTTGCTTTCTGGAGTGCAGAAATGCGTCTGCTGGTTAATCAGCATGCACATGCTCTATAAAAGCTTTACCTAGAAAGTATCTGTTAGGACTGGCGGAACGCACCAAGTACAAGATGAAATGGAACAAGGTGCGTTCGCAGTCCGAGGTCCACCGTGCAGGTAAAAACCCTGCTGCTAGTAAGACGGACTATATGGCGGTACTACAAGTATACACGCACGGGTTAACTACACCCTGCGTGAAGGAAGCGATCCTGTTGCGTCACAGGACCGCGGTACCGCACATAGAGCGCGAGCAAGTAGTCAGCGAACTCAACCCCAACTAGGATTGAAGTCCGATTAGACACTTGCTGGCACAACACCGCAACTGGGTGTGTAAGGAAACTAAATAAGAATACAGAGGCACAACAGTGCGTGCGGTGCCGCACAGATGGACGCCACTAACCACCCAGGCTTTGGTCAGGAAAGCGCAGAGCAAGCGCACGGCGCCGTACAGGCGGACACAGCAACTGGTAGCTGTAATGTGTGTTACGTGCTGTTGGATAAGTCGGGCGCTAGATAGCAAACATACACCTTCCGCGAACAGACATTCAATAGGGAGGGTTATTTAAAGAGCGACTTTCACTCACAACACACACACATATTTACAAGACAATACTAGCGCATGGCCGTGCGGTCATGCGCAGTTTATATAGCTGCAGCACAGGAAACAGCTACAGAAGTTTTGCCCTTTCAGGACCTGCCAAAAGGACCAATGGGATGTGCTGCAGTACCTGAGCATGTGACCCTCGATCTCCAACAGGAGATCTTGCCCTGGGCATGCTCAGTGTGTGCAAATAAGGACTTAGATCCAGAAACGTCCACTCGCCGCTGCCCAGCACTGGCTTCAATGGCAGAAGCAGGAAAAGCAGCAGTAACTCTTCGCACAGAGTCAGACTGAGCGAGATGCTGGGATCGACGTCCCTGCTGAGCAGACTCCACTGTGGCTGGAGGAGAATGGGAGACAGCAGCGGAGATGGATCGAGATTCCCCCTGTGCAGCAGAGGAAACTCGACTCCTAACATTACCCACCCTCCTAGGGCCCCCCCCCTCCTTGGGCCTCACTACGTTCGAAGGCAGCAATGAGCTGCAGGGCCCGAATGTGCTCAACAGGCTCCCAGGACCTGTCCTCGGGGCCATAACCCTTCCAGTCTACCAAATAATATTTTTTGCCACGTACCACCTTGCACCCCAAAATAGCGTTCACCTCATAATCGTCCGTAGACGAACCCGATGTCCCAGCAGATGACTCGGAGAACCGGGACATATACATGGGTTTCAAGAGGGACACATGAAAGGTGTCGGTGATACCCAGGCGTGACGGAAGGGCCAAACGATAGACCACAGGATTAACCTGCTCGAGGACCTTGAATGGGCCCAAGTAGCGAGGAGCAAATTTAGTGGACTCAACTCGCAGCCTGATGTTACGGGCGGAGAGCCACACCAAGTCGCCAGGAGCAAAGGTCGGAGCGGGGCGCCGATGAGCATCGGCGGAGGACCTCATTCTCTCCTTAGAGGCCCGAATGGCATCCTGAGTGCGGTCCCAAATATCCCGTGCCTCCACAGCCCAGTCTGCCACCCTGGAGTCGGCGGAAGACACGGGCATAGGCACAGGTATCCGTGGATGCTGACCATAGTTGAGGAGGAATGGGGTTTGTCCAGTGGAGTCGGCTACGGCGTTGTTCAGTGCAAACTCTGCCCATGATAGCAAGGATGCCCAGTCATCCTGCCTGGCTGAAACAAAATGTCGCAGGTATGTGACCAAGGTCTGGTTGGCCCTCTCTACCAACCCATTCGTCTCGGGATGATATGCGGAAGAGAGATTTAACTCAATGCTGAGAAGACGACAAAGCTCTCTCCAGAACCGAGACGCAAACTGGGGACCCCGGTCACTGACAATTTTGTCTGGCATGCCATGTAGGCGGAAGATGTGTCTTATGAACAACGCTGCCAAGGCCCGTGCAGAAGGTAACCGTGGGAGCGGCACCAAATGCACCATTTTCGAGAAATGATCGGTAATAACCCAAATGACGGTACAGCCGCGAGACTTGGGCATACCCACTACAAAGTCCATCCCGACCATCTCCCAGGGCCTGTCTGCCACCGGCAAGGGATAGAGTAACCCAGATGGCCGTTGTCGAGGAGACTTATTTTTGGCACATGAGACACACGCCAGAACGTAATCTCTGACATCTCGGACCATATGCGGCCACCAGTACGTCCTCGCCAGTAGCTCAGATGTCCTCTTTGTCCCAAAGTGTCCACCCACCCTGGACGAATGAGCCCAAGAGAGAACCTCCGGTCGCAAATTAATGGGCACAAAAGTCTTTCCCGGAGGCACAGACTCTAGTTAAACCGGCGCTATGGTTCTCAGGCTCTCGGAAGGGACAATAAGCCGAGGCTCCTCTTCCTCCTCCTCAGTTGACATAAGGGAGCGAGAGAGAGCGTCAGCACGGATATTCTTCTCCCCGGCGAGATAATGAAGGGAAAAGTGGAACCGGGAGAAGAACAGGGACCATCTGGCCTGGCGAGAATTTAGCCGCTGGGCTGTCTGCAAATAGACCAAATTTTTGTGGTCCGTGTAAACTTGGAAGGGAAACCGCGCACCTTCCAGAAGGTGTCTCCACTCCGAAAAGGCCAACTTCATTGCTAGCAACTCCCTGTCCCCGATGGAGTAGTTTCTCTCCGCTGGCGTGAAGGTCTTAGAGAAGAAGAAGCATGGATGCTTCCGACCTTGAGCATCCTTTTGATAGAGGACTGCTCCAGCACCAACGGACGAGGCATCCACCTCCATTAGGAATGGCTTATCCACATCGGGACGATGTAAGATGGGAGCGCTAGCAAAGTGGGACTTAATAGAAGTGAAGGCCTTGGAGACCTCTTCCGACCACAATTTGGGATTCGCTCCCTTCTTGGTGAGGGCTACCAAGGGAGCTACCAGAGTTGAGAAGTGGGGAATGAACTGGCGGTAATAGTTTATGAACCCCATAAAGCGCTGCACCGCTTTAAGAGAATGGGGCTCTTGCCAGTCCATCACAGCCTGTAGTTTGGCAGGATCCATAGCCAATCCCTGGGCGGAGATGATATAGCCCAGGAAAGGTAAAGACTCCTGCTCAAACATACACTTCTCCAACTTGGCATAGAGGGAGTTTGCCCGTAGGAGGTCGAAGACTCTGCCAACATCTCTCCGGTGGGAGTCAATATCTGGAGAAAAGATGAGAATATCATCCAGATAGACTACAACTGAGGTGGAAAGCATATCCCGGAAGATGTCGTTGACAAAGTCTTGGAAAACGGCTGGGGCATTGCAGAGCCCGAAGGGCATTACCGGATACTCATAGTGCCCATCTCTGGTGTTAAACGCCGTTTTCCATTCGTCCCCCTCACGGATGCGAATCAGGTTGTAAGCACCCCGCAGATCTAGTTTAGTAAACACCCTTGCTCCCCGAAGCCTATCGAAAAGCTCAGATATCAAGGGCAAAGGATACTTGTTCTTAACGGTGATAGCGTTAAGACCCCTGTAGTCTATGCATGGACGTAGTTCCCCATTCTTCTTCTGCACGAAAAAGAACCCTGCCCCAGCAGGTGACACCGACTTCCTGATGAACCCTCTTGCCAGATTCTCTTGAATGTACTGAGACATTGCCTCCGTCTCCGGGAGAGATAGTGGATAGACTCGACCCCGGGGAGGCTCAGCACCAGGCAAGAGATCAATAGGACAGTCATAGGGGCGATGGGGCGGAAGGGTCTCCGCCGCCTTTTTGGAGAACACGTCTGCATAAGACCAATATTGCTTGGGGAGAGAGGATAGATCTGCGGGTACCTCTGTAGTAGCAACCTGAACGCACTCTCGGTGACACCTACCCCCACAAGATTCACCCCATCCCAGAATTCTGCCTGAGGACCACTCGATGTGAGGAGAGTGGTACCGTAGCCAAGGTATCCCCAACAGGACCTCATCAATTCCCTCAGGAATGATGAGCAGAGATATAATCTCCTGATGGGATGGCGACACGGACAGGGTAAAAGGGATGGTCTGATGTGTTATCTGTGAGGGCAGTGTCGACCCATTCACCACTCGTACCGTTACTGGTTGAGGTAGCATAACCAGGGGTATTGCGTGACGTTGGGCGAAGGCAGAAGACATAATATTGTCCTCCGCCCCAGAATCCACTCAGAGCTCTACCGAGTGGGAGGATGAGCCTAAAGTTATTGTCCCCTTAAAGGACAATTTGGAGGCAAACGTCGCCGTGTCTAGTGTACCTCCACCTACTACCACTAGACGCTGACGTTTCCTCGACCGCTGGGGACATCTGGTGGCAAGATGTCCTGACTGCTGGCACACATGACAAACCTGGAGTGCACGAGCGGTCCGGGACTTAGATCCCGCTCGTGACACTACCATAGGCTCATGGGACTCAGGGGCCTGGACTGGAGATTCCAAAGGTTTGGCGAAGGTGGGAGCCAGCCGAAACCTCTGCCTACACTGGGCTCGCTCTAACCTCCGCTCGTGAAAACGGAGGTCTATACGAGTGGATACTGTTATTAATTCCTCCAGTGTGGCGGGAATCTCCCTAGTGGCCAGGGCGTCCTTAACGTGGTCAGCCAGCCCCCTCCAAAATATAGGAATGAGGGCTTTATCCGACCACTCCAGCTCAGATGCTAGGGTGCGGAAGTGTACGGCAAAATGGCTGACCAAGGACGAGCCCTGAGTCAATGCCAACAGTTGGAGCGCCGTATCATGGGTGACACGAGGTCCTAAAAAGACCTGTTTCAGAGTGCTCAGGAATAACGGAGCACTCTGCACCACATGATCGCCACGCTCCCACAGCGGCGTAGCCCACTGCAACGCCCTGTCCGACAGGAGGGACACGATAAACCCCACCTTTGCCCGCTCTGTAGGGAAACGAGAGGCCAGAAGCTCGAGATGTATAGAGCACTGACTCACGAAACCCCTACAAGACTTACTGTCACCAGAAAATTTCTCTGGTAGCGGGAGGCGAGATAGAGTCGGAACAGGGGTGGCAGTGGAAAAGGTAGCTGAAGCCACGCTAGCAGCCTGAACAGCGACAGCAGTGACATCCACAGCTGAGGTTGAACGCTCTAGAGCCGCCAACCTTCCCTCCAGCTGCTGGGTGTACCGCTGTAAACGCTGATCGTCCGCCATTTACTAGCCAGACCTTGGCGCTAGTATTATGTTAGGACTGGCGGAACGCACCAAGTACAAGATGAAATGGAACAAGGTGCGTTCGCAGTCCGAGGTCCACCGTGCAGGTAAAAACCCTGCTGCTAGTAAGACGGACTATATGGCGGTACTACAAGTATACACGCACGGGTTAACTACACCCTGCGTGAAGGAAGCGATCCTGTTGCGTCACAGGACCGCGGTACCGCACATAGAGCGCAAGCAAGTAGTCAGCGAACTCAACCCCAACTAGGATTGAAGTCCGATTAGACACTTGCTGGCACAACACCGCAACTGGGTGTGTAAGGAAACTAAAAAAGAATATAGAGGCACAAGAGTGCGTGCGGTGCCGCACAGACGGACGCCACTAACCACCCAGGCTTGGGTCAGGAAAGCGCAGAGCAAGCGCACGGCGCCGTACAGGCGGACACAGCAACTGGTAGCTGTAATGTGTGTTACGTGCTGTTGGATAAGTCAGGCGCTAGATAGCAAACATACACCTTCCGCAAACAGACATTCAATAGGGAGAGTTATTTAAAGAGCGACTTTCACTCACAACACACACACATATTTACAAGACAATACTAGCGCATGGCCGTGCGGTCATGCGCAGTTTATATAGCTGCAGCACAGGAAACAGCTACAGAAGTTTTGCCCTTTCAGGACCTGCCAAAAGGACCAATGGGATGTGCTGCAGTACCTGAGCATGTGACCCTCGATCTCCAACAGGAGATCTTGCCCTGGGCATGCTCAGTGTGTGCAAATACGGACTTAGATCCAGAAACGTCCACTCGCCGCTGCCCAGCACTGGCTTCAATGGCAGAAGCAGGAAAAGCAGCAGTAACTCTTCGCACAGAGTCAGACTGAGCGAGACGCTGGGATCGACGTCCCTGCTGAGCAGACTCCACTGCGGCTGGAGGAGAATGGGAGACCGCAGCGGAGATGGATCGAGATTCCCCCTGTGCAGCAGAGGAAACTCGACTCCTAACAGTATCACAGCTTATCCAGGTACTTCACCAATTTGGACTTGTTTTCAAAAGCCAAAAGAAATTACTAATTTTGCTCTTACAGCAAGGGTCTAAAAGCATGGATATCCAATAATTATCCCTTTATTGCATAGTAATAATACACCTGTCACCCCACAAGTATTCTACCATGCAGACTGCTATGCTTGTCAAAGACTCATCATGACTGAGGTCCCTGTTCACTTTCATCCCCCTTTTGCAACAGGTGGTTGAGTCACCCACCAGGGCAGCGGGGTACTCGGCTCTGGGTCCGGTCGCTATTAAAGCGGATGTCACGGTGGCTGTGGCCCTGGGACTCACTGTAAAAGGGAATGGTCTTTAAAGGGGAATTGTGAATAAGTCTGTCGTGATGCCACCTGTGGTGTTCGGTCAATAGGGGGACCGACGCTGGTTTAAAGGGGTCCTCTGGGGGATGTTGTTGCAGCAATGATGGTGACGCTTCCCACAGGTAAAGCGGGGTCCCCAGGAGTCCTAGAGTGTATGGTGATGATGGTGTTTGTCGGTCAATGAGTAAAGGACACAGGTTGTAAAGTCTTTACCTGGTTTACTGTAGTTGGCAGTCCACAGTCCAGGGTACTGGCAACAGGTATATTAGGAGTCCAGGCAGCCCGGAAACAAGTGAAATCCCCTTGGCAAGTCAGGTTGGGAGCCTTCCACTGTGCGCTTGCTATAGTCCCTTGCTGTCTGTAATGTCCTCACAAGGTCCTGCTTCCTTCCCCTGTACTGGGACAGGTACCTGTATGGTATGCAGCTTGAACCATTCATTCTGGGGTCTCTGCACAGTGACTCTAGGCTCCAGGGTGCTGCTGTACCACAGACTTATTTTGGGCAGTATACGTGTAGTTCTGTGCCTTCTGGTTCTGCTAGGTGTCCTACAGTTAAACTCTAGCCTTGGGCTCCTGGTACCCGGACTATGTGCTTTGGCTCCTCAGAGGCCCACTCACAACTTCATTGAGCCCTAAAATCTCTACTCTGCTCCTTTCCTGTCTGCTCTCAAGACTCAACTGCACTCAATGGTCTCTCAGGACCAACTGTCTGACTCCTCCAAACCAGGATCTTTATTCAGGGAAGCTGCCCTAAAACAGGGTTTTAAGCTCCCCCTCCTGGCCTGGATTCAGAAGGTGTTGTGTGTGAGGTTTACCTGCCAAAGAGATCCCTCTTGTTTCCAGGCATAGCACTACCCTCCCCGAGAGGAAGGCAGCACTACTGTGGTACCCGAACTCCTGGGGTGCCACATGGTTGTCAATGTCAGTGTTGTCATTATTTTATCTCTCTCAATCTCGTCCCTTAGTTGTGCTTATTCAATGTTCCTCTCCACATCTACCTGTTGCTACTCTTCCTCCTCTTTATCGCACACATCTGCTGCATGTGATATGGAATTACAGCACTCCCAAAAGACACAAGATGGTGAAGAACATGGACAAATTGCTGTTCTTTCTCCATTCCATCTTGCTTTCTGATTAGTGTTTTTTTCCAGGATAACTATGAGGGGGATGATGTCATTGATGCTACAGTTGTTTCTACTTAAAAATGTTGTAGTCTCCTTGAAAGGCTTCAGTAGGTGACATGTGTCACATATCAGCTGGCTGATCCAAAAGTAATTCCCACTCCAGTCTTGTTGCTGCAGGATTTAGTCTGTCACTGCTTTACACAGCTCATACAGACGCTCCAACATAAAGAAATTCCAGCAGTTTGTGATGTTGCAAACCAGATGTCACTTTGGAAGACCGTTCTGTTGTTGCAAAGCCAGGAGCACTTGTTTTGCCTTTTAGGAACAGTTGAAATGATAAAATACTTTTATGACCATAGTCAGCACCTTTCTCAAGTTGTTATATTTCTGAAATATATGTCAGACATGTAAATTCTAGACGAATTCCATGAAGCGAGAATGATTTTTTTTTGCTCAAAATGCAAAGTAACCAGAATGTTTAAGGAATTGTCACTCACAACAAATCCAAACTGCAAAACCTAAGACAGAAAAAAAGTGAACATAAACCCTGCTGTAAGTAAGTAAAAAGCAATAGTGAATATAAATAACATAGGGTACTTAGTAAACATTGTTTTTGATAATAAAAAAACAAAAAAGTCATCTCACCACCGCCCAATCTGGATGGTTATACCCTCTAGTGTTAAAACTTTACTATGTATCAAAATTATCTCAATGTGAATAATGGCTGGACAGGACTGGGGTCCAACTGTGGAAACCCAGCAATGGGCAGCTATAGAAACATAAAGCCCAGTTCAAAGAAGGGGAGGCCCTTGTGTGCAGTGAGTGCAAAAACCTAAAACAAAAAAAAATGGACTGGAGTATAATTTAGTATACATGCAACTTGTAGGAGCTTGTTCACCCAGGCTATTACAGTAAACAGACAAACAGTCGGTCCTAACCTCTAGCAATAAAACCTTACCATGTGTAAAAAATTACCTCAATGTGAATGAGGGCTAAGCAGACCCAGGGCGTGACTATGGACACCCATTCATGAGAAGCTATATAAACGTAATGCCCAGCTCAAGGAAAGGGAGGCCACAGCCTTATGTGTGTAATAGTATGCAGGTACTGAGTGCGTCACTACGGAACAGACAGACCAACAGTTGAGGGGTTTATTAACAGGAATCAGGTTCTCCTCACAGGGAGAAAGCAGTGGAATATAACTAACAATATAACTGCAAAAATATGGGAGTTAAACAGTGCAACAGAAGCAAGCAGGAGTTCTTGAGAAAAGAACACTTATCAGTCTGATGAAGACTTGCTTGAAGGGTAGTCTTCTCCAATGTAGGTGCCGAGAAACAGCGGCACTTATTGTCCCTCTGTTGTCCGTGGGCTGAGTAGTCTCTAGGAGCCCGCTGCCTGGGGTTTCGGGAGTTAGTGTGGTATGCACAGGCTCTGAGTCTTTAGCTTTTACGGCACAGCCTATCCTGGGAAAACGATGGTCTGTCTATTATTAAGTCTCTCACCAGGAATCAATGGCTCTGCACTGATACCGTGGGTACCAGGGGTCACAGTCTCTACACTGATACCATGGGTACCGTGGGTACCAGGGTGCCACTGTCTCTGCACGGACCAATGTCTCTGCATGTGTCTCAAAGAACCCCTCTCTAGTCACAGCAGAGTCCGCTTTCATGTACTCACAAGATGCAGTCTTTCTGGGCAATCTCCCTGTATTTGTTCTCTGACCGGGAGCTCTCTCTCCCGGAGTGCAGCTGTACCCTGCTCTGATCTCTGCTCACGCTGCTCTGACCCTTGCACGCGCACCTTTCCCGCTCTTTGCCCGGCTTCCTTCCTGTCCTAGTCTCTAAGTCTGCCCCCTGGGGAACCTGTAGCACAGCTCAATGGTTCCAGGCACGGAGCCGAGAAGGTAACCGCCCCCGGACTCTTCTTGTGCTTCACCTCCTTACATGTGCACAGAGTGCAGGAACCTAAAACAAAAGAGAAAGAAATGAATTAGTGTATAAGTTCATATACATGTAACACTTAGCAGAATGATCACACAGGCCTTTAAATAGACAAAACATAGCTGCAGTTGTCAAAGATACACTTGCCATAAGATTTCCTACTTGATGGGCAGCAGCAAATTATCCACTGTATAGCTTTTGTCCCCATGTGTTCAAGCGGTAAATCCACTTAACAAGCACTTTACTTTTCAGGATCAAAAGGAATGAGGGCAGTGTATGAAATCATTGCTGTGCCCTGTGATTGTTAGTGCTATTATTGCCACTGCCCCTATCACCAAGTTTTGCAGAGTCAGCAACACAACTAGACATTTGAATTGTGTTCTCCACTTCTTTCAACCCCATTTCAATCAAGTGCAAAGGCTGCCTGTGCATTTCTGCTACATTTCTGTGGCCATCTGAACAGATGGACACTTCCAGAAGAGAAAACAAACTTTTTGACTTTTCATTTCTCACCATCCACTACTGCTACAATGGTGAGACTGCCATTATTTTATAGACAATCATCTTGTCTATCTCATACATAAATTTGACTTGAAACTGTTTAGCACATGAAAAGCCCCCCGAGGAAGCAAGTGTGCGAAACGCACGTCAGGGCTCTCCATCCTGCGTCCAGGAGCAGGTTGGTTCATGTGTAACTTTCATTTCCCCTTACTATCGTTGGCCCCATGTTTTTCCTTTTTGCATATATTTATTAGGATTTTTTCCTGTTTCATTTTCCATGTGTTATTCTGTAATTAGTTAGCCTTTGGTAGCCTCTGGTACTTACTGATCTTATAAACCATTATGGTCAGGGGTTATTATTTCCCTATAATTTATTGCAGCTCTTGCACTTTGCACTTTACTATATGATTCATTTACTCAGATTTGCTTTATCTGCATTGGTCATTTATATGTTCCATCAAATTATTTATTTGGCTATTTTGGCTTTATTTTTGGGGGTCATGCACATTTGGCTATTGGCACTTTGCCCCTTACATTCAGTGTACCAGTTATTTAGTATCAGTAAATATTGTTAATTACTCTCTTTAACAACCATTCTGGCCTGAATTAGCTCCTTACTAATTAATTATTATTTTTTTGGTACAACTCATGTGGTCTTATTGTGGAGCTATATTTACTACATTGCTGACACCGTACACTTTATTTTTACTGGTATTCAAGTCCGGCTATTAGGGTTTGATTTGTTACCATGAGCTGTTAGCCTATATACTTAATTCTGCTATCTTTTATATTTATTATATAAAATAATTTTGAGATTATTAATTCATGCATACAGTGTATTTACACTATTAAGTGGCTATTTTGATTAATCCTGCAACATCTCTCACCTGGACGTGCATTAGTGTGTTACATTTTTATTTTACCTATTGTGTCTCTTATTTGTGTGTCTCCATTCATTGGTTATCTATGACTGTTTTTTGATTAATTTTTAGAATATTTCTAATAAACTTACAAATATTTTTTAGCTCAAATGTCCATTTCTTTTGTTGGGTTTTCTGTGAATTTTGTATGGCGGAGCTTATGTATTGCTTGCCCGTTCGTTGGTTTACTACCTACTATTTAGCACATGATTAGTTATACAGATTCCTGTCATGTCACTGCATTGTTACTGTTTTGCTTCTGGTAGTGGAAAAATATTATTCTTCCTGAATACTGCAAAATACAACCTGTTCTCACATTCCCTAATAGCTCAGTGTGTTGCTAGGTTGATTTCCAAGTGAAAGGTCACTGGTTGAAATCGAGGTGCAGCCATGAAGAAGACAGCATCATTCAGCTTATCGATAGTGGTCTCACGGCCAAGAAAATTGCCAAACTACATAATGTGAGTTCAATGACAGTTGCAAGAATTTGAAATGAAGGTCGTCCATCCATTCAAAAGCCAAGAGGTGGATATCCAACTAAAATATTGAAGTAAAAAAAGTCGGCTCATCACAAGGTCTATCAGTTCCGGCACGACAAACACGGAAGTCAAGGTGACTCATATGCTTCATAATAGTAAGATCACAGATGTCCATGCAAGCACCATGCAATGCACATGAGTTTGGAATGGTGTCTGAAAAAAGGTGACAAAACCTCAACCACATGAGAAGATCTGGCTCGAGTTTGTATAAAGGTATGAAAAGTGGACACTAGAAGATTGGAAATGGATGATTTGGAGAGATGAGACTAAAGGCTCTGATTATTATTATTATTTATTTACAGTATATAGCACCATTGATTCCATGGTGCTGTACATGAGAAGGGGTTACATACAAGTTACAGATATCACTTACAGTAAACAAACTAACAATGACGGACTGATACAGAGGGGTGAGGACCCTGCCCTTGCGGGCTTACATTCTACAGGATTATGGGGAAGGCGACAATAGGTTGAGGGTTGCAGGAGCTTTGGTGTTGGTGAGGCGGTAGCTTCGGTAGTGGTGAGGAGGCAGCAGGGTCAGTGCAGGCTGGTTCTGATGTGTGTAAATAAGTCTGGAAGAAACAAGGGATAAATGGGCTAATGCATCGAGAAATTGAAGAAACTATCAAGTTGGGCGGAGAAAGCCTGATGATATGGGGTTGTTTCACAGTCAAAGGTGTTGGATACTTGACCAATGGTGATCTCAATGCTGAGCTATATGTGAGTATCCTACAAGATGAGTTACTTCATACACTCGAGTACTATGGGCATGAAAACTAAGACATAGTGTTCCAGCAGGACAATAACACTGAAGCATATGTCGAGACTGGCAAAGAAATGGTTCAATGACAATGAAGTAGAGGTGCTGGATTGGCTCCACAGCTCTCACACCTCAACCCAATAAAACACTTGTGGATATAGATAAAGAGAAATCTGTATACATACCCAAGTGTGTCAACCAGTATGCACCAACTTTGGGAATGTGTAGAAGAGACCTGTGATCAGATTTTGGTTGACACATGCTTGAATCTGATCAAAAGCATGCCTAGAAAGATTCAGGCAGTGTTGAAAGTTAAACGTGGATTTACAAAATAATAAAAATTAAAATTTAGCAGGGCAGGTTTCTTTTCTAAGCGCTTTTTATTCTGTTTGTGATGAAGGATGTACAAAAAGACAAAAAAGACAGCAATTCTCCTGTTTTCTATTCTTTGACTGTTACAGTCTTATTGGAGGAATATTTCAGGATTCGGGGCCCCACTTTGAATTTCACCCAGGGTACCAATATGTCTAACACTGACTCTGACTGTGGCTACTGATACATTATAGAGGTATACTCGCGGGATATAATGACCATTCATGAGTAAAATCTAGCTAGGTTCCCAACCCTGCACTACAATGAGCAAAGAAGAGGAGAAAAAGGAATGGTAATATTGTATATTTTCACTATATAGGAAGAGGGTCAGGTCCGTCTGGTTTAGAATAGGGTCATATTGTAGGGTCACCCAGCTACTTGTGAGATAGTTACACAGGTAAGTCCTGTTTTACTACTACTTTTTGTACATTTGTTTTACTACTAAAGTTGACATCTTTGCATGGCACACCAATGCAGTGCCCTTTTGCAATTGCTGTTTTTAGGGCATTTTCATAGCTTTTCTTGTTATGTCCTTATGTGCTTTTCATTCTTTGAACACACAGTATAATGTCATCCTATTTGTATTGTCCCTCTTTTGTCCCTTTTTTAAGATCTTCCATTCAGATTGGCAAAGCTTGTATCAGTATGTAACTATTGAATAGGACTGAATTAATCATGACTTCATGCAAACAAATCACTTTGTATTTATTTTACATTTAAAAAGTTACTTTCTTTGTTAAGTGCACTTAATAACCAGTACAAGTTCATTAGGTCCCATGCTTATTCAAGTATCTGACAATTTAGTTGGTGGGAGAATATATTGTTGAATTTCCATCACAACCAATTTTTACCTATTAATAAATGCTTTGCTCATGATTTCCTACATTTTTCATTCTGCACTGACTTGAGTTGAATTAGTTGATGTTAAAAGTACCTTTCTAAACCTTCAATTAGTTCAGCCCAAGGTCTTTCTATAGAAAAATAAGTGGGTACATTAGGAGCAGAACATTTTGTATTAGAGTAAATGGATAACATTGAAGGGTTAGCATATGTTTAAGTGCAGTATTTCAGTTTTGTAGACGACCAATAAACTTCATTTAAAGGTATTCAAAGGCAATAAGGATTTTTTTTGTGTGCATAACATGATATTGGCTATGGGACACAGATAAGATTTCCATTCAGGGTGAAAAAGGTCATTGTTAGGTGGCAGCTGCAATTTTTGTTGAAAATTACTAATTAAAATATTTACTTAAAGAATCAAGTCAGACTAGGAATGTTTTACAAGATATAGCAGATCCACAATACATTTCGTTTTTTTTTTTTTTAATGGAAGTATGAAATAAGCATAAAATACAACAAAACAAGCAAGAGGCATCCAACTAAATTATTTGGTTCATAATCTAAAAGTCATGATGCTCTTAGTTTAAGTGTTGTTTTCCAATAAGGACTAGTATGTCTGAACGTCCATCTGCAAAACAATAGCACTGTGCCCTTTGCTTAAGTCTGATGGAAAAACAAGTGACAAATGGTCACTTGCCAAAAAACCGGGGCAGTCCGGTCCGATGGGCATCGCGGTCCGGGTACGACGCCTCCCATCTTCATACGATGAGTTCCTCTTCTTTGCTTCCTGTCGCGGCTCCTGCACAGACATACTTTATCTGCCCTGTTAAGGGCAGAGCAAAGTATTGCAGTGCGCAGGCGCTGGGAAAGGTCAGAGAGGCCCAGCACCTGCGCACTACAGTACTTTACGCTGCCCTCAACAGGGCAGATAAAGTCTGCTTGCGCAGGAGCCGCGACAGGAAGCAAAGAAGAGGACGTCATCATATGAAGATGGGAGGCGCCGGGCCCGGAATACGACGCCCATCGGACCCAAACAGAACCGGGAAGGCCCCAGAGTGAGTATAATCTAACTTGTTTTTCTTATCTTTCAGGTTACATCAGGGCTTATCTACAGCATTACAGAATGCTGCAGATAAGCCCCTGATGGCGGTGGCCGCATCTTATAGGGCCAAAACTAGGTGACAGATTACCTTTAAGTTGTTTTTGTCTTTATTGCATTTATTTATATTGCTTATGACTTTGTAATAAAATTTAGAATTTTTTACCCAACTCAGTTGTCCATTTTCCTTTGGTTTTCTTATAGCTTCGTATGGTAGAGCTTGATTATTGTATGTCCTTTTTTTATTTATTGTATTCCAATAAGAACAAGGAAAACAATTAAATGAATCAGTGTGCACAAACTTTTGTCAAGTACTATAAGGCCAGTGTCACACTTGCAACTGCAATGCGAGAAACTCACACAAGTCTCTTGTCTCAATATCTGGCACGCACTGCCACCAGCACTCAGGACCAGAGTGTGCGGCTGCATGTATTTCTATGCAGCTGAACACTCCAGTCCGAACCGCTGGCGGCAGTGCCGGGTATTGAGGTGAGAGATTCGCATGAGTTTCTTGCATTGCAGTTGCAAGTGTGACACCGACCTAATACATATAAGGCCTGCGTCACAAACAACGTATAAAAATAAGGACCGTATTTTACGCTCATAATACGCAGAAATGTTCCCTGAACAGTGATCCATTTGTCATCCGTTGGCAAGGTGTGGCTGCGTATTTTGCCCATGTAATCCTCCGTATGTCATCCGTATGGCATCTGAATAGCGTTTTTTTCTCGCAACCTTGCAAAATGGACATTTAATGGTTTTGAGGCCTGAAAATAATTTAAATCATCATCAGCAACCCTATTTATTGCCTCTACAACAGGTGGCAGCCTCCAATCTGGTTATTTTGTTGCTGTGTTTGTGTTAGTGCATTGGTGGTTTGATGGCAACTAGTGATGGGTAAGCACTAAAATGCTCTGGTGCTCGTTGCTCGGGTCGAGCAAATTGGAATACTCAGGTACTCGGCCTGAACAACGAGCCCAATGTAAGTCTATGGGCGACCCGAGTATTTTTACCGAGATCCCCCCCGGGGGTTCTTTTAAGGTCTAAAAAACGTCTGAAAATGATAGAAACACTGCTCAAATGACATTGGGACCTCATGGGGATCGCCCCTGGAAGCATTCCTGACTCCTAGTTCACAACTATAATAATTTTTTTCCGAGATTCGTGCCATTTTTCCCGGTGCCACAAAAAACACATTAAAAAGAAACCAAAATGGGTTTTGCTTGGATATATGTCAAGGTACATCCTTTGCAGGCTAACGACTTGCCTGTAAGGCCAAATATTTAACCCCAGACCGAAAATTTCCTCTCCCACTTAGGTTTAGTTCAGACGCTGCATTTTTTAAGCGTTTTTCTACTTTAATATTGCTTTCAACCTCTACAAATGCATTCACTGGAAAATGTCATTGTAACATTTAACACCCTAGCTGGCCATGTGGTGTGTGACACATACACAGACCCATCTTGTTTCATTTATGAAGGAGGGACTCTTAAAGTAACAGAGCCTATTTTTACTGGTGCATCAGGCGGCATTAATCTTCTTAAAGGGCCATTATGAAACAGTGGGTCTCCTAAGCTGTTGTTGCCTATTCTGTGAGTGGATGGGCTGCCAAGAATTACGACACCCCACAATACCCCTGTCATAAGATGTCCAGGGGGGACTTCTGAAAAAGTGTTGCATTGAATTCACGGCCTGCCCTGCTACCAATTCATATGCACCCCAATAAGCTTTTGAACCCACATAGTGGATGGGCCCATGAAAATCCACTTCACAATATGCATTTTGTACTGCGTACTCCTTTGTTTTACACATTGGCAGAAAGGCGAGCCCTACTTCATAGTCAGTCATATGCACCCCATTAGGCCTTGGAACCCACATAGTGGATGGAAATAAGTACAAAAAATTTGCAGCACCACTCACCAGTCCTAGAGTGGTATAAATCCTTTATTCAAGCGAGTATAACATCATGTTCACGGCTCGGGGGTGTTGGTGGAACAAGGGTGTGCAGGGGTCGACCCCTGCACACCCTTGTTCCACCAACACTCCGAGCCGTGAACATGATGTTATACTCGCTTGAATAAAGGATTTATACCACTCTAGGACTGGTGAGTGCTGCCGCAATTTTTTTCTATTTATTTTGATTGAAGTACTTTTTTCATGCGAGCACCCCTGATCCGCTGTCAGGCTCTCCTGTGAACCATAATAATTTTCATAGTCCTATTTCAGACAGGCTGAAAACACTTCAAATATCAGTAACAACCATATTCCCAGGTGAGGGCAATAGCTACCCAGGAAAAACGAAGTGCAGAGGAGAAAGTGTAGTTAAAATTTATGTTTATTAACAAATAATAAAAACATATCAGTTACATATACTGTGTAAGGGGAGGGGAAGACAAGGGGAATATATACCACCAGACAAACACTGGGGAGACGAACCTACTCCGGCCCCTGTATAATTGAAACCCCAAATGGTAACGTGAATGTACACCCAGTACATGCAGATAAAGAGCACAGTATGGCACAAAGGTGATCTCCACACTAAGGATATGGGTGCTGTATGGCCATAGACAGGTAACACTCCAATAGATAACACATGAGAGTCCGTAATTTTAATCCAGTTGAGCAAGAGTGCTAACAGGCTGGAAGGTGGATTCCCAGTGAGGGAATGTGAGAGGAAAAGTTCCTGCTAGGGAGTAAGTGATTGAAGAGAGACCTGTGCAGCTGGTCACAAAATTATTTACCTGTGTGGAGGTGCACAGCAGTGCAGGGGCACAGATGGCGAGCAGTAGGTGCGGATCCCCGGGCGCCCGACAAGCGCTGTTTCGCCTTAGCTTCTTCTATTGGGGGCGAGGGTAAATAATTTTGTGACCAGCTGCACAGGTCTCTCTTCAATCACTTACTCCCTAGCAGGAACTTTTCCTCTCACATTCCCTCACTGGGAATCCACCTTCCAGCCTGTTAGCACTCTTGCTCAACTGGATTAAAATTACAGACTCTCATGTGTTATCTATTGGAGTGTTACCTGTCTATGGCCATACAGCACCCATATCCTTAGTGTGGAGATCACCTTTGTGCCATACTGTGCTCTTTTTCTGCATGTACTGGGTGTACATTCACGTTACCATTTGGGGTTTCAATTATACAGGGGCCGGAGTAGGTTCGTCTCCCCAGTGTTTGTCTGGTGGTATATATTCCCCTTGTCTTCCCCTCCCCTTACACAGTATATGTAACTGATATGTTTTTATTATTTGTTAATAAACATAAATTTTAACTACACTTTCTCCTCTGCACTTCGTTTTTCCTGGGTAGCTATTGCCCTCACCTGGGAATATGGTTGTCTCCTGTGAACCATATAGGGACTACGGTCAGCTCTAGGTCTTTAAGCTGTGCTGCTCAACATTTTTTCTTTTGATTGACCACATAGTGGATGGGCCCATGAAAATCCACTTCACAATATGCTTTTTGTACTCCCGTACTCCTTGGTTTTACACATTGGTGGCAAGGCCAGCCCTGCTGCATGGTCATATGCACCCAATAGACCTTGGAGCCCACATTGTGGATGTGCCCATGAAAATCCACTTCACAATATGCATTTTGTACTCTCGTACTCCTTTGTTTTACACATTGGCAGGAAGGCGAGCCTTGCTTCATAGTCAGTCATATGCACCCCATTAGGCCTGGGAACCCACATAGTGGATGGGCCCATGAAAATCCACTTCACAATATGCATTTTGAACTCTCGTACTCCTTGGTTTTACACATTGGTGGCAAGGCCAGCCCTGCTGCATGGTCATATGCACCCCATTAGGCCTTGGAACCCACATAGTGGATGTGCCCATGAAAATCAACTTCACAATATGCTTTTTGTACTCCCGTACTCCTTGGTTTTACACATTGGTGGCAAGGCCAGCCCTGCTGCATGGTCATATGCACCCAATAGACCTTGGAGCCCACATTTTGGATGTGCCCATGAAAATCCACTTCACAATATGCATTTTGTACTCTCGTACTCCTTTGTTTTACACATTGGCAGGAAGGCGAGCCTTGCTTCATAGTCAGTCATATGCACCCCATTAGGCCTGGGAACCCACATAGTGGATGGGCCCATGAAAATCCACTTCACAATATGCATTTTGAACTCTCGTACTCCTTGGTTTTACACATTGGTGGCAAGGCCAGCCCTGCTGCATGGTCATATGCACCTCATTACGCCTTGGAACCCACATATTGGATGGGCCCTGTTGTGGATTCTGTTTTTGGGCTCCCTCTGGTGGTTACAGATGGTACTGGGTGACTTGTGTTTTCTGCGGTCTCTGGTGTCCACCTGTTCTATCAGGATATGGGAGTTTCCTATTTAACCTGGCTTTCTTGTCATTTCCTCGCCGGCTATCAATGTAATCAGTGTGTCTTGTTACCTCTGCTTCCCGCTTCTGTAATCTTCAGGACAAGCTAAGTTTTTGATTTTCCTGTTCCACGTTTTGCTTAATTTTTGTCTTAGTCCAGCTTGCAGATATGTGATTCCTTTTTGCTGGTTGCTCTAGTGGGCTGATATTACTCCTCATGTTCCATGAGTTGGCACATGAGTTCAAGTAATTTCAGGATGGTTTTTTTGTAGGGTTTTTCGCTGACCACGCAGTTCACTTTTGTATCCTCTGCTATCTAGCTTTAGCGGGCCTCATTTTGCTGAATCTGTTTTCATAACTACGTATGTGCTTTCCTCTCATTTCACCGTCATTACATGTGGGGGGCTGCTATTTCTGTGGGGTGTTTCTCTGGAGGCAAGAGAGGTCTGTGTTTCTTCTAATAGGGGAAGTTAGTCCTTCGGCTGGCGCGAGACGTCTAGGAATCATCGTAGGCACGTTCCCCGGCTACAGCTAGTTGTGTGTTAGGTTCAGGATCGCGGTCAGCTCAGTTTCCATCACCCTAGAGCTTGTTTTGTTTTTTGTGCTTGTCCTTTTGTGATCCCCTGCCATTGGGATCATGACAGTATAGCCGGCCAAAAAGTGGTAATCGTATTGGCTGAAGTAGGAGGAAAAGTAGTCTGAGGAAGTTTTTTTTTTTTTTTTTCCCTCAGAGTTTGCTGCCTAGCCTTAATTGCAGCCTGGCTGCGTCTTACCGCCTCTTAATCCCTGAATGGCTCTGACCTCAGCTGTTTATCATGGACATCCAGAGTTTGGCTTCCAGCCTGAATAATCTTGCTGCTAAGGTTCAAAATATACTAAATATTTTGTTGTACATGCTCCTATGTCTGAACCTAGAATTCCTATTCCAGAGTTTTTTTCTGGAGATAGATCTAGTTTTCTGAATTTTAGGAACAATTGCAAGTTGTTTCTTTCTTTAAAATCTCGCTCCTCTGGAGACCCTGCTCAGCAAGTCAAAATTGTTATATCTTTCCTGCGGGGTGACCCTCAGAATTGGGCATTTGCATTGGCACCAGGGGATCCTGTGTTGCTCAATGTGGATGCGTTTTTTCTGGCATTGGGTTTGCTCTATGAGGAACCTAACCTAGAGATTCAGGCTGAAAAAGCTTTATTGGCTCTCTCTCAGGGGCAAGATGAAGCAGAAATATATTGTCAGAAATTTCGGAAATGGTCGGTGCTTACTCAGTGGAATGAGTGCGCCCTGGCTGCAAGATTCAGAGATGGCCTTTCTGAGGCCATTAAAGATGTTATGGTGGGGTTCCCTGCGCCTACAGGTCTGAATGAGTCTATGACTATGGCTATTCAGATTGATCGGCGTTTACGGGAGCGCAAACCTGTGCACCATTTGGCTGTGTCTTCTGAACAGGCACCTGAGACAATGCAATGTGATAGAATTCAGTCCAGAAGTGAACGGCAAAACTATAGGCGGAAAAATGGGTTGTGTTTTTATTGTGGTGATTCAGCTCATGTTATATCAGCATGCTCTAAACGCACAAAAAAGGTTGATAAGTCTGTTGCCATTAGTACTTTACAGTCTAAGTTCATTCTGTCTGTGACTCTGATTTGTTCATTATCAGCCATTTCCGTCGATGCCTATGTGGATTCAGGCGCTGCCCTGAGTCTTATGGATTGGTCATTTGCCAACCGCTGTGGGTTTAGTCTGGAGCCTCTGGAAGTCCCTATTCCTTTGAAAGGAATTGACTCTACACCTTTGGCTATGAACAAACCTCAGTACTGGACACAAGTGACCATGCGTATGACTCCCGTTCATCAGGAGGTGATTCGCTTCCTGGTACTGTATAATTTACATGATGTCTTAGTGCTTGGTCTGCCATGGTTACAAACTCATAACCCAGTCTTGGACTGGAAAACGATGTCTGTGTTAAGCTGGGGATGTCAGGGGGTTCATGATGATGCACCTCCGATTTCTATCGCTTCATCTACTCCTTCTGAGGTTCCTGTATTTTTGTCTGATTATCGGGATGTTTTTGAGGAGCCTAAGCTCAATTCGCTTCCTCCTCACAGGGATTGCGATTGTGCTATAGATTTGATTCCTGGCAGTAAATTTCCTAAAGGACGTTTGTTCAATCTGTCAGTGCCAGAGCATACTGCTATGCGGGATTATGTTAAGGAGTCCTTGGAAAAGGGACATATCCGTCCATCTTCGTCCCCTTTGGGAGCAGGTTTTTTTTTCGTGGCCAAAAAAGATGGTTCCTTGAGGCCTTGTATAGATTACCGTCTTTTGAATAAGATTACAGTCAAATATCAGTATCCTTTGCCATTGTTGACTGATTTGTTCGCTCGCATTAAGGGGACTAAATGGTTCACTAAGATTGATCTTCGGGGTGCGTATAATCTTGTGCGAATAAAGCAGGGTGATGAGTGGAAAACTGCATTTAATACGCCTGAGGGCCATTTTGAGTATTTGGTGATGCCTTTTTTGACTTTCTAATGCTCCTTCTGTCTTCCAGTCCTTTATGCACGATATTTTCCGTGAATATCTGGATAAATTTATGATTGTGTATTTGGATGATGTTTTGTTTTTTTCTGACGACTGGGAGTCCCATGTTCAGCAGGTCAGGAAGGTGTTTCAGGTCCTGCGGGCCAATTCTTTGTTTGTAAAAGGTTCAAAGTGTCTCTTTGGAGTCCAGAAGATTTCTTTTTTGGGGTATATTTTTTCCCCTTCTACTATTGAGATGGATCTCGTCAAGGTTCAGGCTATTTGTGACTGGACGCAGCCTACATCTCTTAAGAGTCTACAGAAGTTCTTGGGCTTTGCTAATTTTTATCGTCGTTTCATAACTAATTTTTCTAGTGTTGTTAAGCCTTTGACGGATTTGACTAAGAAGGGTGCTGATGTTGCTGATTGGTCTCCTGCGGCTGTGGAGGCCTTTCAGGAACTTAAGCGCCGGTTTTCTTCTGCTCCTGTGTTGCGTCAGCCAGATGTTTCGCTTCCTTTTCAGGTTGAGGTTGATGCTTCCGAGATTGGAGCGGGGGCGGTTTTGTCGCAGAGAAGCTCCGATTGCTCAGTGATGAAGCCATGTGCGTTCTTTTCTAGAAAGTTTTCGCCCACTGAGCGGAATTATGATGTTGGTAATCGGGAGCTTTTGGCCATGAAGTGGGCATTTGAGGAGTGGCGTCATTGGCTTGAGGGTGCTAGACATCGTGTGGTGGTCTTGACTGATCACAAAAATCTGATTTACCTTGAGTCTGCCAAGCGTCTGAACCCTAGACAGGCTCGTTGGTCACTGTTTTTCTCCCGTTTCGATTTTGTGGTTTCATACCTGCCAGGTTCAAAGAATGTGAAGGCGGATGCTCTTTCTAGGAGTTTTGTGCCTGACTCCCCTGGAAATTCTGAGCCCACTGGTATCCTTAGGGATGGGGTGATTTTGTCGGCTGTCTCCCCAGACTTGCGACGTGCTTTGCAGGAGTTTCAGGCGGATAAACCTGATCGTTGTCCGCCTGAAAGACTGTTTGTTCTGGATAATTGGACCAGTAGAGTCATCTCCGAGGTCCATTCTTCTGTGTTGGCAGGTCATCCTGGAATATTTGGTACTAGAGACTTGGTGGCCAGGTCTTTTTGGTGGCCTTCCTTGTCGAGGGATGTGCGTTCTTTTGTGCAGTCTTGTGAAGTTTGCGCTCGGGCTAAGCCTTGCTGTTCTCGGGCCAGTGGATTGTTGTCACCTTTGCCTATCCCGAAGAGGCCTTGGACGCACATTTCCATGGACTTTATTTCGGATCTCCCTGTCTCTCAAAAAATGTCCGTCATCTGGGTTGTGTGTGACCGCTTTTCTAAGATGGTTCATCTGGTACCCTTGCCTGTTACCTTCCTCCTCTGAGTTGGTCCCTCTGTTTTTTCAGAACGTGGTTCGTTTGCATGGGATTCCGGAGAACATCGTTTCTGACAGGGGATCCCAGTTTGTGTCTAGATTTTGGCGGACGTTCTGTGCTAAGATGGGCATTGGTTTGTCCTTTTTGTCTGCATTCCATCCTCAGACGAATGGCCAGACGGAACGAACTAATCAGACCTTGGAAACTTATTTAAGGTGTTTTGTTTCTGCTGATCAAGATGACTGGGTTACCTTTTTGCCGCTTGCCAAATTTGCCCTTAATAATCGGGCTAGTTCTGCTACCTTGGTTTCTCCTTTCTTTTGTAATTCGGGGTTTCATCCTCGTTTTTCCTCTGGTCAGGTGGAGCCTTCTGATTGTCCTGGAGTGGACATGGTGGTGGATGGGTTGCATCAGATTTGGAGTCATGTGGTGGACAATTTGAAGTTGTCCCAGGAGAGGGCTCAGCAGTTTGCTAATCGCCGTCGCCGCATGGGTCCTCGACTTCATGTTGGGGACTTGGTGTGGTTGTCTTCTCGTTTTGTTCCTATGAAGGTCTCTTCTCCTAAGTTCAAGCCTCGGTTCATCGGTCCCTATAGGATCTTGGAAATTCTTAACCCTGTGTCATTTCGTTTGGATCTCCCGGCATCGTTTGCTATTCATAATGTGTTCCATCGGTCGTTGTTGCGGAGGTATGAGGTACCTGTTGTTCCTTCGCTTGAACCTCCTGCTCCGGTGCTGGTGGAGGGAGAATTGGAGTATGTTGTGGAGAAGATCTTGGATTCTCGTGTTTCCAGACGGAAACTCCAATATTTGGTCAAGTGGAAGGGTTATGGTTAGGAGGATAATTCTTGGGTGGTTGCCTCTGATGTTCATGCTGCTGATTTGGTCCATGCATTTCATAGGGCTCATCCTGGTCGCCCTGGTGGTTCTCGTGAGGGTTCGGTGACCCCTCCTCAAAGGGGGGGTACTGTTGTGGATTCTGTTTTTGGGCTCCCTCTGGTGGTTACAGATGGTACTGGGTGACTTGTGTTTTCTGCGGTCTCTGGTGTCCACCTGTTCTATCAGGATATGGGAGTTTCCTATTTAACCTGGCTTTCTTGTCATTTCCTCGCCGGCTATCAATGTAATCAGTGTGTCTTGTTACCTCTGCTTCCCGCTTCTGTAATCTTCAGGACAAGCTAAGTTTTTGATTTTCCTGTTCCACGTTTTGCTTAATTTTTGTCTTAGTCCAGCTTGCAGATATGTGATTCCTTTTTGCTGGTTGCTCTAGTGGGCTGATATTACTCCTCATGTTCCATGAGTTGGCACATGAGTTCAAGTAATTTCAGGATGGTTTTTTTGTAGGGTTTTTCGCTGACCGCGCAGTTCACTTTTGTATCCTCTGCTATCTAGCTTTAGCGGGCCTCATTTTGCTGAATCTGTTTTCATAACTACGTATGTGCTTTCCTCTCATTTCACCGTCATTACATGTGGGGGGCTGCTATTTCTGTGGGGTGTTTCTCTGGAGGCAAGAGAGGTCTGTGTTTCTTCTAATAGGGGAAGTTAGTCCTTCGGCTGGCGCGAGACGTCTAGGAATCATCGTAGGCACGTTCCCCGGCTACAGCTAGTTGTGTGTTAGGTTCAGGATCGCGGTCAGCTCAGTTTCCATCACCCTAGAGCTTGTTTTGTTTTTTGTGCTTGTCCTTTTGTGATCCCCTGCCATTGGGATCATGACAGGGCCCATTAAAATCCACTCGTATTTTTTAATGGTATGATGGTTCCCTCTTTGCAGAATTACTTACAGGAGAATTTGGCAATTGTGTTTGCCATGTTTTTAACACTAAGGTTCAGATACGGCTTTAAAAAAGGCTAATCCTTGCAATACAAAGCAATTTCATTGCAAACTACAAAATTCAAGTAATATTAAGATTGAATAGTGTGAGTGCGTACATTTTTGTATATGTTAACAATAACATAAAAAGGTTAATAAGTAGATATAAGGATTACATAAATATACTGACATATACTGATTACATATATGTGAAGATTAATTTCATACAGTCTACTTAGATCATCACCAAGAGGCTTTTAAATATCATCCGTCTGGAATATCCCAGAAGCAACACAGAGAGAGAACCCAGTTTTGGCATCTTAGTCATGTTTCTCTGGTCTTATATAGTGATTTACACTATGTAGTAACTCTAGTTTCATCCAGACCTTCAAGTGGCCACTTTTCAAGGTTGGATGAAACTGAGATATCAAGGACTCATCAGACGAGGGGCCATAAACCCCTAGAAAATAAAAGCCACAAGGATTTAGAACAAACCACCACAGGCAGAGTTTCAGTAAACCTTAATGTTTTACAATGACAAACAGCAAACATATAGAGGCTTCAAACTGTTTGTGAAGTGAGTAAACAAACATTTATCAAGATTGTGTCACTATGAGCATTGTCTGTCACATCTGTAAATGTTTTACAAGACATGGAGTTATGTGATTGTCTGAATGCATTCGATGTACAGTATTTCAATCTTGCTTACAAATCCCCATTTGTATATCCACCATTTGTACATTTGAGGCAGCCAAAGTTATGGCTCTCAAGGAGAGAAACTAATATAGTGGACAAAGCTATATTTTTAATGAACTACTGAGCCAAACTAACAGCATTTCTTTATCACATTTATATGAAGCTCATTGTGTCTAATTTGTCCAACCAGGCAACACAAAAAGGAGCTTTTCAAGTGAGCTCCTTAAGGTACACAAAGGTGAAGTGTTTGCCATCAAGGATGTGGTTTCACCAATGGGGGGGTAACTTTTCTAAAAATGTACTATTGCCATCACAGCCCCCTTGCCCAAACTTCATGGGCCTATAACAGTACAAAGCATGTTCACCCAGGTCATGTCGTCAGAGATAAGGAAGAGACATTGCAGGAGACAGAATTAAGAATTAGGGCCAATGTAGTGGTGTGGGTCTCTGAGACTTTTCATGCAGTGCATGATCTGCCAAACAATTCCCCAATGGGGGGACCTTTTTAAAAAATACACTAGTGCCATCGCATGCCCCTAGCTTCAACGGCCTATAATAGTACAGAGCACGTTCACCCTGGTGGTCTAGTGGCAGGTACATTTTAGATTGCAGGAGACCGAGTTAAGAAGTCGGCCCAATGGAATGTCATGCCCAATTCCCCAATGTGGGGTCAATTTTTAAAAAAAAAATAAAACAGTGCCATCACAGCCCCTTTGCCCAAAATGCACCGTACAGAGCACGTTAACCCTGGTGATCTAGTGGCAGTTAAAGGACACATTGCAGGAGACAGAGTGAAGAAGTAGGCCCAATGTAATGTCATGCCCGATTCCCCAATGTGAGGTACATTTTAAAAAAAATAAAAGAGTGCCATCACAGACCCCTTGCCCAAAATTCACTGGCCTATAACAGTACAGAGCACGTTCACCCTGGTGATCTACTGGCAGGTACAGGACAGATTGCAGGTGACCGAGTTAAGAAGTAGGCCCAATGTAATATCATACCCAATTCCCCAATATGTTGTCTGTTTTAAAAAAATAAAAGAGTGCCATCACAGCCCCCTTGGCCAACATGCACCGTACAGAGCACGTTCACCCTTATGATCTACTGGCAGGTACAGGACAGATTGCAGGAGACCGAGTTAAGAAGTAGGCCCAATGTAATGTCATGCCCAATTCGCCAATGTGGGATCCTTTATATAAAAAATAAAAGAGTGCCATCACAGCCCCCTTGGCCTAAATGCACCGTACAGAGCACGTTCACCCTGATGATCTACTGGCAGGTACAGGACAGATTGCAGGCGACCGAGTTAAGAAGTAGGCCTAATGTAATGTCATGTCCAATTCCCCAATGTGTTGTCCTTTTTGGACTTAAAAAAATGTGAAGTGTTTGCCATCAAGGATGTGGTTTCACCAATGGGGGGTACCTTTTTTAAAAATGTACTATTGCCATCACAGCACCCCTTGCCCAAACTTCATGGGCCTATAACAGTACAAAGCATGTTCACCCAGGTCATGTCGTCAGAGATAAGGAAGAGACATTGCAGGAGACAGAATTAAGAATTAGGGCCAATGTAGTGGTGTGGGTCTCTGAGACTTTTCATGCAGTGCATGATCTGCCAAACAATTCCCCAATGGGGGGACCTTTTTTAAAAATACACTAGTGCCATCACATGCTCCTAGCTTCAACGGTCCATAATAGTACTGAGCACGTTCACCCTGGTGGTCTAGTGGCAGGTACATTTTAGATTGCAGCAGGAGACCGAGTTAAGAAGTCGGCCCAATGGAATGACATGCCCAATTCTCCAATGTGGGGTCCATTTTTAAAAAAATAAAACAGTGCCATCACACCCCCTTTGCCCAAAATGCACCGTACAGAGCACGTTAACCCTGGTGATCTTGTGGCAGTTAAAGGACACATTGCAGGAGACAGAGTGAAGAAGTAGGCCCAATGTAATGTCATGCCCGATTCCCCAATGTGAGGTACATTTTAAAAAAAATAAAATAGTGCCATCACAGACCCCTTGCCCAAAATTCACTGGCCTATAACAGTACAGAGCACGTTCACCCTGGTGATCTACTGGCAGGTACAGGACAGATTGCAGGTGACCGAGTTAAGAAGTAGGCCCAATGTAATGTCATACCCAATTCCCCAATATGTTGTCTGTTTTTAAAAAATAAAAGAGTGCCATCACAGCCCCCTTGGCCAAAATGCACCGTACAGAGCACGTTCATCCTGGTGATCTACTGGCAGGTACAGGACAGATTGCAGGCGACCAAGTTAAGAAGTAGGCCCAATGTAATGTCATGCCCAATTCCCCAATGTGTTGTCCTTTTTGGACTTAAAAAAATAGTGCCATCACAGCCCCCTTGCCCAAAATTCACTGGCCTATAACAGTACAGAGCACGTTCACCCTGGTGATCTACTGGCAGGTAAAGGACAGATTGCAGGAGACCGAGTTAAGAAGTAGGCCCAAATTAATGTCATGCCCAATTCCCCAATGTGTTGTCCTTTTTTAAAAAAATAAAAGAGTACCATCACAGCCCCCTTGGCCAAAAAGCACCGTACAGACCACATTCACCCTGGTGATATAGTGGTTCTGAATCAGGAGGATGAGGATAAGGCCAGGATCACACATACGCGAGATACGGCCGAGTCTTGCAGGTGAAATCCCTCCTCTGGCGCCGGCACTCCGGAGCGGAGCGTGCAGCTGCACAGCAACACATGGAGCTGCACGCTCCGCTCCCAAGTGCCGGCGCCAGAGGAGGGATTTCACCTGCGAGACTCGGCCATATCTCGCGTATGTGTGATCCCAGCCTAAGGAGGAGGATAAGAACAAACAGACCAAATCTGGAAGCGTATACCCATGTGTGGTTGTGAAGAGGTGCATGAGAATACACCTCCCCAAAAGAGAGAATGTATTTTAGGTTATGTCTCGTTGTTTTCACTTGGTGGTGTACAGAAGTCTTTCCCAATCCAGGCCTTGTTCATTTTTATAAGAGTCAGCCTGTCTCTCTCGCTTGGAGTCCTTGGTTGTAGAACAATTTCTGACGTCTGCTGCCAGCGTTCTCACATGGGAATTTTCTTAGTAATTCCGCTACAGGGGCCCTGAGGTACTGCAACATTTTAGTGCACCTCTCTTCCTCAGGCAGAAGAGATTGAAAGTTCTCCTTGTAGCATGGGTCTAGAAGTGTCACCAACCAGTAATGAGTGTCACCCAAGATTTTGATAATCCGAGGGTCACGTGAAATTCAGCGCAACATAAAGTCAGCCATGCGTGCCAGACTGCTAACAGGCAAGACTTCCGTGTCTTCACCAACAGGACGACTGACCATGCTGTCCTCCTCCTCCTCATCCTCCTCCTTCCTGTCCTCAGGCCATACCCGCTGGACAGAAGCTAATACAGATGTGTTTGTAGCACCATCTATAGCACATGAAAGTAGCTCCTGTTCTTCCTCCTACTCCTCATTGCCTACCAATCCATGTTGAGAAGACACGAGACTGGGCTGAGTGTAATCCCCCTGTATGTTTCCTTTCTCTATGTCCTCATGCTCCGCCTGCAATATTTCCTCTTTGATTGTGAGCAGAGAGTTTTTCAGAATGCTGAGAAGCGGGATAGTGATGCTAATTATGGCGTCATCGCTGCTCACCATCTTGGTGCAGTCCTCAAAGTTTTGGAGGATGTTACATATGTCTGACATCCATGTCCACTCCTGAGGTCTTATGTGTGGAGTCTGACCTGAAATTCAACAACCTTGTTGATGTTGGTAGTCAACAACAGCCCTCTTCTGCTCACAAATCCTTTCCAACATATGCAGCGTAGAGTTCCAGCGCGTGGGGACATCACACAACAGTCGGTGACGCAGAAGCTGAAAACGCTGCTCAAGCACGGCAAGGGTGGCTGAAGCTGTAGCTGACTTTCTAAAATGGGCAGACATACAACGTACTTTCACTAGAAGATCCGGCAGCTCCGGGTAGCTTTTCAGAAAACGTTGAACCATGAGGTTAAGCACATGGGCCCAGCAAGGTATGTGTGTGAGCTCACCTTGTCTCAGAGCCGCCACCAGGTTACGGCCATTGTCACACACGAACATGCCTGGCTTTAGGTTCAGCGGTGTCTTCCAAACATCTGACTGCTCTTTCAGTGCTGTCCACAACTCTTCTGCATTGTGCGGTTTGTCACCTATGCAGATTAGCTTCAGCACAGCCTGTTGCGGCTTGGCTGAAGCTGTGCTGCAGTGCTTCCAGCTTCTTACTGATGTGTTGATTTTCGAGATGGAGGATGAAGAGGAGGAGGAGGTGCAGGAGCTGTAGACTCTGGGGGCAACCCTTATTGATGTAGGGCCAGCAATCCTCGACGTGGAGAGGATGTGTTCCATCCCAAGGTCCGACTGGGTCCCGGCTTCCACTATGTTAACCCATTGTACCATCATTGAGATGTACCGTCCCTGCCCACATGCACTTGTCCACATGTCCGTGGTTAGGTGGACTTTCCCAGTAACAGCATTGTTGAGCGCACTGGTAATATTGTGGGACACATGCTGGTGTAATGTCGGTACGACACACCAGGAGAAATAGTGGTGACTGGGGACCGAGTACCTTGGGACAGCCGCCGCCATTAGGTTGCGGAAGGCTTCAATCTCAACGAGCCTAAAAGGCAGCATTTCTAGCGCAAGCAGATGAGAAATATTAGAATTGAGGACTGTGGCCTGTGGGGCGTTGGCTGGGTATTTCCACTTGTGTTCCAAAGACTGGGTTATAGACAACTGAATGCTGTGCTGGGACGGGCTTGCTGATGGTGCTGCTTGATTGTGGGCCACAATAAGTGCAGGGCTAGAGGCATCTTCACATGCATGGTGTACTGGGGATTGGCTTCTACGCAAAACAGTGGAGAAGCAGTGGTGTGACCAGCAGGCAGTGGTCCTGGAGCCTGGGGTTCAGCCCACAAAGTCAGGTGCTTTGCTTGCATGTGCCTGATCATGCTGGTGGTGGTCAGGCTGGTTGTTTTGCTATCCCTGCTGATGCGGGCATAGCACATGTTGCAAATGGCCTGTTTGGGGTTATCGGCAGATTCTTTAAAAAATAGCCAGATTTGGGAAGATCTCACAGGTGGAATGGCAACTTCACTCATGTTGGTGTTTTGGGGAACGGATGGACGGTTTCTGTCTGTGGCCACCACACTGCTTCTTTCTGCCTGTTGGGGGGGATATGCCTCATTCCCCATTTGTGCTGCTGTCCTCGCTATGCATGTCTTCCTGCCAGGTTGGGTCAGCCACTATGCCATCTACCACCTCGTCTTCCATATCCGCACCCTGCTCCTCCTCCTGACTTTCTGGCAATTATGTCTCATCATTGTCCACCTCTTGTGACACTTTCCCACCATCGCCTTTGTGTGACCAGGGCTTCTCAATGCTTTGGGGAGCTCTACATGCGATCTCATCTTTCCCCACTTCAAGTTGACCAGCAGAGATTTCTGAATCTTGAAATGGAAAACTGAACAGCTTTTCAGAGTGTCCAAGTGTGGGATCAGTTGTCTCAGGGCACTCGGCATGGTAGGAGGAAGGAGGATCAGGGTGAGGAATATCCTAGCCACATTCACGGCTACTCAGACTTGATCGTGTGGAAGACAAGGTGGTGGTGGTGGCTAAGTGACTGGAAGCATTATCCGCTATCCAACCAACAACCGTTTCACACTGCTCTGGCTTCAATAGTGGTGTGCTGCGGTCCCCTAGAAACTGGAACAGGAAGGTCGAGCGAGATGTAGGTCTTTGTTGTTGCCCACTTTCGCCTTGCCCACGGCATGTCCTCTGGATGCACCATCAGCATCACGTCCACTTCCCCATCCCTTGCCCCTTGCCTTAACCACTTTAAGGGGACTACTGCACTATTTCAAATGCTCAACACAAATGTCTTTATTAGTAGAGAAATAATATGTGATCAGTATAACTGCAAATCTACGATTTTTCAAACCCAAACACCAGGCAGGCCTCAGCCTGACCTAAGACTGTATTCAATTTTTGCTTTTCGCTTTTTAAAGTTAATTTATGCGAAATAGTGCTGTATAGAATTTGAGTATCACACAGCCAAAAAATAAGTACACCGACCTACAATATCCAAACTTGGAGCAGAGATATATGACGGCTGTAACGGAAATACCACACTGGCAAATCTGTGGCCTTTCAATTTTTTTATGCTAAATAGCGCTGTATAGAATTTGAGTATCATACAGCCAAAAAATAAGTACACCGGCCTCCAATGCCCAAACTTGGAGCACAGAGATATATGATGGCTGTAACGGAAATACCACACTGGCAAATCTGTGGGCTTTGAATTTTTTTTTATGTGAAATAGCGCTGTCTAGAATTTGAGTATCACACAGCCAAAAAATAAGTACACCAGCCTCCAATGCCCAAACTTGGAGCACAGAGATATATGACGGCTGTAATGGAAATACCACACTGGCAAATCTGTGGCCTTTGAATTTTTTTTTATGCAAAATAGTGCTGTATAGAATTTGAGTATCACACAGCCAAAAAATAAGTACACCGGCCTCCAATGACCAAACTTGGAGCACACAGATATATGAGGCCTTTTTTGGTGAATTTAAAACGCCAAAAAAAAAGGGGCACAAGGGTAGCACACACAACTATGCTATGTATTCCTGACAAACTATAACTTTTCAACAGGCCTCAGTCTGACAGGA
This sequence comes from Ranitomeya imitator, assembly GCF_032444005.1. Taxonomy (NCBI): domain Eukaryota; kingdom Metazoa; phylum Chordata; class Amphibia; order Anura; family Dendrobatidae; genus Ranitomeya; species Ranitomeya imitator. The sequence goes on along the minus strand of NC_091286.1, from coordinate 423,581,947 downwards.
CAGACTGTATTTTTTTTTTTTTGGGGGGGGGGGATTTTTGGAAAAAAAAAGTATATAGACAGTAAATAAGCTGCAGTAGCAGCAGGCAGTTATGGAGCTTTGGGAAGGATGCAGTGGGCCAATGGACGCACATACAGTGCCTGCAGGCCTTGCACTGATGTGGATATGCTGTGCCCTGCCTACCTAGCGCTGCAATATCGGGACCCACTAATTAGCCCTAAAAAGGACTTTTGGTTTCTGAGGAGTTGTGGATGTAAGAGTTGCAGACCTACACTAAATCTAAAACCACGATTCTGACCCTATCTCGGCAGCAGCTCTCCCTACTGTCACTGAAACAGGAACAGAATGCGGCAAGCAGGGCGGCGCCAGGTATCTTATACTCGGGATGATGCTGTACGCCCAGCCAATCACTGCACGACCACAACAAAGATGGCTGCGGCGTTTCATGGCCTGGCAGACAATCCCTGCACCGTGATTGGGTCTCTAAAGTCCACCAAAACTGTTGGGTGGAGACTGCAGTTACCGCCGGATAATACCGGAAGTGCTCGCTGCTCGCCGAGCATAGGGATACTGGGGAAAGTAACGAGTAGTGGCGCGTACGTTCGCTCATCACTATTGGCAACATGTCAGACAGACTTAGGTTCACCCCAACTGAGCGTGTTCTATACAACTGGGTTTTGTCACGCCGCTTTGGGTAGCCATACCCAGTGATAGTGGATCCAAGGAGGAGGAGACGAAAGTGGGTCCATCCGCTTTTGAGGCAACGCCTCACTAAAGGCCATTTCCACCATCTCTATGCATCTCTGCGGACACATCCCGACAAGTTTTTTTCAATATTGGCGCATGAGCCTTCCCACCTTCTTTTATTGGAGACAGTGCACCCTTGGATCACCTTTCAGGACATCAGGATGCTGATGAGCATCTTCTCCTTACGTTACGGTATGTATTCCTCCTCCTCATACTCTATGTTGATGATGTGTCTCTAAATGTCTTATCTAGTTCTGCTTACCAGTTTCGGTTCTTTTAATCTTAATATATCTCAAATTTGTACTCTTAGTTATAAGAATATGTCATTTATGTTAAATTCACCTAGCCAGTGTTAATTTTTTAAGGTTGTGATAGCCTGGCTTGTTAGTTCCACATAGTACTTATGCTCTATATGAATTGTTTAAAACCTTGAACCAGTTTTAATGTTTTTTTTCCACATTTGGTTTCCTTTAGCTTCCTTACAACTGGTCTATCATATGCAGCACTCCATCATGAATTTTTGATTGGGAAGTCTACCTTCTCAAGCATAGTCCGGTCTACCTGTTTAGTAATCTGGTCACGACTTCATCAAGTGGTCATGCCTGAGCCCAAGATGGAAGACTGGTTGCGGATTGCCTGGGGATTTGAGGAACACTGCCAATTTCCCAATTGTATTGGAGCCCTTGATGAGAAGCACATCCGTGTGCGTAAGCCGCTGAACTCAGGGTCCCAATTCTATATTTCTAAACAATATTTCTCTGTAGTGTTGTTGGCTCTGGTTGACAGTCACTACAGGGTTATAATTGTAGACATTGGGGCCTATGGAAGAACTGGAGACTCTAGAGTCTTCAATTTTTCCATTATGGGTCGGCAGCTGCGCAATAACCAGTTGGACCTACCACCACGTCCGCTTCCGGGCTCAAATCAAGATTCTGTGCCTTATGTCCTTGCTGCAGATGAGGCCTTTCAATTAATAAGGCATGTAATGAAGCCATATCCCCGTCGAAACCTGGACCACTGGCATAGGATCTTTGATTTGCACCTATCACACGCACGGTGACTGGTGGAGTGCGCCTTTGGCATTCTTTGTGCCAAATAGCGGGTCCTCCTGCCAGCCATTCAGCTTGAGTGGTCCTAGATAACTTCACTCGACTTCATGGTTGCTCCTCATCTGATGGTGCTGAATAGGTGTGTTGGGCAATGTGGGTAGGACTAGACCACATGTGATCCCTCACCGTCGTCCGCTCTCTGGACTGGAAGTATGTGATATTTTCACTAATTATTTTGTTACACCTCAGGGTGCTACTCCCTGCAAGAGCATGCTGTATCTATGTTGTAAGTTTGGGATCCAAGAAGTATCGTTTCTCCTTGCAGAGAGTGACATAATAAGCAGGTTGAGGTGAGGAGACTTACAGCAGCAATGCTCCTCTGGGAAATATGCAAATTGTCTCTTCAGAGAGGAAAAGGACTACAACTCTAGTGCCACCTATTGGAAGTAGCAATCCTAACAGTCAATGTCAACCCTTTAATGAGCCTTGTCACATGACTTAGGATAATAGCCCAACCAGAATCTCAATTTGCAGACACTGTGTTTCAGGGTACTGCCCCTCGTCAGTGCAAAGTGGAGATCTGGTTTGGCTGATTGAGAGGCGTCTGACCGGGATCCAAGAAGTATAGTTTCTCCTTGCGGAGAGTGACATAATAAGCATGTCGAGGTGAAGAGACTTAAAGCCGCAATGCTCCTCTGGGAAATATGCAAATTGTCTCTTCAGAGAGGAAGAGGACTAGAACTCTAGTGCCACCTATTGGAAGTAGCAATCCTAACAGTCAATGTCGACCCTTTAACGAGCCTTGTCACATGACTTAGGATAATAGCCAAACCAGAATCTCAATTTTCAGACACTGTGTTTCGGGGTACTGCCCCTCGTCATTGCAAAGTGGAGATCTGGTTTGGCTGATTGAGAGGCGTCTGACCGGGATCCAAGAAGTATCGTTTCTCCTTGCAAAGAGTGACATTATAAGCATGTCGAGGTGAGGTTTTAATTCTCTTCACTTCGACATGCTTATTATGTCACTCTCCGCAAGGATAAATGATACTTCACATTTGTGGCCTCCTGGAGGTCATTTTACAGGGCCCTGGCAGTGCTCCTCCTGTTTCTCCTTGCACGAAGGCTGAGGTAGCGGTACCGCTGCTGGGTTGTTGCCCTCCTTTGGCCCCTCCACATCTCCTGGTGTACTGGACTGTCTCCTGGTAGCGCCTCCAGCCTCCTGAAACTACGCTGACAGACAAAGCAAACCTTCTTGCCACTGCTTGCATTGATGTGTCATCCTGGATGAGCTGCACTACATGAGCCACTTGTGTGGGTTGTAGAGTCCATCTCATGCTACCACGAGAGTGAAAGCACAACCAACATTCAAAGTGACCATAACATCAGCCAGAAAGCATTGGCACTGAGATGTGGTCTGTGGTCCCCACCTGCAGAACCACTCCTTAATTGAGTGTGTGTTGATAATTGGCAATAATTTCCATCCATCTATTGTCTATTCCATTTGCACAACAGCATGTGAAATTGATTGTCAAACAATGTTGCTTCCTAATTGGACAGTTTGATTTCACAGAAGTTTGATTTACTTGGAGTTATATTCTGTTGTTTAAGTGTTCCCTTTATTTTTTTGAGCAGTGTATATTGCTATATTCTATACTGTTAACTGTATTAAAAGCAGAAAACACATTTCAATGCAAAAATGGTCATGCAACGTATCCCAATATGGACTATATCACAGCTACCCCGTATAATGAGAAATAGCATGTAAGTAGACAAAGTTCTGAATTTTAATCATTCCCTTTAATGATTACCAGGCTTCAACTTCCTTAGCTGTACTGTAGTTGTCTGATTACAGCCGGAGAACATATGTTTAGTGATACAAATACATATTAATTGCATATGTTCTTACAGGGTAAAATGGTTTGAAGATATTGCTAACCAGATTATGTAAAGACCATGAAGTGCAAAAATGTATGTAAAATTTTAATATTCATAACTATACTTTTAGAACTACATAACAACAATTCAGATCTGAACTTCTGTGAATATGAAATCTCCACAGCTATTACAAAATGCAAGTGTTATTATTCAGTAATGTGTCAGTTTAGAATGAAGGTGTGAATGGAGATGACAATTTCTAGTGCCTCGCTTACATAAAATTATGTTCTCTAAAGTAGTGCAAGTGTGGGAACCAGGCATCTAAAGATGTAAAAAGTCAAGTGCTGCATCTATTTGTTTTTAATATTTAAAATATTACTTAAAGTTAAAGTTGTGTAAATTATGTATTGAAAAACAGTATTTTTATTTATGTATGATTGTGGCAAAACCTCGGCAGGAAAGAAGCCAATTGTGCTGATAGTTAGGAACTTCCGAGCTTCAAATAATTGTGCGCTAAATTCTATACTAAAGCAATTGTTACCATCCACCTCTCGTGTCTCCCCTTTTCCCCATAGTTTGTAAGCTTGCGAGCAGGGCCCTCACTCCTCCTGGTATCTGTTTTGAACTATATTTCTGTTATGCTGTAATGTCTATTGTCTGTACAAGTCCCCTCTATAATTTGTAAAGCGCTGCGGAATATGTTGGCGCTATATAAATAAAAATTATTATTATTATTATATACTGCTCTCTGAAATTACTCTCTTTCACAATGAACAAGCAGATTGCAAACCCCTAGCCTGACTACTCTTGTGCTAGATAAGATGAGAGAATTAATTAAAGTGGTCTTTCTTTGTAATCTCCGGAGTAGACATGAGAGCATACTATGACAATGACATGAATGTACAGTTCATGGCTTGTACCTATTTTTTGGGAGGTCTGAAGTTTAACGTGGGAGCACATAATGGGATAGCAAATGGCTGGCATTGTAATTGGCGGGCAAAATATGGCTGGTGATTATTTTCACTAACTTTAAGGGCATTTCTATTGGCACTATGACCTCAACTCTCCTGGAGGGACTGTAGATCACTGTATAAATAGTAAGATATGGGGAGAGCACAAGTCAAAAATCCACGTTGTGACCCACTGGACTGTAGTCTCTCATTTATTTTTTTAATATTTTTATTGTATCGGAAAAATGTCTACACATTATTGTGAAAAAATGAAAGTTAACAAAAACAATAACACAGAAATAGATTTGAGGAAAATGTTGCTCAAAATGTAAAATACTCTAATATAGTTGACCATTAATATTAGGGGAGAAGACGATACATTTTCTAGATAAAGAATTACATTACAAGTAGAGATGGGCGGACTTCTGGTTGTTTGGGTCTGGCAGGTTTGGCCAAAAGTTTGTTCGGGTTCGGGTACCAGAACAGTACCCACACCCAAACCCCATTTACTTGAATTGGGGGCCCAAACATTCCGTGTTCGCCACGTGGTCAAGGGCATGTCAGGCTGAAAAGGGGCCATGGATATTGCCCCCCCAGCCTAAAAATAGCAGCAGGCATTTGTGGGGTTGATATCATCTTTGTATTGCCCGGTGACATCAAACTCACAGCTTAGTAATGGAGAGGCATCTATAAAGCACCTATCCATTACTAATCCTATAGTTATATTGTAAAATAAACACATAGCCAGAATAAAGTCCTGTAATAAAACTAAAATAAACAGCAACCGTATCCCTTGATGCAACCGTCCAGGGAGAAAACCACTGACGAATGAGCTACTAGCGATGACAGCATCTTGGCACCATTCCGGTTGAAAACTGTTTATCCACAGACATGGATTATTGCATGAGACAGAACGTTGGACAGGTGAGGGATATGTTTTTTTTTATTTTTGTTTTATTACAGGAGACTGGGGATTCAATGGAATGGGCGTTAGGTGAGTATAACTGTGTTTGTTATTTTTAAATAAAAAATGAAAAGTGTGTTTTGCTTTTATTTCAAATATAAGACCTTTTTATTTGCTGTGTGTTTATTTACAATACAACTATAGGATTAGTAATGGATAGGTGTCTTATAGACGCCTCTTCACTACAAACACGTAGGATTGATGTCACCAGACAATACAAAGGTGACATCAACCCCACAAATATGAACCCCATTTGCCACCGCCATAGGGCAAGTGGGAAGAGCCAGGCAATCTAATAGATGGGCCTTTTCTGGGCAGCTGTGGGCTGCTATTTTTAGGCTGGGGGGGCAATATCTGTGGCCCCTTACCAGTCTGAGAAAACCAGCTCCCAGCTGTCTGCTTTAGCTTGGCTGGTTGTCAAAAATAGGAGGACCCCACGCCATTTTTTAAAATTATTTATTTAAATCATTTTAAAAATAGCGTGGGACCCCTCTACTCTTGATAACCAGCCTTGCTCATGCTAGCATCTGAGAGTTGCAGCCCTCAGCTGTCAGTACTGCTTGGCTGGTTATCAAAAATACAGGGAAGCCTTTTTTTAATTTAATTATTTATAAAGAGTGCAGGTGCTGCCTAATGAATACTCCCACCAGCCGCTGCCTGCTCTCGCTGTTATTAGCAACAGCAGGCGTGGGTTGAAGGGAGAGCAGTGCTCCCATCAGCCGACACCAGTGACTGAAGGTAACCTTTTTACCTACGATCACAGCTGTGGGCTCACGCTGTCATTTGACAGCATGGGAACCATGGCTGTCTTATCGGCGGTAATGATTTTTCCACCGATCAGAAGCAGTGTTTGCCGTGCTGTCATGCACATGACAGCATCATAAACACCTGGTGTTCGGGGGGCTGAACCCGAACAATAGCAAGGAGTGGTGAAGTCCATGTTCGGTGTCTGTGCCCGAACTGTAGGCATTCTGCATGGATGCCGAGTTTTACTGTTCAGTTCGTCCATATCTAGTTACAAGTTTAACTGATTCACAATCTGATGAACAGCCTTTTATAGTGGCACAAGTGAGGATCTCTGTACCTCTCCCCATCTCCCTCCGCCTCTTTCCTCCAGAGATCCTCAGTGCGCAGGCGCCAGATTCCCAGCCCCACAGTGTGAATACATCATAACACACTGTGGGGTGGGAACGGGACCTCCGCTACACGCAGGCGCGATATCCTTACATCACCTGATGTAAGTTCCCAGGCAGCGCACATGGCACATGCCTGAAAACTGATTGCAGAGCGTAGGCGCCGGTGACATCACAAGAAAGAGAGGAGGCGGCGACCAGAGGCCAGAGGGGGATGATGGACGGCTGCGAGGCGGTTGAGTCAAGGGGAGAAAACACACCTCCCTGACTCAATAGAGGTATGGATGGCGGGAAATTTATAAAACTCATTATTTCAGTGTTCCTAGGGATAATAAACATAAGAGCCACCTTCACAGTATGCAGCCTTAGTGCTGCTGAAGGTGCCTCTTTTACTTTAATAGGTCCTGGGGTGGGGGGGTGACAAGTTCTCTCTAAAATCCTTGTAGCCAGCAGCAGTATCATCTACATTAGGCTCCTGCAAAAAGTATCATCAGTCCAGTGGTTACTTGCACTCTCTATCTGTGCACATGGGTGGGTAGCAGGAGCTTGCATATCATGATACATCAAACTATCCTCTCTCACAGCAATGGCCATGTCATGCAACTGTAAATTCTACAAAACAAGGACAAATTTACACAGAAGTGGCACTTTATTAAAATCAATGTGTCTGTCATTATATAGAAGGCAATATAAATGAGAGCTGACCGACCTTCTTTCAGTTTCTCATAGTATCAGGAAGTTAAGTCTTTGTGTCTTTCAATCTATGCAATTTGCTGATCTCTGAGTTGAAATTGTTCACAGCAATGAATTGAAGTCGTTACTGTTACCTGTATATTAAAAAAGAAAATATCACTATATATGGTTACCCGAAAAAACTGACAGGTCATTTTCAGATTATACTAGTTCATGATTAGCACACGCACACACTAAAACACTCACAACCTCACATAACTTCCTTAAGGCCGGGGTCACACTAGCGAGGAATACAGACGAGTGCTATATGAGAAAATATCGCATAGCGCTCGGACCAGTATTCATCTATGGGGCAGCACACATCGTTTTTTTCCTTGGCGGTTTTCAACGTGCGAGTGAAATCGCAGCATGCTGCGATTGTCACTGACACTCGACTGAGTCTTGGCGCACTCTCACCCATATAAGCCTATGGGTGCGAGTGAGACAACCCCAGCAATGGAGGAGATGGAGAAATTCATTTCTCTGCCTCCCTCGTAGCTGTGCTCTGATCCCCTCTGAGCGAGAGGTTCGGATCACAGACACATGACACTCGGCTCCTGCTCGCAGCAGAGCAGGAACTGAGGGTCATTAACATATCACATCCGATGCTCTCACATCAGATGCCATACGCTAGTGTGACCCCGGCCTAACGGAAACTATCAGAAGGAAAATGGTGATGTCTGTAAAGCTCTGTGCAAATTGATGGCACTATATAAATGCTTAAAATATCAGGAAAAAAATTGTAAATAATGTTTTTATGCTTGTTAAAAAAATATTTGGTAATGTTATTTTTTGTAATGTTATTTTTTCCATTTTACAGTCTTTATTAAAGGGAATCTGTCAGAAAGATCAACCCCAAACCACAAATATGGGAATGCAAATCTTTGAAATGTAAATCCATCAACACCTTCAACACTTTTATGTCTTCAATCTGTTGCTGCATTTCCAAGTAATAATCATTTTACTTCCTATGTAAATGAGGGGTTAAGTGTTCATGACAGAGCATTTAACCCCTTCACGGCCATGCGATTTTCTTTCTTTGTGTTTTAGTTTTTTGCTCCCCTTCTTCCAAGAGTCTTCAGTTGACTTTTTTTAATTTTCAGTCAATATGGCCATGTGAGGTCTTGTTCTTTGCGGGACGAGTTTTACTCTTGAACAACCCTATTGATTTTACCATATAGTGAAAAACTGGGACAAAAATCCAAGTACGATGAAATTGCAAAAAAAGTACAATTCCGCAATTGTTTTTTGAGGTTTTAATTTACCATGTTTACTAAATGCTAAAACTAGCCTGCTATTATGATTGCCCAGGTCATTACGACTTTGCGGATACCAAACATGGATAGGTTTATTTAAGGGGTTAAAAAACTCCCAAAGTTTGTAAGAAAATAAATGGTGTCATTTTCCAAGAATCATAGTGTCACCATATTTTGAGATTTTGGTCTGGGTGAGGGCTTATATTTTACAAGCCAAGCTGACGTTTTTATTGATATAATTTTGGGGTAGATATGATGTTTTGACCAACTGTGATTACTTTTTACTGCAAAAAAGTACAATTACTTTTTTTTTTCTTGTTACACCTTTTACCAACCTGATTCTTTTATTTTGAATAGGGCAAAAATGGTGTGTGATTTGAACTTTTATATATATATTTTTTTTTTTTTTACTTTTTTTTTTTCAACCTTTTAATTTTTTCAATAATCCCCTTTATTCGATTGCTTGTGCTACACATACAGTGGCATGTAAAGGTTTGGGCACCCCTGGTCAAAATCACTGTTGTTGTGAACAGTTAAGCAAGTTGAAGATGAAATGACCTCTAAAAGGGCTAAAGTTAAAGGTGACACATTTCCTTTGTATTTTAGGCAAAAAAAAAAAATATATATATATATATTTTTTTTTTTTTTTTTTTCATCTTTTACATATTAAAAATAAAAAAAATGAAAATAGACCACTGCAAAAGTGTGGGCATCCTACATGGTTAGTACCTAGTAGCACCCCCTTTTGAAAGTATCACAGCTTATAAACACATTTTGTATCCAGCCAAGAGTCTTTTAATTCTTGTTTGAGAGATTTTCATCCATTCTTCCTTGGAAATTTTTTTCAGTTCTTTGAGATTCCTGGGTCGTCTTTCATGCACTGCTATTTTGAGGTCTAGCCACAGATTTTCAATGATATTCAGATCAGGGACGTGTGAAGGCCACTGTAAAGCCATACTCTTTTCCTCTTCAGCTTTTTTTTACAGATGGTGTTATGTTTGCATTAAGAATTTGCTGAAATTTCATTCAATCCATTCTTCCCTCTACTCGTGAAATGTTCCCTATGCCATGGGCTGCAACACGACCCCAAAGCATGATTAATACACCCCCATGCTTAATAGTTGGCAAGATGTTCTTTTCCTGAAATTCTGTGCTCTTTTTTCTCCACATACACTGTACCTGTGATCATTATAGCCAAAGAGTTCTACTTTAACATCATCAGTCCAAAGGGCTTGTTATTATAATTATTATTATTATCATTATCGCCATTTATTCCATGGTGCTTAACATGTGAACTGGGCAAATATAGATAAGTACAATAAACATGAGTAAAACAAGGCACACACAAGTACAGGAGGAGAGAGGACCCTGCCCGCGAGGGCTCACAGTCTACACAGCTTTGTTTCCAAAATGCATCAGCCTTGACTAGATGTTCTTATGCATACTTCTGATTCTGAATTTTATAGTGAGGACACAGGAGAGGTTTTCTTCTGATGACTTCGATGAAGGCCATATTTGTGCAAGTGTCTCTGAAAAGTAGAACAATGCACCACAACTCTGAAGTCTGATAAATGTTTCTGAATGTCTTTTGCAGTCAAGTGCGGGTTCTGATTTGCCTCTCTAGGAATCTTAGCAGCTCTCACTGAAATGTTGCTTGGTCTCCCAGGCCTTATCTTGACCTTCACTGTTCCTGTTAACTGCCATTTCTTAATTACAATTTGTGCAAAGGAAAGAGCTATTTGAAAACACTTTGCTATCTTCTTATAGCCTACTCCTGCTTTGTGGGTCTCCACCATTTCCATTTTCAGAGTGCTAGTCAGCTGCTTAGAGGAACCGATAGGAGATATGTAGTGATAAGCATGGGAGTCTTCTGCAGATCCCTGGCAGTCATACTAACCCGCGATCATGTGACAGGAAAGTTAATGTTTTTTTTTTACATGCATCTGGTTTGCGAGAGTTAAATGTCACTGTCAGGGTTAATTGTGATTCCACCCGTTGCTGTTAGGGGCACATGACAGCTGATCAAATCAGATGTCATGTGGTGGGAAAGATGTAGGCTTGACACTGTAGCCCGCATCAATGGGACAGACACAACTTATGACGTAATTATACGTCATAGGTCATGATGGGGTTAAGGAGGAAGTTTTCCCACTCATCACAATCCCTTATCTTGATTAGTAACTCACAATCTTGGTGATGTCAGGAACTAATCAAGGAAATCTGAGTGAGTTATCAAAAAAGCTAAAGAGACTGGTGCTAGGCGGGTAAACAAGTTCTTAAGGAAGTGGCTGATTAAATGTTCTGGGCATGACAGATCTTGTTTCCCTGCCTAGCACCAGCCTCTTCTGTATACACCATGTTCCAAAATATTATGCAAATTATATTTTTCTCGGATTTTCCTAAATGGTCGGTGCAAATGACAGTCAGTCTAATAAAAGTCATCACCCGTTAGAGCATACATCGAATTTTATTGAACAAACCTCCCAATGATAACAGTATTATCTCCAAAATGAATAAAAACTCAAAATGCACTGTTCCAAATTATTAGGCACAGTAGAATTTTTAAACATTTGATATGTTTTAAAGAACTGAAAATGCTCATTTGTGGAATTTGCAGCATTAGGAGGTCACATTCACTGAACAAAAAAGCTATTTAACTCCAAAACATCCTAACAGGCCAAGTTACATGTTAGCATAGGAACCCTTCTTTGATATCACCTTCACAATTCTTGCATCCATTGAACGTCTGTGCTCAGAATCAGCCACAAATCTTTTAATGGTACGATGATCACGCTTACGTTTTCGGGAAATATCTAATGTTTTCATCCCTTGACCAAGGCATTGCACTATTTGATGCTTTTCAGCAGCAGAGAGATCCTTTTTCTTTCCCATGTTACTTGAAACCTGTAGCCTGCTTAATAATGTGGAACATCATTTTTAAGTAGTTTTCCTTTAATTAGAATCACCTGGAAAACTAATTATCAAATATGTTTTTAAGATTGATTTCATTGATCCATTGAACCATTGAACAATACCATCCATGAGTTTATTTGAAAAACAAAACAATTAAATCTTTATGACACTTGAATCCAATTTACATAATAATTTGGAACACGGTGTATGTATTAAAATGATTATTGTTCAGGAATTCAGCAACAGACAGAAGATATTTGGATTTACAGTTAAAAGACCTGCATGCCCAAATCACAATAAGCAATGTCACAGCTCACCCTGCTCCTCCTCCCTTCACTATGACCTTTGTTAGACTCATTAGACATTTCAATAGAAGCTAATGTACATTATTTTTTTTGCTAAAAGAACAGGAAGTTATTAGAGTCTAAACATGCCTCAATGAACAGTGTGAAAATTGTAAGATTTATGTTCTGCTATTATTCTTTCCACAAATTGTGAAACGGATACAAAAATGTGCGAAAAAAATTAAACAATTGAACACAAAAACCTGATTTAAACAATTTAAACTGTAGGTAATTTTATGATGATAACTTCATTTTAAGAATTGCGTTTCACTTACATACAGTAGTCCTTCAGGTGCATACTTCACACACAAACATGTAAACAACTACACATCTTTCCTAATAAAGGAACCCTAATCATTTATTTATTGATGAAACCTGGATACATGTATGAGTAATGTAGTGTAAGTGTGACCATATAAATTTCGATTGCTGTCTTCTCCAGTTTCCAGCGACGCTCTTGTCCACTTCTGAGTCATGTAACGTTATAATTTGCTGGATCACACACAGATTTATGCATGAGCTGGAAGTCGCTGCATAAACTTACACCTTAAGGGCCCATTCACATAAATTGGACCAGTGCAATAAAATTGGACTGGACTCTGACCGGTACTAGTCTGTTGTGCAGTGCGCATCTGCGATTATTTTCCCTTGCCGATTCGGTAGGAGAAAACAATCACAGCATGCGGCGGGTACATCCGAGAATCATACAAGTCTATGGGTGCGTGTGAAACAGTGGACAGCAATCAGATGTCATCCGGATCCAGTCCGATTACCTCGGACGACGGCAATGGCAATGGATGCCATGTGAGAGAATCAAAGCACATTGCACTGACACTCGGCTCAAACTCTGACAATGTTTGAGTCGTATGTTATGTGATGACATTATGCTCATGTGATCGCAGCCTATCAGCGACTCCTAGATCACACATAATTCCCAGTGGGATCGACAGAGTTGAAATAGCCATCACATGACTAAGAAGCAGATTGGCGAAGCGCTGGAAACTGGCTAAGATGGCGAACGGTGAGTATATGAACACACTTTTACTACATTACACATATTCACACAGGTTTAAGATATAAAAAATGGTCGGGAGTGCTTCTATAAGAACAAGAACTGCTATCACTTTTTTAAAAAACTTTTTTCCTACCCTGGAATCTGTAATAGTGGTTGTTTAGTGTGCATGCTAAGCGCTGAGTTTGTACTTTAGTTTCAATAGCCTATATCAATATAACATCAAAGCTGAAACAGCAGAAGTTGAAGGAAATGGAAACCGAGATTGGTGTAAATGTGCACTTTAAGACGTAAAAATGAACAAAGTTTCTTGTTAGAGACACAAACAGATTTTGTGTGTTGTTGTAAGCGACTTGTCATAGTAGCCTGTAGGCACAATATGACACAACATGTAATGTTTCATTTTATGTTCATGTCACAGTGCTGCAGATATTTTATACACTTTTCTGCAGTGTGTGACAGACCACAAAAAGTGTGGTTTCATGAAAGAGCAAATATGACATCCTGTTCTAATAGATAAGCGCTTGTCTAACAGGCGAGTATGGGAACTGATATGTCACCAAGCTGATAGAACTCGGCCCTTCATCGCTGTATCACTCCACAATTACTATCTTTATCGCAGAATAGATTGGATGAAATGTTTATCAGTCACTTTTCCTGCAGTCTTTCTTGACATTAAAAGCAGATTAGATCAATACAATATCCTCAATGTAAGAATTGTGCCAGTGTGGGTCATTTGCAATAGTTTTCATCTGAAAAGAAAATCATGAATACAATAAATTACATTATTCTAATAACAGTGAAAGAATCCGTAAAAAAAGTAACTGATCTCTAAGTTATCAGGAGTTTATTGTTTCCTTCATAGATGTAATTTAGAGGTCTGGGTTCTGATGCAAATGGAATTCATAATATTGGGCCACATCAGGAACTAGTTCTCAAGTGAAACCATAATCTGATACACATCTGTCCCGGGTATCCCATCTCATACTTTCTTCCTCTTGGTTATCTGCCCTCTGCTTTGGTTCACTTTGAGATTTAGCGAGTTCCCTGGCCTTCATCAATGACATCATCTCTGTAGGCCTGTTTAAGACCCATTAACACATACACCTGTGTCTTAGGATTGAGTGTTTAAGACTTCTAGTCCTAGGTTAGATATGCCATTTATGTTTTAATATTCGTGCTTGCATTCAGTCCTGCTGGGTTTAACTGCAACTGCCCTGCTGAGCCTGGATTTCTGGTGACCATTTATAGTCCTCGCTGCCCACACGTCTTCCTGATCGCTCCATTGACACCTGTGGTCAGTGTCCCTACCTGGATCTGGTGTTTAGAAGAGCCACCTCACCTGGTGAACCATGACACAATAACTGGATAACACTTTCTCACACTAGAAATCTACACGGAGATGTCACTGCACAGGAATAATTTTTAGGATGGTTTTCGGTTAATGTGTTGTCCATGTGCCAACCAAACAGAGACAGCGCGTGAACCAGCTATCGTTAATTGACTAGTGTATATAAGTGATATTCCTCATAGACTGATGGTCCATGCTCATGCATTATTCTTGTCCTTATCACAGTCCAAAATAGTGCATGCAATAGAAGCCAGCACCATTGAACATTCGGAGCACAGAACATCATTCGGAGCCAGTCATATCAGCTTGTGACTTGTCCATTTATTAAATGGCATGTTATGTCACTAAGTCTGGCTAATGATAAATTTGGATATGCTACCAGTAAGTAAAGCCTAATCTATATATCATTTTCATTTCTTGATTGTAAAAGAGAAGACCAATTTTCAACCCTGTGCTGAGAAAGATTTTCATCTCTTTTTGGGGCTCTGTGTTTGTTTCGCGTATGAGGAACTGATGGAGGTTTCCCAAACCTATCATAACTTTAGTAAGTCAGAAATGGAGAGCACATACTGTAGATGCAAGATGAATATATTCATGTACTGTTTATTTAATTTTTTTTATCAAGGACTCATTCTCTTGAGTGGGCTTGTTTGGTCGCAAAAAACTTAACAAACGTATAATTTTTTATCATTATTTTCAATTGGAGGCATATTAAAACATATGTTACAGTGGGTCAAAAAGTAATACGTTTTCCTGCCTGTACCATTGAAAGCTAATTCAAATATATTTTTTAAAATAACATATACACTCATAAAAAGTATAGATGGACAAAGATAATGCTTACATCAAATTTAATAGCTGGAAGTTCATCAGGTCTTATTCATCAAGAGTGGCATAGCTCCAGAGGCATAGCTAGGGTTTTGGTTCAGGGGTGGCAAAGATTCTGAGTGGGCCCCTAACCAGGTAACCTTGATTACAACTGGGTGACGCGCCCTAATACTGGGGGAGAACATCAGCAGATGATCGCGCTGTTACTGAAGATAATCTCTATATAAAGACCAATATGGATATTACCGCCATATGGTCAGTGGTAGATACCAGTCCTACAGAACATATAACAGATCACAGCACAGTTACAGATGTCTTACCGCTGATGTCCTTTCTGATGGAGTCGTTCATTTTTCCCGTCTTTTCCATCTGGCCGAGACCGACATGACAACTTCTTCCAGCTACAACTCGTCTGCAGAGATTACAACAAAGATACATTTTACTTCTCAAATTCCAGCCATCACCATCTATTCCCAACCTGCACAAACTCCTCATCCTGCTGATACCCCAATACTGAGCCACTGCTGCCATATGTGACCCTATTACTGCCCCTGATACCCCAATACTGAGCTGCTGCTGCCATATGTGACCCTATTACTGCCCCTGATACCCCAATACTGAGCCGCTGCTGCCGTATGTCTCCCTATTACTGCACCTGATACCACAATACTGAGCCGCTGCTGCCGTATGTGTCCCTATTACTGCCCCTGATACCCCAACACTAAGCCGCTGCTGCCGTATGTGACCCTATTACTTCCCCCGCTGTGTGGTTCTCTGTGCCCTCTTAATTCTAAAGCAACTCTCTACAATATAGTAATGTCGGGTGCAAGTGCCCTAGAAAACAGTGCCCATATTTTGCCCCCTAGAAAGTAATATTGCCCTGTGTGCCCCTTTGATAGCCACATTAACCGGAGTTCCCCTATAACAAGAAGTGCCCACTTTACATTGAATAATGTCCCGAGTCTCCCCCCTGTACAGCTCCCCTATACACAGCATGATGCTCTCTTATACACAGTATAATGCCCCCTCTCTGTATAGTACCACCCACACAGTATACTGACCCCTTAGTAGCCTCCAAACTGTTTGATGGCTCCAATACTGTATGATGGCCCCTTCACTGTAATCTCCACACTGTATGATGGCCCCCTAGATAGCCTCCATATACAATAGCATAATGCACCAAATAGTCCGCAATATAGTATAATGCACTCCCCATAGGCAGACTCTATAGCATACGGCAGCCCCCAAAGGCAGACACAGTCTGTAATGAGGCAGCCCCCATAGGCAAACACTGTAATAAGGCAGCACCCCCATAGGCAGTTTATGTAGTATAAGGCAGCACCCCCAGAGGCATACCCTGTAATAAGGCAGCACACCGATAGGCAGACCCTGTAATAAGGCAGCACCCCCATAACCAGACCCTGTAATAAGGCAGCCCCCCATAGGCAGACCCTGAAATAAGGCAGCCCCCCATAGGCAGACCCTGTAATAAGGCAGCCCCCCATAGTCAGACCCTGTAATAAGGCAGCACCCCTTTAGGCAGACCCTGTAATAAGGCAGCACCACCATAGTCAGACCCTGTAAGAAGGCAGCCCCCATAGACCCTGCAATAAGGCAGCCCCCCTATAGGCAGACCCTGTAATAAGGCAGCACCCCCATAGTCAGACCCTGTAATAAGGCCGCACCCCCATAGTCAGACCCTGTAATGAGGCAGCACCCCTATAGGCAGACCCTGTAATAAGGCAGCACCCACATAGTCAGACCCTGTAAGAAGGCAGCCCCCATAGTCAGACCCTGTAATAAGGCAGCACCCCTATAGGCAGACCCTGTAATAAGGCAGCACCCACATAGTCAGACCCTGTAATGAGGCAGCACCGCCATAGTCAGACCCTGTAATAAGGCAGCACCCTTATAGGCAGACCCTGTAATAAGGCAGCACCCCCATAGTCAGACCCTGTAATAAGGCAGCCCCCTATAGGCAGACCCTGTAATAAGGCAGCCCCCCAGAGGCAGACCCTGTAATAAGGCAGCCCCCCCATAATCAGACCCTGTAATAAGGCAGCACCCCTTTAGGCAGACCCTGTAATAAGACAGCACCCCCATAGTCAGACCCTGTAATAAGGCAGCCCCCCATAGTCAGACCCTGTAATCAGGCAGCACCCCTATAGGCAGACCCTGTAATAAGGCAGCACCCCTATAGGCAGACCCTGTAATAAGGCAGCACCCCCATAGTCAGACCCTGTAATGAAGCAGCAACCCCATAGTCAGACCCTGTAATAAGGCAGCACCCCCATAGTCAGACCCTGTAATATGGCAGCCCCCCCATAGGCAGACCCTGTAATAAGGCAGCTCCCTTAGTCATACCCTGTAATAAGGCAGCCCCCCATAGGAAGACCCTGTAATAAGGCAGCACCCCCTTAAGCAGACCATGTAATAAGGCAGCACCCCATAGTCAGACCTGTAATAAGGCAGCACCCCCATAGTCAGACCCTGTAATAAGGCAGCCCCCTTAGTCAGACCCTGTAATAAGGCAGCACCCCATAGTCAGAGCCTGTAATAAGGCAGCCTCCCCATAGGAAGACCCTGTAAAAAGGCAGCCCCCCCATAAGCAGACCCTGTAATAAGGCGGCAGATCCCATAAAAAAAAAAAAAAATACTCACCTCTCTTCTTCCTGATCTTCCTGATTCCCGCGCTGCTCCCGCTAATCTTCTGACAGCGGGAGCCAGGCAGTGACGTCATCGCGCCCGCAGTCAGTGTCAGCGATGTCAGATGCTGACACTGACAGGGGGATGATGTGAGAAGTAGCGCAGCGCTCCTTCTCCTATCAATGTGATCAGCTGTATCGGCTAAATGCCAGTACAGCTGATCTACCGATGACGGCGGGGGGGCCCACTGCTGGCACCGGGCCCCCCCCCCTGCCTGCTCAGGGGCCCCATAGCGGCCAGGCAGCAGAGCAGTGAGATAAATTCTCCCTTCTCTGTCGCAGAATGTAACTGTATCAGCGCGCTGCGCGTGTCGATACAGTTACAGTAGCGTAGCTCCAGGTAGGTCCCCTCAGAGCACCGGGCCCGGGGCGCCCGCACCCTCTGTCCCTCCAGTAGCTACGCTACTGCATAGCTCACAATCGCAAATGACAATATGCAAATCTGAAATAGAAGGCACCCAATTCATTAAGAGGCACACACCGCTTAATGTATTTGGTACGTCTTCCAAAAAGCATACACTGCACCAGAAATGCATTTTTGGCATACAAAGCATTGTCATTTTTGATTAATTTGACAGGCGGGCGGGGATATGCCACCACCTCGCCTCACTCCAGTTCTCCCTTTGCTCCGCTCATTTTGGCAGAGTTGAGTCAAACTGGTGAAACGACTCCAAAAGACACAAAACTCTTGAGCAACTGGCCTTTTTTGCAACTTTTCTAATCTTTTATGACAGTTTTCTGGTGTAATTGAAAAGGCTAGTGTACTTGCATAAGCACCACAGTCCCTTCAAATAGCTGAGCGTCAGTCATGCCAAGACTCATGAAAGCTGTGATTAAAAATCATGGTTATTCCACAAGATATTGATTTCTGAACTTTTCCAGAGTTAAAACATTAGCGTCGCTGTTTCTAAATGATTATGGACTTGTTTTCTTTGCATTGAGGTCTGAAAGCACTGGGTATTTTTTTTTTATTTTGACCTTTTCGGGAAAAAAAATATAACATTTATTGCTTGGAAATTCGGAGACATGTTATCAGAAGTTTATAGAATAAAAGAATAATTTACATTTTACTCAAAAATATACCTATAAAGAGAAAAATCAGACAAACTGAACATTTTGCGGTGGTCTCTTAATTTTTGCCAGAGCTAAATATATATATATATATACAGGTGCTTTTCACAAAATTAGAATATCATCAAAAAGTTAATTTATTTCAGTTCTTCAATACAAAAAGTGAAACTCATATATTATATAAAGTCATGGTGGTCCCCAAGAATGATTTTCCCTGGTAAGGCCAAACTACTCCAGTCCGACGCTGAAGCTCAGTATCTCTCCATATATCATATCATGCTCCAAATCATATAAACCCTTATACCACAGAGCTCAGCCTCTCTCCCTCTATCATATCCTGCTCCAGATGATATATAACCCTTATATTACAGAGCTCAGCTTATCTCCCACTATTATATCATACTCCAGATCATATAAAACCTTATATCACAGAGCTCAGCATCTCTCCCTCTATTGTATCTTGCTCCAGATCTCGTCAACCCTTATATCAAAGCCAGAGTTCACCAACTCACCATTATATACTGTTAACGAATAAATCACCCGATTAGTTTAAATAAAATTCAGGATAGCACAATTATAGGACTATCATGTATTTAGACATGGGACAATTTTTGTTAAGTTTTTATACTTGCAAGGGTGATGCATTTCCTTGAGGCAATCTTGGAGACATTTTTAAAACTTTGTAATGCTAAATGACATTTCTATAAGATGTGACAACTGAAATAAAGGAAGTAAGGCATTACACCGAGTATGTGGTGACTTGCTCACCACAGCACAAAATTAAGAGATCTAAAATAGTATATAACTGATATGCAAAGCAGGCCTGGGCCAATATATCCCCTATGCAGATGAAGATGTGGTCAAATGCAGGGCAGATGTGTCAACTTTTTAAATACTTAAGGAAAAATAAAACAATTGGGCATAAAATGTTGTTCAGGTAAAGAATTTTAGAGTTAGTAATCACGTAAGTAACAGAGTCACCCATATACAATTGCATATAAAAGTTTGGGCACCCCTGGTCAAAATTCCTGTTATTATTATGAAAAATTAAGCAAGCTGAAGATGAAATGATCTCTAAAAGGGCTAAAGTAAAGATGACACATTTCCACTGTACTTAAGGCAAATCTACAGTGGGCACGGAAAGTATTCAGGCCCCATAAAATTTTTCACTCTTTGTTTCATTGCAGCCATTTGGTAAATTCAAAAAAAGTTCTTTTTTTTCTCATTAATGTACACTCTGCACCCCATCTTGACTGAAAAAAACTGAAATGTGGAAATTTTTGCAAATGTATTAAAAAAGAAAAATTGAAATATCACATTGTCATAAGTATTCAGCCCCTTTGCTCAGTATTGAGTAGAAGCACCCTTTTGAGCTAGTACAGCCATGAGTCTTCTTGGGAATGATGCAACAAGTTTTTCACACCTGGATTTGGGGATCCTCTGCTATTCTTCCTTGCAGATCCTCTCCAGTTCCATCAGGTTGGATGGTGAGCGTTGGTGGACAGCCATTTTCAGGTCTCTCCAGAGAAGCTCAATTGGGTTTAGGTCAGGGCTCTGGCTGGGCCAGTCAAGAATGGTCACAGACTTATTCTGAATCCACTCCTTTGTTATTTTAGTTGTGTGCATAGGGTCATTGTCTTGTTGGAAGGTGAACCTTTGGTCAAGTCTGAGGTTCAGAGCACTCTGGAAGAGGTTTTCATCCAGGATATCTCTGTACTTGGCCACATTCATGTTTCCTTCAATGTCAACCAGTTGTCCTGTCCCTGCAGCTGAAAAACACTCCCATAGCATGATGCTGCCACCAGCATGTTTCACTGTTGGGATTGTATTGGGCAGGAGATGAGCAGTGCCTGGTTTTCTCCACACAAACCACTTAGAATTATCACCAAAAAGGTTGATCTTTGTCTCATCAGACCAGAGAATCTTATTTCTCATAGTCTGGGAGTTCTTCATGTGTTTTTTTAGCAAACTCTATGCAGGCTTTCACATGTCTTGCACTGAGGAGAGGCTTCAATCGGGCCACTCTGCCATAAAGGCCTGACTGGTGGAGGGCTGCAGTGATAGTTGATTTTGTGGAACTTTCTCCCATCTCCCTACTGCATCTCTGGAGCTCAGCCTTAGTGATCTTGGGATTCTTCTTTACCTCTGTCACCAAGGCTCTTCTCCCACTATTGCTCAGTTTGGCTGGATGGCTAGGTCTGGCAAGACGTCTGGTGGTCCCAAACTTCTTCCATTTAAGGATTATGGAGGCCACTGTGCTCTTAGGAACCTACTGCAGAAATTGTATTGTAAACTTGGCCAGTAGTGTTGAGCATTCCGATACCGCAAGTATCGGGTATCGGCCGATACTTGCGGTATCGGAATTCCGATACCGAGATCCGATACTTTTGTGGTATCGGGTATCGGTATCGGATACATAGAGATGTGTAAAATAAAGAATTAAAATAAAAAATATTGATATATTTACCTCTCCGGCGGCCCCTGGTGAGTCCGCGGGTAACCGGCAGGCTTCGTTGTTCAAAATCAGCGCTTTTAGGACCTGAGAATCACGTCCCGGCTTCTGATTGGTCGCGGGCCGCCCATGTGACCGCCACGCGACCAATCACAAGCCGCGACGTCACCGCAAGCTATTAGCGCGCTCATTTTTGAAAAATGAGCGCGTTAATGGCTTTCAAAGACGTAGCGGGTTGTGATTGGTCGCGGCCGCGACCAATCACAAGCCGCGACGTCACCGCAAGCTATTAACGCGCTCATTTTTAAAAATGAGCGCGTTAATGGCTTTCAAAGACGTAGCGGCTTGTGATTGGTCGCGTGGCCGCGACCAATCACAACCCGCTACGTCTTTGAAAGCCATTAACGCGCTCATTTTTAAAAATGAGCGCGTTAATAGCTTGCGGTGACGTCGCGGCTAGTGATTGGTCGCGGCCACGCGACCAATCACAAGCCGCTACGTCTTTGAAAGCCATTAACGCGCTCATTTTTAAAAATGAGCGCGTTAATAGCTTGCGGTGACGTCGCGGCTTGTGATTGGTCGCGTGGCGGTCACATGGGCGGCCCGCGACCAATCAGAAGCCGGGACGTGATTCTCAGGTCCTAAAAGCGCTGATTTTGAACAAAGAAGCCTGCCGGTTACCCGCGCTGAGTTCAGGGGCCGCCGGAGAGGTAAATATATCAATATTTTTTATTTTAATTCTTTATTTTACACATCCCTATGGATCCCAGGGCCTGAAGGAGAGTTTCCTCTCCTTCAGACCCTGGGAACCATGAGAATACCTTCCGATACTTGATGTCCCATTGACTTGTATTGGTATCGGATATCGGTATCGTCGATATCCGATATTTTTCGGGTATCGGCCGATACTATCCAATACCGATACTTTCAAGTATCGGACGGTATCGCTCAACACTATTGGCCAGATCTGTGCCTTGCCACAATTCTGACTCTCAGTGCCTCGGCCAGTTCCTTTGACCTCATGATTCTCATTTGGTCTGACATGCACTGTGAGCTGTGAAGTCTTATATAGACAGGTGTGTGCCTTTCCAAATCAAGTCCTATCAGTTTAATTAAACACAGCTGGACTCCAATGAAGGAGTAGAACCATCTCAAGGAGGATCACAAGGAAATGGACAGCATGTGACTTAAATATGAGTGTCTGAGCAAAGGGTCTGAATACTTATGACCATGTGATATTTCAGTTTTTTCTTTTTTAATAAATAAAATGCAAACATTTCTACATTTCTGTTTTTTTCAGTCAAGATGCGGTGTGGAGTGTACATTAATGAGAAAAAAATAACTTTTATGAATTTACCAAATGGCAGTAATCAAACAAAGAGTGAAAAATATAAAGGGGTCTGAATACTTTCCGTACCCACTCTATCCATCTATCTATCTATCTATCTATCTATCTATCTATCTATCTATCTATCTATCTTTCTATCTATCTATCTATCCATCCATCCATACAAAATTGAAGGTAGCACTCCTGAAATAGAAAATGTGAAAAATCCAACTGAAGACCTTTCTCAAGCAGAAAAGTCCTCAGTTGGTCTGAAACCTTACTGTCACCATTAGGGTTGAGCGACCTTCACTTTTATAGGATCGGGTCGGGTTTCACGAAACCCGACTTTTGGAAAAGTCGGGTCGAGTGAAATCGGCCGATCCTATAAAAAAGTCGGGGTCGGGGTCGGCCGAAACTCGAAACCCAATGCAGTGCATTGGGTTTCCATGGTTCCCAGGGTCTGAAGGAGCGGAAACTCTCCTTCAGGCCCTGGGATCCATATTTAAGTGTAAAATATAGAATTAAAATAAAAAATATCCTTATACTTACCCTCTGACGCACCCTGGTACTAACCGGGAACCTTCCTTCCTTAGAATCAGCCTTCCAGGACCTTCGGTGACGTCGCGAGTGACGTCGCGGCTTGTGATTGGCCGCGCGGCCGCCCATGTGACCGCTCGCGCGGCCAATCACAAGCCGCGACGTCACCCGCGACGTCACCGAAGGTCCTGGAAGGGCTGATTCTTAGGAAGGAAGGCTGTTGGAAGGAAGCAGGGTGCTTCCGAGGGTGAGTATATTCCTATTAGGTATATACTCACCCTCGGAAGCGCCCTGCTTCCTTCCGACAGCCTTCCTTCCTAAGAATCAGCCCTTCCAGGACCTTCGGTGACGTCGCGGGTGACGTCGCGGCTTGTGATTGGCCGCGCGAGCGGTCACATGGGCGGCCGCGCGGCCAATCACAAGCCGCGACGTCACCGCGACGTCACGGCAAGGTCCTAGAAGCGCGGATTCGAAGGAGGAAGGCTGCCGGTTAGTACCAGGGCGCGTCAGAGGGTAAGTATTGCAATATTTTTTATTTTAATTCTATATTTTACACTTTAATCTGAATTCCGATACCAATTCCCGATATCTTAAACATATCGGGAATCGGGATCGGAATTCCGATTCCAGATTCAAAAGATCGCCGACTTCATGGCCGACCCCCCACTGGGGTCGGGTCGGGTTTCATGAAACGCGACCTTGCCAAAAGTCGGCGACTTTTGAACAATTTCGACCCGTTTCGCTCAACCCTAGTCACCATGTCTTATTAAATTTTTCAAATTCCCTTAATTTTTTCTATCTATCTATCTATCTATCTATCTATCTATCTATCTATCTATCTATCATTAGTTATTATTTTTTATAGCAGTTGAAAAATGTTTCCAGAAAAGTTTGTGAATGTTATGACGCTATCTTTGTCACCTGATACACTTGAAATAGCTCAGCATCAGTCTGGTGTGATGGATGACAACCTCCTATACTTGAATTATTGCATCTAAATAGCTGACAGTACAGTTGCGAGAAATGTGAAAACTGTGACCTACCATTCTGCCCAGGAACATGCAGGGACTTATTTATGCTACTGTGTAATAAGTCATGTATGTGGGGTTAAGCAAGGTCAAAAATATTATGCAACTACTCATAGACAGCTAAAGATGAAATCTCCTTTCATAAATAAGGCTCCAAGTATCACAGATTCTGAGAGCACATTGTAGCAAAAAAAGTATACATAGCCCACAAGTTGAGTAATTTAATCAATGTAATTGAGAATTACATTCATTTAGTCTTCCACTTCAGGAAAACACAGACATAATAGATTCACTGCACTCTATATGGAGGTTTTTATGCAGTACTTATGTAACCACAATCTATGTACAACATGTTTCCTTGGGAAGCTGACTGTGTGTTGTCTAATGTTATTTACCACTGGATGTAGTAAATGGTTACAGATGATTGACTTTAAATACAAATTTGACCTCAGACTTTAAAAGAACCATTTTCCAATCCAGTTCATTTGTTAAGTTACTCAGTCCTGGAAAGATAACTACTCTTTCCACTATTTGCACATGTGTAAAAGTAAGTATATATTGACATACTCTTAAATGGTGGAAAAATGCATTGGTTAGATAGTAGATATAATAGGTAGGGAGATTGATAGGTAGATGGGTAGATAGATAGACGGGTAGATAATAGATAGATAGATAGATACTAATATTAGTTGCACTCCATCCAGGGGCGGATTATCAGAGGGTCAATCTGGGCGGTACCGCACAGATTGACCCTCTGCTAATCCGCCCGAGTGTGACTGTGAATGCCCGCCGGCATTTATGTGCTCTCGGACCCGGTGCGCATCGGGCCCCTTCTCATCTGCTCACCGGGCCCCTTCCGGCGCTGTGGCGGTTTCCTATTGACGTGCGGGCTTATGGTGATAGTGTTGTGTTTTTTTATTTTTTTTTATTACTGATCAGTATTTTAGTATTCAGTCACTATGTGGTGGTAATATGTGGTCTGGAAATGGTGTTGTGGTATTTGTCCCTTGTATGTGCTATTTGGTCACCAAGTGGTGGTAATATGTGGTCTTGACATGGTGCAGTGGTATTTTTTCCTTGTATATGATATTATTCGATCGCTGTGGTTGTAATTTGTGGTCTGGTCATGGTGCGGTGGTATTTGTTCCTTGTATGTGATATTAATGGTCAAAATATACCTAAATTGTATTGCAGATTTTAACAAATATTTAATAGGTTACAGTAGAGTAGGGCCCGGCCATTTTTCTGGAATAATCTGGTTCGGGTATATCATGACCACCATCACATGACCCCGTCACATGACCCCGTCACATGACCCCCATCACATGACCCCCGTCACATGACCGGGGGGGCCCATAGTGTCTGAACAACCCGGGGCCCAGGCTACCCTTAATCGACCCCTGACTCCATCTCCTTCTAAATGTGCCCTTTGAATTTACGGTCTGTATGTAACAAGCATCCATTCATACACAATTACTTTCTGAAAAACTGTCTTAATTTGTTGGTCCTCACGGAAACCTGGATTCAGGATTCTGACACTGTCTCTCCTGTGGCCATTTCCCATGGTGGCTTACAATTCTCACATTCCCCGAGACCCACACAGACATGGTGATGGAGTCGGAATACTCCTGTCCCCACAATGCACTTTCCAGGTCATCTCCCCAGCTCCATCACTTTCATTCCCTTCTTTTGAGGTCCACATCATCAGGCTCTTCTGTCCCCTCTCCCTCAGAGTAGCGGCGATATACCGGCCCCAAGGCTCATCCACCCACTTCCTGGAAACATTTCTTTGCCTGGCTGCCGCACTTCATGTACTCTGAACTACCAACCCTTATCCTGGGAGACTTCAACATCCACATTAACAGCCCCACTTCCACATCTGCATCCCAGCTTCTATCACTAACCACTTCTCTAGGTCTCTCACAGCTCTCAACCTCTGAAACACACAAAGACGGTAACACATGACCCCGTCTCATGACCCCGTCACATGACCCCCATCACATGACCCCCGTCACATGACCGGGGGGGCCCATAGTGTCTGAACAACCCGGGGCCCAGGCTACCCTTAATCGACCCCTGACTCCATCTCCTTCTAAATGTGCCCTTTGAATTTACGGTCTGTATGTAACAAGCATCCATTCATACACAATTACTTTCTGAAAAACTGTCTTAATTTGTTGGTCCTCACGGAAACCTGGATTCAGGATTCTGACACTGTCTCTCCTGTGGCCATTTCCCATGGTGGCTTACAATTCTCACATTCCCCGAGACCCACACAGACATGGTGATGGAGTCG
Organism: Ranitomeya imitator; assembly: GCF_032444005.1. Taxonomy (NCBI): domain Eukaryota; kingdom Metazoa; phylum Chordata; class Amphibia; order Anura; family Dendrobatidae; genus Ranitomeya; species Ranitomeya imitator. The sequence goes on along the minus strand of NC_091286.1, from coordinate 423,555,377 downwards.
GAATACTCCTGTCCCCACAATGCACTTTCCAGGTCATCTCCCCAGCTCCATCACTTTCATTCCCTTCTTTTGAGGTCCACATCATCAGGCTCTTCTGTCCCCTCTCCCTCAGAGTAGCGGCGATATACCGGCCCCAAGGCTCATCCACCCACTTCCTGGAAACATTTCTTTGCCTGGCTGCCGCACTTCATGTACTCTGAACTACCAACCCTTATCCTGGGAGACTTCAACATCCACATTAACAGCCCCACTTCCACATCTGCATCCCAGCTTCTATCACTAACCACTTCTCTAGGTCTCTCACAGCTCTCAACCTCTGAAACACACAAAGACGGTAACACCCTTGACCTGGTCTTTGTCTGGCTCTGTTCATTCTCCTACCTAGATAACTCACCGCTTCCCCTCTCTGACCACAACATTCTTTCCTTCATGGTCACAATCCCTCACCCACCCCAGCACACTCCTACCTACCACAAATTCAGAAATCTACATGCTATTAACCCTCATACACTTTCAGACTCCCTACACTCATCATTGTCCCCAATCCCCTCTTTTTCCTCTCCTGATCTGGCTGTACATCACTACAATGACAATCTTAGAAGCACCCTTGACAAAGTAGCTCCCCTCACCCTCAGAACCTCCAAACACAGAGTAAAACAGCCCTGGCTCACATCCCAAACCCGATTTCTCCAGTGAACGCATATGGAGGAAAACTCACACACCAGAAGACTTCATACACTTCATATTTATGTTAAGAACTTATACTTCTGCCCTTCACCTCGCCAAACAGATCTACTTCATCACCCTGATCTCTCACTATCCAACAACCCCAATAAACTTTTTGACACCTTTCACTCCCTCCTCAGGCCAAAAGCACAAGCCTGTATCAAAGACATTTGTGCTGATGACCTGGCCTTCCACTTTATAGAGAAAATAGATAATATCCATCAGGAAATCCGCTCCCAGCCACCAAGTGCAGTGACTCCCATCCCTCCCTGCATTTCCCCTGGCTCACTCTCCACATTCGATCCCATCACAGAAGAAGTCTCCAAGCTCCTCTTTTCTTCTCGTCCAACTACATGCACTACTGACCCCATTGCCTCTCATCTTGTCCAGTCTCTCTCTCCAGTCGTCACAACTCACCTAACTACAATCTTTAATCTCTCCCTCTCATCTGGCATTTTCCCCCCCTCCTTCAAAAACTCTATCATTACTCCATTACTAAAGAAACCCTCCTTCGACCCATCCTGCACGAACAACCACAGACCAGTCTCCAATCTCCCCTTCATCTCTAAAGTCTTGGAGCTCCTGATCTACTCTGGCCTTACCCACTACCTCTCCACTTATTCCCTCCTAGACCCTTCACAGTCCGGTTTCTGCTCCCTACATTCGACAGAAACTGCACTCATCAAGGTGACCAATGACCTTCTGACAGCAAAATGTAATGGTGACCACTCTCTGCTCATTCTTCTCGACCTTTCTGCAGCTTTCGACACTGTTGACCACCCTCTCCTACTCTCTAGGCTCCAGTCACTAGGCATTAAGGACACTGCTCTCTCCTGGTTCTCTTCCTACCTTTCTGATCGCTCCTTCAGTGTTTTGATCGCTGGCTCCACTTCATCTCCTCTTCCTCTCACTGTTGGGGGACCTCAAGGCTCAGTCCTTGGCCCCCTTCTCTTCTCCCTCTACATGGCCCCAATTGGACAGGCCATCCGCAGATTTGGCTTTCAGTACCATTTTTATGCTGGTGACACACAACTATACACATCATCCCCTGACCTTACCCCCGGTGTACTACAGAACGCCAGTGACTGTCTGTCCGCAGTCTCCAACATCATGTCTGCTCTCTATCTGAAACTCAACCTCTCCAAAACTGAACTTCTTTTGCTCCCGCCATCTACTAACCTCACTAAATCTGACATTTCTCTCTCCGTGGGTGGCACCATAACAACACCCCAGCAGCAGGCACGCTGTCTGGGTGTTATATTTGACTCCGACCTCTCCTTCACATCACATATACAATCTCTTGCCTGCTCTTGCCCCTTACACCTAAAGAACATCTCTAGAATCCGCCCTTTTCTCACCATGGAAACAACAAAAACTCTCACTGTCACCCTTATTCACTCCCGCCTGGACTACTGCAATGCTCTATTGATTGGCCTTACCCTTACTCGACTTTCCTCTCTCCAGTCTATACTTAATGCAGCAGCCAGGGTTGCCCATTTAGCTAATCGGTATTCAGACATGTCCGCTCTTCACCAGTCATTACACTGGCTGCCCATTCATTATAGAATCCAATTCAAAGACTTGTTCTCACCCACAAAGCTCTCCACAGTGCGGCACCCCCTTACATCTCCTCCCTTATTTCGGTCTATTGGCTTAACCAACCACTGCGCTCTGCAAACGACTTTTGACTAACTTCTGCAGTAATCCGTACCTCCCTCTCCCGACTCCAAGACTACTCCTGTGCTGCGCCAATCCTCTGGAATGCTCTACCCCAAGATAATTGGACCATCCAAAATTTGCATAGTTTTAGGCGCTCCCTCAAAACACATTTGTTCAGAGTGGCCTATCACGTTCTCTAATCATAGTCATTTTATGTTTGTGTGTAGCCCAATCACTATCTCCATCTATCCCCCACTCCCTGAAGATGGCTGGACCATCATTGTAAATACATCATTGTAAATACACACCTGTACTTTGGTATGAATGGCTCCCCCGTCCCTGTCATTGTATGCATGGCTTCCCAGTCCCTATCATTGTATGCATGGCTCCCCAGTCCCTGTCATTGTATGCATGGCTCCTCAGTCCCTGTGATTGTATGCATGGCTCTCCCATCCCTGTCCTGGAATGCATGGCTCTCCCATCATTGTCCTGGTGTGCATGGCCCCCCAGTCCCGGTCCTGGTGTACAAGGCTCCCCAGACCCTGTCCTGCTGTGCATGGCTCCCCAGTCCATGTTCTGGTATGCATGGCTCCCTATCCCCTTATCCCTATGTATGATTCCTGTTAAAAAACAAACCAAAAAATTTGATTTACCTGCCTGCGCTCCCTCAGTGGCACTGCATCTTGTTCCGGCTTCTAGCAGCTCTTCCTGCTGAGCGATCACGTGGCCCCGCTCGTTAAGGTAATGAATAAATGCGCCACGCCTATTGGAGTGGAAAGGCATGCATATTTATTACCTTAATGAGTGGTGCCACATGATCGCTTGGCAGGAAGAGCTGTGGGCTGGGCACTGATGGCCGGAACCAGATGTAGTGCCAGCACCGAGGGCACGCTGGTAGGTGAGTATGATGTGTGCTGGGAGCTGGTGGCTGCGGCTGGCACTGTGTGCTATTACAACAGCGGCACAGGCTTTAGCCACAGCCACCGGCTCCAGCCTCTGTGACCGCTGCTCCGCCGCTTCCCCCTCTGCGACCTCCCTGCTCCGTGCTGAAAAACGCAGCTTATACATGAGTATATACTATATAGATAGATGATAGACAGATTTGTGATATAGATAGATAGATAGATAGATAGATAGATAGATAGATAGATAGATAGATAGATAGATAGATATGGGCTAGATAGATAGATAGATAGATAGATAGATAGATAGATAGATAGATAGATAGATAGATAGATAGATAGATATGGGATAGATAGATAGATAGATAGATAGATAGATAGATAGATAGATAGATAGATATGGGATAGATAGATAGATAGATATGGGATAGATAGATAGATAGATAGATAGATAGATAGATAGATAGATAGATAGATAGATAGATAGATAGATAGATATGGGATAGCTAGACAGATCGATAGATAGATAGATAGATAGATAGATAGATAGATAGATAGATAGAACTAAAGGAAAAAAAACTCAAACTTATGGTCTAAAATGGAAACATAAGAAGCAGTAGATATTTAGGACAAAAATACCTATTAAGCAAAATGGTAAATGTTATTACTACAACAAAAATGTGTCTGCACTTGGAATATAAAGACAGTAATAAATATAATGGTAAAAGCATATAATAAAGAGAACAATGGACAACAATATCAAAGAACAATACAAAATGTAATCACGTAAGTATAGCCATAAATGACACCATGGGCAATAAATAACCAATGTATAGTATAGCATAGAGTAAATTAAATAATGGTGAGTCCCTGCTCTCTGCAATAAGGGGAGAAGAGATTTTCCCAAATGTACTGATGTAAACAAATTATTTACATAAAGTGTGAAGTGCAGTAAAAGCAGCGAAAAAGAGGGAATAGGGGCTGATACCCGTGTGGTTCATGGTCCAAGTATGGTGCACACCCAGACTCGCACTTCAGAACTTGTCCTTTGTCAGGACAGGAAAGTAAGTATATATTGACATTCTTTTAAATAGTGTAAAAATGCATTGGGTAGATGGATAGATGGATGGATGGATAGACAGACAGACAAACAGATAGATAGATAGACAGACAGACAGACAGACAGATAGATAGATAGATAGATAGATAGATAGATAGATAGATAGATAGATAGATAGATAGATAGAAAGAAATCACCAATGTACTACCCACAGGCACAGTTAGGTGTAAAATAACAATCCATGCTTACTTATCCTCCCTGGATCTAGTGTTGAGCTCTGCTGCTGTCCCAATCTCAGTAGTTTAGCTGCAGAACCTACATCTCAATGGCAGCACTGCAGCCAATCATTGAGCTCAGTGGTTCATACTGTTTAACTTGGCAAAGCTGCTGAGCTCCTCATTGATTGCCTGCAGTGCTGTCAACATGACACTACCACTGCAGCCAAGCAATTGAGATCGACAAGCATCGTTTACTTTTCTTTACAGATTGCTGTGCCTGCAGGCAGAAGATTGATAAAAACGGAAACTCCGTTAAAGATGAATAGATAGCGAGATAAACAATTTTTAGATAAATAAAATTACAGTTAGATTAGTACATAGATAATTTATAGATAAATAGATGCAGGTTTGTCTGAACAATTTTTGGAACAGTTCTTCACTTTATATCAACTCACCTCAAGTACCAGAAACCCATCAAGTTTTTAGCCTGTCTTCAATTTTGCATAATTTTTATATAATATTTACTTGATATGATGTTGAATGTGGTTCTTTTTTATTTCAAACGGTAATGACATTCTCTATATTTATTTTGGCGTTTCGACATGTTCAGCTAGCAGGATCAGAGTTGTCTCTCATCCTGGCAGATGACATAACACAGCCAGCACTTGGCTCCTTACCCACGCTGTACAATTTTTTTCCTACTTTAGCCGTGCATGTGCGCTGAAGGACAGGAATAAATTAAAACAAAATATTCCAACATTCCTGTTTCATCATTACATCAGTAAAACATTTTTTTTTTTACAAAACTGTTTGGAGGTTAAGAAGTCAAACAAAATATAGTCATGAGCTGAGATCGTTAATGCAAAACATCAGCAAATGCTCAAAACTGCCAAATTCTGAGCTGACATGCAAGTTACATACTGGCAGTGTAATATAGTCCAGTATGCTAACTCTGGTACATATGTATGCCGTTACAGTACTTAACAAGGTACCGCTAATAGATGAAAGGTTAAAGGTCAGAAAATAAGTTACAAGGAGGGGGCTGGATTTTAGAATGAGGTTGATAAGGTTACATGTGGTAGTAAACTAGAAAGAAGGTAAGATTTCAGAGAGTACAGTATAATAATAATCTATTAATAAAAAGTAGTACAATCCTACTATCGCACTCAGCATACCACTATCATAAAAGAAGGCAGCAGGTTCCAGGAGGGTATCTGTGGACTGAACTAACCGATGACTAACACTGGAAACCGTGTAGTGCACCGTGCTAACTGTATAGAGGCAAGAAGAATCCAATGTCCGCTATATGATCTAGATCTAGGTCAATACTGTAAATGATTATATTTTCACCACTGGCATATACACTAATACTCACTTCATCCAGAGATATAGCACTGCTGCTGTCACTGACCTAGTTGGGTCACATTCTCTTGCAACAGTTTATTAATGGTGGATATTGGAATTTTATTGCCTTTAAACAGTTGACGCTGGTTCACTACACGGTTTCCAGTGTTAGTTATTGGTTGGAAAATTCTCACAGTGCTTGGGGTGATCTCATTGAGGCCGCTCACAATGAGCTGCCCATGTGAACCGCAGCTTTAGTGACCTGCGGTACCCTCAATGACATCACCACAGGCCACTGAAGCTGCGCTCTGACACTCAGCTCAGTATCCCCTGACTGAACTATCGCATCATGCCACCTTTCAGCAAGGCATTCAGATGAAGCAGAGATGGATTAAGGCATGGGACAAATGGATTATAATAGGAAATGTGAGGAATATGGTGTTCTTTTATTTTTAATTTTACACTTATAAAAAGGCAAAAGAAGGTGGGGAGTGTTTATTTAAAATAAAGGCTTTAGTGTCTTTCTTTCAATTAACGGACTTTATTCTGGCTGTGTATTTTTTAGAATATGACTATGTGGTTAGAAATGGGGGTGTCTTATAGATGCCTCTCCATTAGTAACATCTGGGCTTGATGTCATAAAACACCTGACATCAACCCCAAACCTTTCACCCCACTTGCCACAGGGCAAGTGGGAAAAGTGGATGCTAAGCACCAGAATTGGCACATCTTATGGATACGCCATTTCTGGGGTGGCTGAAAGTTTATATTTTTTGTCTGGGAGGGGACCAATATCTATGGCTCCTTTCCAGATCCAGATGTCTGTTTAGTCTTTGCTGATTTTTGATTATACGGGGACCCCACATCAATATTTTTTGGGGTCTCCCCTATAAGAACCAGTAAAGGCTGAACAAACAACTGTGAGCTGATAATAATAGTGTGTGAACATTTATGGCTATTGGCCCATTCCCAGAATAGTAATCAGTAAGTAGTCAGCTTTCACTCTGCTGGTTTAAAAAATTAAGACTTTTTTCTATTATTAATTATTTTATACGTGATGTACACAGCGGCTGCTGATTACAACTCCTATCTTTTTCGCCTGGTTGTCCTGATCTCAGGGAGACCAGGCTACAATGATGAGAGCTGCCTTCAGCATCCGATGCCTGGGAGCAGTGGTAACTGTACTGCTTTTTCAAAGGCGTCAGTACGTGTCACACTGTTGACACTCGAAGACGTGTCTAAATGAAACATCTCAATGGGATGAATTTTAACCCTTAACGACCGCCTTTAACGGTGACAATTAAGGGTACTTATTACTCAGAGCCATTTTTTGACAGCACTGAGAAATAAGTATATAGCGCCCCCAAGAGTCACTAGCGAAGGGTAGCTGAGACCCCAGAGAACATGATTTGGGTCGGTTTTTATAAGTAATTAATCTTACTTATTGCTGATTGGTTAATTTTTCCTTATACTGTATGCTAGTCCTCATTCTTATTTAACCCCTTCATGACCCAGCCTATTTTGACCTTAAAGACCTTGCCGTTTTTTGCAATTCTGACCAGTGTCCCTTTATGAGGTAATAACTCAGGAACGCTTCAACGTATCCTAGCGGTTCTGAGATTGTTTTTTCGTGACATATTGGGCTTCATGTTAGTGGTAAATTTAGGTCAATAAATTCTGCGTTTATTTGTGATAAAAACGGAAATTTGGTGAAAATTTTGAAAATTTCGCAATTTTCACATTTTGAATTTTTATTCTGTTAAACCAGAGAGATATGTGACACAAAATAGTTAATAAATAACATTTCCCACATGTTTACTTTACATCAGCACAATTTTGGAAACAAAATTTTTTTTTGTTAGGAAGTTATAAGGGTTAAAATTTGACCAGCGATTTGTCATTTTTACAACGAAATTTACAAAACCATTTTTTTTAGGGACCACCTCACATTTGAAGTCAGTTTGAGAGGTCTATATGGCTGAAAATACCCAAAAGTGACACCATTCTAAAAACTGCACCCCTCAAGGTACTCAAAACCACATTCAAGAAGTTTATTAACCCTTCAGGTGCTTCACAGCAGCAGAAGCAACATGGAAGGAAAAAATGAACATTTAACTTTTTAGTCACAAAAATTATCTTTTAGCAACAATTTTTTTATTTTCCCAATGGTAAAAGGAGAAACTGAACCACGAAAGTTGTTGTCCAATTTGTCCTGAGTACGCTGATACCTCATATGTGGGGGTAAACCACTGTTTGGGCACACGGCAGGGCTTGGAAGGGAAGGAGCGCCATTTGACTTTTTGAATGAAAAATTGGCTCCACTCGTTAGCGGACACCATGTCACGTTTGGAGAGCCCCCGTGTGCCTAAAAATTGGAGCTCCCCCACAAGTGACCCCATTTTGGAAACAAGACACCCCAAGGAACTTATCTAGATGCATAGTGAGCACTTAGAACCCCCAGGTGCTTCACAAATTGATCCGTAAAAATGAAAAAGTACTTTTTTTTCACAAAAAAATTATTTTAGCCTCAATTTTTTCATTTTCACATGGGCAACAGGATAAAATGGATCCTAAAATGTGTTGGGCAATTTCTCCTGAGTACACCAATACCTCACATGTGGGGGTAAACCACTGTTTGGGCACATGGTAAGGCTCGGAAGGGAAGGAGCGCCATTTGACTTTTTGAATGAAAAATTATTTCCATCGTTAGCGGACACCATGTCGCGTTTGGATAGCTCCTGTGTGCCTAAACATTGGCGCTCCCCCACAAGTGACCCCATTTTGGAAACTAGACCCCCCAAGGAACTTATTTAGATGCCTAGTGAGCACTTTAAACCCTCAGGTGCTTCACAAATTGATCTGTAAAAATGAAAAAGTACTTTTTTTTCACAAAAAAATTCTTTTCGCCTCAATTTTTTCATTTTTACATGGGTAGTAGGATAAAATGGATCATAAAATTTGTTGGGCAATTTCTCCCGAGTACGTCGATACCTCATATGTGGGGGTAAACCACTGTTTGGGCACTCGGCAGGGCTCGGAAGGGAAGGCGCGCCATTTGACTTTTTGAATGGAAATTTAGCTCCAATTGTTAGCGGACACCATGTCGCGTTTGGAGAGCCCCTGTGTGCCTAAACATTGGAGCTCCCCCACAAGTGACCCCATTTTGGAAACTAGACCCCCCAAGGAACTTATCTAGATGCATATTGAGTACTTTAAACCCCCAGGTGCTTCACAGAAGTTTATAACGCAGAGCCATGAAAATAAAAAATAATTTTTCTTTCAAAAATGATTTTTTTAGCCTGGAATTTCCTATTTTGCCAAGGATAATAGGAGAAATTGGACCCCAAATATTGTTGTCCAGTTTGTCCTGAGTACGCTGATACCCCATATGTGGGGGTAAACCACTGTTTGGGCGCACGGCAGGGCTCGGAAGGGATGGCACGCCATTTGGCTTTTTAAATGGAAAATTAGCTCCAATCATTAGCGGACACCATGTCACGTTTGGAGAGCCCCTGTGTGCCTAAACATTGGAGATCCCCCAGAAATGACACCATTTTGGAAACTAGACCCCCAAAGGAACTAATCTAGATGTGTGGTGAGGACTTTGAACCCCCAAGTGCTTCACAGAAGTTTATAACGCAGAGCCATGAAAATAAAAAAAAAAAATTATTTTCTCAAAAATGATCTTTTAGCCTGCAATTTTTTATTTTCCCAAGGGTAACAGGAGAAATTTGACCCCAAAAGTTGTTGTCCAGTTTCTCGTGAGTAAGCTGATACCCCATATGTGGGGGTAAATCACTGTTTGGGCACATGCCGGGGCTCGGAAGTGAAGTAGTGACGTTTTGAAATGCAGACTTTGATGGAATGCTCTGTGGGCGTCACGTTGCGTTTGCAGAGCCCCTGATGTGGCTTAACAGTAGAAATCCCCCACAAGTGACCCCATTTTGGAAACTAGACCCCCAAAGGAACTTATCTAAATGTGTGGTGAGCACTTTGAACCCCCAAGTGCTTCATAGAAGTTTATAATGCAGAGCCGTGAAAATAATAAATACGTTATCTTTCCTCAAAAATAATTATTTAGCCCAGAATTTTTTATTTTCCCAAGGGTTACAGAAGAAATTGGACCCCAAAAGTTGTTGTCCAGTTTCTCCTGAGTACGCTAATACCGCATATGTGGGGGTAAACCACTGTTTGGGCACATACCGAGGCTCGGAAGTGAAGTAGTGACGTTTTGAAATGCAGACTTTGATGGAATGCTCTGTGGGCGTCACGTTGCGTTTGCAGAGCCCCTGATGTGGCTTAACAGTAGAAACCCCCCACAAGTGACCCCATTTTGGAAACTAGACCCCGAAAGGAACTTATCTAGATGTGTGGTGAGCACTTTGAACCCCCAAGTGCTTCATAGAAGTTTATAATGCAGAGCCGTGAAAATAATAAATACGTTTTCTTTCCTCAAAAATAATTATTTAGCCCAGAATTTTTTAATTTTCCCAAGGGTAACAGGAGAAATTTGACCCCAATATTTGTTGTCCAGTTTCTCCTGAGTACAGTGATACCCCATATGTGGGGGTAAACTACTGTTTGGGCACATGCCGGGGCTTGGAATTGAAGTAGTGACGTTTTGAAATGCAGACTATGATGGAATGCTCTGCGGGCGTCACGTTGCGTTTGCAGAGCCCCTGATGTGCCTAAACAGTAGAAACCCCCAACAAGTGACCCCATTTTGGAAACTAGACCCCGAAAGGAACTTATCTAGATGTGTGGTGAGCACTTTGAACCCCCAAGTGCTTCATAGAAGTTTATAATGCAGAGCCGTGAAAATAATAAATACGTTTTCTTTCCTCAAAAATAATTATTTAGCCCAGAATTTTTTAATTTTCCCAAGAGTAACAGGAGAAATTTGACCCCAATATTTGTTGTCCAGTTTCTCCTGAGTACAGTGATACCCCATATGTGGGGGTAAACTACTGTTTGGGCACATGCCGGGGCTTGGAATTGAAGTAGTGACGTTTTGAAATGCAGACTTTGATGGAATGCTCTGCGGGCGTCACGTTGCGTTTGCAGAGTCCCTGATGTGCCTAAACAGTAGAAACCCCCCACAAGTGACCCCATTTTGGAAACTAGACCCCGAAAGGAACTTATCTAGATGTGTGGTGAGCACTTTGAACCCCCAAGTGCTTCATAGAAGTTTATAATGCAGAGCCGTGAAAATAATAAATACGTTTTCTTTCCTCAAAAATAATTATTTAGCCCAGAATTTTTTATTTTCCCAAGGGTAACAGGAGAAATTGGACCCCAGTAATTGTTGCGCAGTTTGTCCTGAGTATGCTGGTACCCCATATGTGGGGGTAAACCACTGTTTGGGCACACGTCAGGGCTCGGAAGTGAGGGAGCACCATTTGACTTTTTGAATACGAGATTGGCTGGAATCAATGGTGGCGCCATGTTGCGTTTGGAGACCCCTGATGTGCCTAAACAGTGGTAACCCCTCAATTCTAACTCCAACACTAACCCCCCCACACCCCTAACCCTAATCCCAACTGTAGCCATAACCCTAATCACAACCCTAACCACAACCCTAATTCCAACCCTAACCCTAAGGCTATGTGCCCACGTTGCGGATTCGTGTGAGATATTTCCGCACCATTTTTGAAAAATCCGCGGGTAAAAGGCACTGCGTTTTACCTGCGGATTTTCTGCGGATTTCCAGTGTTTTTTGTGCGGATTTCACCTGCGGATTCCTATTGAGGAACAGGTGTAAAACGCTGCGGAATCCGCACAAAGAATTGACATGCTGCGGAAAATACAACGCAGCGTTTCCGCGCGGTATTTTCCGCACCATGGGCACAGCAGATTTGGTTTTTCATATGTTTACATGGTACTGTAAACCTGATGGAACACTGCTGCGGATCCGCAGCGGCCAATCCACAGCCAAATCCGCACCGTGTGCACATAGCCTAATTCTAAAGGTATGTGCACACGCTGCGGAAAACGCTGCGGATCCGCAGCAGTTTCCCATGAGTTTACAGTTCAATGTAAACCTACGGGAAACAAAAATCGCTTTACACATGCTGCGGAAAAACTGCACGGAAACGCAGCGGTTTACATTCCGCAGCATGTCACTTCTTTGTGCGGATTCCGCAGCGGTTTTACAACTGCTCCAATAGAAAATCGCAGTTGTAAAACCGCAGTGAATTGCGCAGAAAAAAACGCGGTAAATCCGCCATAAATCCGCAGCGGTTTAGCACTGCGGATTTATCAAATCCGCAGTGGAAAAATCCGCAGAGGACCAGAATACGTGTGCACATACCGAAACCCTAACCCTAGCCCTAACCCTAGCCCTAACCCTACCCCTAGCCCTAACCCTACCCCTAACCCTAACCCTACCCCTAACTCTACCCCTAACCCTACCCCTAACCCTAACCCTACCCCTAACCCTAACCCTACCCCTAACCCTACCCCTAACCCTACCCCTAACCCTACCCCTAACCCTAACCCTATTCTAACATTAGTGGAAAAAAAAAATTTCTTTATTTTTTTATTGTCCCTACCTATGGGGGTGACAAAGGGGGGGGGTCATTTATTATTTTTTTTATTTTGATCACTGAGATATAATCTATCTCAGTGATCAAAATGCACTTTGGAACGAATCTGCCGGCCGGCAGATTCGGCGGGCGCACTGCGCATGCGCCCGCCATTTTGGAAGATGGCGGCGCCCAGGGAGAAGACGGACGGGACCCCGGCTAGATCGGTAAGTATGATGGGGTGGGGGGGACCACAGGAGGGGGATCGGAGCACGGGGGGGGGGGGAATCGGAGCGCGGGAGGGGTGGAACGGAGCACGGGGGGCGTGGAACGGAGCACGGAGGGGCTGGAATGGAGCATGGGGGGGTGGAACGGAGCACCGGGGGGGTGGATCGGAGTGCAGGGGGGGTGATTGGAGCACGGGGGAGTGATTGGAGCACGGGGGGAGCGGACAAGAGCACGGGGGGAGCGGAGCACTGGACGGAGGGGAGCCGGAGCAGTGTACCGGCCAGATCGGGGGGCTGGGGGGGCGATCGGTGGGGTGGGGTGGGGGCACATTAGTATTTCCAGCCATGGCCGATGATATTTCAGCATCGGCCATGGCTGGATTGTAATATTTCACCAGTTATAATAGGTGAAATATTACAAATCGCTCTGATTGGCAGTTTCACTTTCAACAGCCAATCAGAGCGATCGTAGCCACGAGGGGGTGAAGCCACCCCCCCTGGGCTAAACTACCACTCCCCCTGTCCCTGCAGATCGGGTGAAATGGGAGTTAACCCTTTCACCCGGCCTGCAGGGACGCGATCTTTCCATGACGCCACATAGGCGTCATGGGTCGGATTGGCACCGACTTTCATGACGCCTACGTGGCGTCAAAGGTCGGGAAGGGGTTAATATAATATGACTGATGGCACTACCATCAAGCCAAAAATGCACCAGGTTTCTTTTATCGTATTTACGATTTACCTTGATGGCTGTGCTAGATCAAATCATTCCTCTATCTCTACTGCAGCTGTGCTCGCATTTCAATGTCAGCAGATTGAGAACGCAATGTGGCAGCTCCTATTCCTAACTCCCTCTCTACAGGAAAAATAGAGGACCCTGTTGACCATAAGCGCTTACACTACAGAAGAGAAAGGACTTCACTGACCAAAAGCGCTTACACTACAGAAGAGAAAGGACTTCACTGACCAAAAGCGCTTACACTCTATAGAGCTTTTAATGAACTGGAGAGTGAGACAGAGAGAGGACCCAACTTACCACAGGCGCTTGCACTCTACGGAAGAGAGAGATCCCCACTGATAATAAAAGCTTGCACTCTAGAGGACCCCAGTGATTATAAGGGTATGTGCACACATTGCGGATTCTCTGCGGATCCGCAACGTTTTTTGCGGTGCAGAAACGCTGCAGATCCGCAATTGATTTAAAGTACAATGTATTTAAAACAAGAAAATGATAAGGGTGCCCATAATTATGCACGTGTCAAATTTTGTATGAATGCAGATTGCACATTTTCTGTTAGTACAATAAACCTCATTTCAAGGCAGAAACATTACTGTGTCCAACAGTTATTAGATATATGAAACTGAAATAGCTGTTGCAAAAAAAACAATTTTTATAAAACATTAAGCTTAAGATTAATAGGGGTGCCAAACTTTTTCATATAACTGTAGCTGCTGCTGGGATTGAGGGAACGTGGTAGATCTATTCCTGCTACCAGGGCTGTGGAGTCGGATTTGCGGAGTCGGTGTCCATTTTGGTGGAGTCCATTTTGGTGGAGTCGGAATAAAATGCACAGAGACTCCTAAAGTGTATAAACAATCGGGTTCAGTGGTTCAATGCAGTATGTGCTGTAAATTTTTTAATAAGAATTGGGGAAACTTATGAAATATCCTATAAATGTCTGCTCTGTATTTGATCTAATGATCTCAGCTTTTAGTTGAGATAAATCTGTGCTACATTTTATATACATGCCCAGTAGTGAGGCAATTCTGTGGCAACAGAGTTGTGTAGTCGGGAGTCAGGGAAATTGAGAACTCATAGGTTTTGCTTACCGAATTCACAGTCCTGCCTGCTACATGCCCAAATTAAACACCTTCTTCTGGTGCACACAGACATTCTGCGTAATTTCGTAGGCACAGGCATTGCTGGATGAAAAGTGAGGCTAGAACAACTAGAGGTGGTTTTAGATTGGTTGGCTTAGAGTGTCTTCAGTTACATTGCTTCGTCTTCTACCCAGTCCCCTGCTGAAAGCACAGATTTTGTACAATAGGCATCTGTCTTCCACCTCACCTCCTTGCAAATCAGGCAAGCAGTCTGAGCCCCAAGTCATACAGCAGTCACCTCTGCTTTTTGATGACTCTGCTGGCTGTGGTTCAATGGGCAAAACCACCTGGCCCTGGCCAACAATTGGAAGAAATTGAGTGAATTGATGCCCAACCAATTGTTTTGTTGGAGTTTGAATACGTGGGATGGGTAGCATCAGAGGCATAGCTAGGGTTTTGGTTCAGGGGGGGTGAAGCTTCTGAGTGGACCCCTAACCAGGTAACCTTCATTACAATTTGGTGATCTGCCCTAATAGTGGAGGAGAATCTCAGCAGATGGACACGCTATTACTGAAGATAATCTACTATATAATTGTCTAAGGGGTACTTCCATCTTTCTGTCCTTCTGTCTTTCTGTCACGGATATTCATTGGTCGCGGCCTCTGTCTGTCATGGAAATCCCAGTCGCTGATTGGTCGTGGCAAAACGCCCACGACCATTGCCACGACCAATCAGCGACGGGCACAGTCCGGCGGCAAAATGGCCGCTCCTTCCTCCCCGCAGTCAGTGCCCGCTCCATATTCCCCTCCAGTCAGCACTCACACAGAGTTAATGGCAGTGTTAATGGACCGCGTTATGCTGCGGTGTAACGCACTCCATTAACGCAGCTATTAACATTGTGTGACCAACTTTTTACTATTGATGGTGCGTATGCATATGCTTCCATATAGTATAATGCACCAGATCATCCTAAATATAGTATAATGCACTCCCCATAGGTCTCCATATAGTATAATGCACTCCCCATAAGCCTCCTTATAGTATAGTGCACTCCCCATAAGCCTCCATATAGTATAATGCACTCCCCATAGGACTCCATATAGTATAATGCACTCCCCATAGGCCTACTCTATAGCACCAGGCAGCACGCACAGGCAGACTCTATAGCACAAGACAGCATCCCCATAGGCAGACACTGTAGTATAAGACAGTACCCCATAGGTAGACCCTGTAGTATAAGACAGCACCCCATAGGCAGATTCTGAAGTATAAGGCAGCACCCATATAGGCAGACCCTGTAGTCTAAGGCAGCACCCCATAGGCAAACTCTAGTAAAAGGCAGCACCCCATAGGCAAACTCTAGTAAAAGGCAGCACCCTATAGGCAGACCCTGTAGTATAAGACAACACCCCATAGGTAGACCCTGTAGTAAAAGGCAGTACCCCATAGGCAGATTCTGAAGTATAAGGCAGAACCCATATAGGTAGATCCTGAAGAATAAGGCAGCCCCCCCATAGGCAGATCCTGAAGTATAAGGCAGCCCCCCTATAGGCAGATCCTGAAATATAAGGCAGCCCCCTATAGGCAGATCCTGAAATATAAGGCAGCCCCCCTATAGGCAGATCCTGAAGTATAAGGCAGCACCCCTATGGGCAGATCCTGAAGTATAAGGCAGCCCCCTATAGGCAGATGCTGAAGAATAAGGCAGCCCCCCTATAGGCAAATCCTGAAGTATAAGGCAGCCCCCCTATAGGCAGATGCTGAAGTATAAGGCAATACCCCTATAGGCAGATCCTGAAGTATAAGGCAGCCCCCCTATAGGCAGATCCTGAAGTATAAAGCAGCCCCAATAAAAAAAAACAGTAAATAAATACTCACCTCCTGCTTTCCTCCTTGTTCCAGCGGTGCTCCGATCTCCCGCTCATCTTCTGACAGCGGGCGCCGGGTGGTGCCATCGCGCCCACTGTCAGCGTCGGTGCCACTACTGGCACCGGGCCCCCCGGCCTGCTCAGGGGCCCCATAGCAGGCGGCAGAGCAGGGAGATACAGCACCGATACAGTTACAGCTCCGGGTGGGCCCCCTCTGAGCATCGGGGCGATGGCCCCCTCTGGCCCCGCACAAATGGTCAGCGGACCACCGCTGCACATCTCTGATGCCAACAGGGGCCAACTCCTGCAGTTTTCTGCTGTGTGTAGTCTGGCAAGGAGGGCAGGTTCAAGGACTGGGTGGAAGATCTGCAGAGGATTATTATTATTGTT
Organism: Ranitomeya imitator; assembly: GCF_032444005.1. NCBI lineage: Eukaryota > Metazoa > Chordata > Amphibia > Anura > Dendrobatidae > Ranitomeya > Ranitomeya imitator. The sequence continues at coordinate 423,538,638 of NC_091286.1, read as the reverse complement.
AGTAATTATTTTAGAGCATTATTGATTCCATGGTCCGGTACATGAAGAGAGGTTACATACAAAACACAAATAGAAAATATAATGAACAAACTAATAGTGACAGACAGGTACAGAGGGGAGAGGACCCTTTCCTTGCGGCCTTATATTCTACAGGATAATGGAGAAGGGGACAGTATGCTCTGGGGTTGGTGAGGATGGTTGGGAGGTCCAGAGATTAAGTGGTGGGAGACATTGCGAGAGTAGTTCAGAGATATGTGGTGTAGACAGATTATGGTGGGTTAGTAGGTCAGTGTTAGTAGCTTGAAGTGAATGCGTTGTGGAACTGAGAGACAATGAAGGGATTAGCACAGGGGAGAGGAGGAGATGTAGCAAGGACAGAAGTAGATTATTAGGGCAGCAGAGCTAAGGACAGACTGGAGAGGTGTGATGATAAAGCAATATAGGAGACATATGGGACTTCCCCTGACGAAGCTGCGTCCAGCAGCGATACGTGTGGGGCTCTCCCCACCCCTTCTGGGTCCCGGGACTATCTTCCCTTTTTACTGATCTTTTGATGGCCGACGGCTGACGCCACTCACTGGATGACCTAACTGGGTGATATATCTTGGCTCTTGGGCCCATTTTTGTGCTTTAGGCCTTTATTCCATCGACACATGTGGATGCATATATTCCCATATGTCTCCTATATTGCTTTATAGGCTCGTTTTTCTGCCATTCTGGTAGCACTGTTTCCTTATTAGCGGATGCTCCTTTCTATACTTGTTTCTTTGGGAGTACTATACTCACCTCTCATTGTTTCTAATAGGCTTATTGGGGCCCCAGAGCTAGCGTTAGCCTCTTTATTTATATAGGGGCACTTTATTTATTATATGGTTTTCTGGGGACGCCCATAATTGATTTGTTTATTTATATTTATATATTGTTATACCTTGTCTATATAAGAATTTAGCCATACCTCATCCATATGTGTAGTATTCTTGGTGTCTTATTAACAACTTATAAGCGGTGTATTTTTGCCTTGTGTTATACATTATTGTTATTTGGGCCGTCTTTATATGATTATTCACTATGGGACCAGTGGTGTGTTAGTTGTATTTTAACATGTTTTTATTTCGATTGTGTTTTCTGTCTTGCTCTCAATAAATTTTTGTACTTTTGTAACTTTATAGTATTTTTTGGGTGTGCGCCCTGTTTGCATAGTCTCTTCTTTCTTGCTCTTCTCAGAAGGCAGTCATTGACATACTCCACAAGGAAAGTATATTTTGCATTTCGTTTGGAAATCAAGGTCCCAGAATCTGGAGGAAGAGCGGAGAGGCCACAATCCAAGCTGCTTGAGGTCTAGTGTGAAGTTTCCACAATCAGTGATGGTTTTGGGGAGCCATGTTATCTGCTGGTGTAGGTCCACTGTGTTTTATCAAGACCAAAGTCGGTGCAGCCATCTGCCAGGAAATTTTAGAGCACTTTATGCTTTCTTCTGCTGACAAGCTTTTAGGAGATAGAAATTTCATTCTCTAGGAGGACTTGGCACCTGTCCACATTGCCAAAAGTACCAATACCTGGTTTAAAAACAACAGCATCACTGTGATTGATTGGCCAGCATACTTGCCTGACCTTAATCCTATAGAGAATCTATGGGCATTTTCTAGAGGAAGATGAGAGTCACTGGACCCAACAATGCAGATGAGCTGAAGGCTGCAATCAAAGCAACCTGGGCTTCCATAACACCTCAGCAGTGCCACAAGCTGATCACCTCCATGCCACGCCGCATTGATGCAGTAATTGATGTAAAAGGAGTCCCGACCAAGTATTAAGTGCATTTACTGAACATACATTTCAGTAGGCCAACATTTCAGATTTTAAAATCATTTTTCAAGCTGGTGTTAAAAGGTATTCTACTTTACTGATACAATGACTTTTTGGTATTCTTTGGCTGTAAGCCATAATCATCAACATTAACAGAAATAAACACTTGAAATAGATCACTCTGTTTGTAATGACTATATATAATATATGGATTTCACTTTTTGTAAACGTGAAATAAATAAAGTTTTTGATGATATTATAATTTTGTGAGAAGCACCTGTATATTTATCAATATTAAATCGTCAGAAAACTTTTCTAAAGCTACATCTCAGGGAAACTATTAGTCTTTTTTGTAGCATTTGGCACATAATTTCCAGTTTGCTGGTTTATTTATTATCATTTTTTTTTTACACAATTATATGCCACCATTAATTCCATAGTGCATTAGATTATCTAACACTGTCCCCATTGGGGCTCACTGTCTAGTATATCTTTGCAACTTGAGAAGAAACCGGAGTACTAGTAGGAAACCCAAACAAACACAAGGAGAATGTACAGACCCCTTGCAGATGTTATCATGGTGGGATTTCAACTTAGGACTCCAGCGCTGCAAGGCTGCCATATTTGATTATCTACTATATAAAGCTGAATGTGTGTATGTGTGTGTGTGTGTATGTGTGTGTGTGTATGTCCGGGATTGGCATCTGCACCGTCGCAGCTACAGCCACAAAATTTTGAACAGTCACACGTCTGGACCCCGAGAGCGTCATAGGCTATGTTGTGAGGTGAAATTTTAACCCCGCGCTTTCCAATTCACCAAACAATTTTGCCCCTATGTACATAATGGGGAAAAAAATGAAAGGAAACGTGTTGGAGGCGTCGCAGCTACAGAAACAAAATTTTGCACAGTCACACGTCTGGACCCTGAGAGCGTCATAGGCTATGTTGTGAGGTGAAATTTTAACTCCGCGCTTTCCAATTCACCAAACTATTTTTCCCCTATCTACATAATGGGGAAAAGTGAAAGGAAAAGTGTTGGAGGCAAATTGACAGCTGCCAGATGTGAACAAGGGGGACTTAAAGAATGAGAGCGATGGCGCCAAAGAGTATATACCGATCAGTTGCTAAGGTGGGGCCCCGACATGAGATACTCACCACACATGAGGATATGAACACACACACAAAATGCGCCACACACTACCACGTGCTTGAACACATATACCACCCTCAGCACACATTTCACCACAAATACACCAACCTCGCCACATAAAAGTCGAAACACGAAAGTCGCCACTCAAAACTCACCACGCGCAAAACTCGCCACATGCAAAAACTAGGCTCACGCAAAACTCGCCACAAGTGCAAAACTCACCTCATGGAAAACTCGCCACATGCAAAACTTGCACATGCGGAAAAATTGCCACATGCACAAAATTTGCAACACATGCAAAAGTTGCCTCACACAAAACTTGCACATACTCAAAAGGCACCAGACATAAAACTCACCACGCGCAAAACTCGCCATGCGCAAAACTTGCTGCACACAACTTGCTACACTAGCCTGTCACATGCAACTCGACACACAAAAAGTTGCTACACGCATGTTGCCACACAAAACTCATCTCACAAAAGTCGCTACATGCATGTCGCCACACACAACTCAACACACACAACTTGACAAACGAAACTCGCCCTAAAACACACACAAGTCTGGTATTAGCCTTCAAAAATAAAAATCTGATTAATAAGCAGACAAACTACAAGAGCAACAAATGTACCATATAGGAAATACGGCAGCTGTCAGTCACATGACCTGTCTATTATGTGTATGTGTGAGCTAATATATACTGCCAGGGGGAGGGCTTCCTGTTGGCTGGGGATTTATCAGGCTGCCAATTTATCTTACAAATACTGAGGTAAAAATACTGAGCAAATAACGTGTTAACGAGGTCTAATACAGGAGATCACACAGGTATATACTATATACAGGGGAGATGACACACAGATATATACTGGAGAGGTGACACACAGGTATATACTATATAAAGGAGGAGATGACATACAGGTACATACTATATACAGGAGGAGATGACATACAGGTATATACTATATACAGGAGGAGATGACACACAGGTATATACTATATACAGGAGCAGATTACCTACAGGTATATACTATATACAGGAGGAGATGACATACAGGTATATGCTATATATAGAAGATGACATACAGGTATATACTATATACAGGAAGAGATGACACACAGATATATACTATATACAGGGGAGATGACACACAGGTATATACTATATACAGGAGGAGATGACATACAGCTATATACTATATATAGGAGGAGATGACATACAGGTATATACTATATATAGGAGGAGATGACATACAGGTATATACTATATATAGGAGGAGATGACATACAGGTATATACTATATACAGGGGAGATGACACACAGCAGGTATATACTATATACAGGGGAGATGACATACAGGTATATACTATATACAGGAGATGACATACAGGTGTATACTATATATAAGGGAGATGACAAACATGTATATACTGAGGTGAAAATGAGAGGTGTGAGGTGAAAATGAAAAGGTGTGAGTGCAAAATGAGAGGAGTGAGGGAAAATAGTGTAGTGATCGGAAAATGACAGATGTGAGGTCGAAATGACAAGTGTTAGGCGGGAATGAGAGGAGTGAGGGAGAAAATGAGAGGTGTGAGGGAGAAAATGAGAGATGTGAGGGGGAAAATTAAAGATGTGATTGGGAAAATGAGAGGCGTGATGGGAAAATAAGAGAAGTGACGTGCTATAACTAACCACAGATATTTACTATGCCCAGGCAACGCCGGGCTCTTCAGCTAGTTATATTATAAAATGGAGTGGCAGTACACATGAAATTGACCACAGACTCTTTAAGGTGTGATTAGGTAACTCTTCTCCTAAGAACCATTATTGTGTTTTGATAGATTTGTCTAATTTGAAATATATAAGTAAATTGTAGGTTAACTCCTACTACTTCCATATGGTATGACATGGAAAGATGCAATGCTTAAACTGTATTACATTTGTACAGCGAATAGACACTGTTTATTGGAAACCATTCTGCGCTTACTAAATTCAAGGTGTTGTCTTCTCTCGTGTGTTCATCCCTCTGTTAACCTATTTTATTTAACTAGATGCACTTTTCAGCCATGGGGTAATTGACATGCTGCGCTTTAAAAAGGTGATTATTTATGCAGATATTATAGGATGATTCATTTATACAAAAACTTGAAAAGTCACTATAATTCCATAGCAAAGTCTATTCATGCTATGTCATTTTCAACTGTATAAGCCTAAATAGTGATTTATTGATAACATTATCAGACAAAACAGTGGGGTCCATTATCTATAACCCAGATTCATCAACATCGGTTGAGCAATGTCAGACTTGATGAGGGAATGTATTGGAGTCAGATAATCCTGATTCATTGAAAGGTACATTTCTCTCCATGAATCAGGCACCTCCGAAAAGTGATGTGCACCAACTAACTGTCACTATGAGTGGTCGTAACCATGGATTTTTAAGCTACTGCAATGCCCTGCACATGGGGTAATTGACTTAGCGAATCAGAAGAACTATACTACATTTCTCAGGAGGTAGTTACTAAAATTATTATTACCGCTACTACATATTGGGATATGATCTTGAAGATGGGAATAACCCTTTAATGTCATTCCAAATGAGACTCCTGTCTATATAATCTTATTTTTAGCATTTTTGAATGCCATTATAGTTAATGGATCTTTTTAGAACCATTTATAACGAAAAGAAGGAGTGGTTAAATCATATCAACTGCATAATCAACCGTCAACATAATGTTAGGAGTCGAGTTTCCTCTGCTGCACAGGGGGAATCTCGATCCGTGTCTGCTGCGGTCTCCCATTCGGTATTGGCCGCAGTGGGCTCTGCTCAGCGGAGACGTCGCTCCCAGCGTCTCGCTGGGGCTGATTCGGTGCATAGGGTCATTACTGCCTTTTCTGGCTTTCCTATGGTACCCTGCACTGATCTGCGGCGAGCGAGCCTCTCTGGGACTAAGTCCTTGTTTACTCACACTGAGCATGCCCAGGGCAGGGTCTCCCATTGGAGGTCGAGGGCTACATGTTCGGTCACATGCTTAGGTGCTGCAGTACATTCCATTGGTTCTTCTGGAAGGTCCTGAAAGGGCAAAACATGCTCATGTACTGCAGCACTTTCCATTGGTCCTTCTGGAAGGTCCTGAAAGGGCAAAAACTTCAGTAGCAGCTTCCTGTGCTGCAACTATATAAACTGCGCATGACCGCACGGCCATGCGCTAGTATCGTCTTATGCTATATGCTTTGTGCCAATGTGGTCATGTGTTTGAATGTGTTCAGGGACCCGGCTGAAATAAGCCCCTAGAATGCTGGCACCTCCGGCGAGGAGATTGTGTTTAAGTGTGTTCAGGGACCCGGCTGAAATAAGCCCCTAGAATGCTGGCATCTCCGGCGAGGAGTTTTGTATGCATGCATGACCACTCACTGCTCACATCTGGGTAGTTGGCCTGTGCCTCTGTGAAAGTCTAACAGGGCACAGAGCTTTCCTCTCGCGGTTACTCTGTGAAGCTAACAGAGTTGGTATATACCGCCATATAGAGCCGCCATTATTTAGCAGCAGGTGCTTTCCTGCACGGTGGATCCTGGGTTGCAAACGCACCAATTCCATTTAATAAATTATATATTTGGTGCGTTCCGCCAACCCTAACAGTATACTAGCGCCAGAATCTGGCTAAGTAATGGCGGATGAACAGCGATTGCAGGAGTACATCCAGCTGCTGGAGGGCCGGTTGGCGTCTCTTGAGCGTGCAACCTCGGCGGTGGATGGTACCGCAATAGCTGTTCAGGCTGCTAGCGTGGCTGCAGCAGCTTTACCCACTGCCACCTCTGTTCTGACCCTATCTCACCTTCCTTTGCCTGAGAGATACTCTGGGGACAGTAAGTCCTGTAGGGGTTTCGTGAGCCAATGTGGTATACACCTCGAGCTTCTGGCTGCACGTTTCCCTACTGAGCGGGCAAAGGTGGGATTCATAATCTCTCTCCTGTCGGACAGGGCGTTGGAGTGGGCTACGCCGCTGTGGGAGCGCAACGATCATGTGGTGCGGAGTGTTCCTAGGTTTCTGGACACTCTGAAACAGGTCTTTTTAGGACCTCAAGTCACCCATGATACAGCGCTCCAACTGCTGGCTTTGACTCAGGGTTCAACCATGGTCAGCCATTTTGCTGTTCACTTCCGGACATTAGCGTCTGAGTTGGAATGGCCAGATAAAACCCTCATTCCCGTATTTTGGAGGGGGCTGGCTGACCATGTGAAGGACGCTTTGGCCACTAGGGAGATTCCCGCCACACTGGAGGAGCTCATAGCCGTATCTACTCGTATTGACCTCCGTTTTAACGAGCGGAGGTTGGAGCGAGCCCAGTGTAGGCAGAGGTTTCGGCTGGCTCCCACCTTCGCCAAACCTTTGGAATCTCCAGTCCAGGCATCCGAGTCACATGAGGCCTTAGAGGTGACACGAGCGGGATCCAATTCTCAGTCTGCCCGTGCACATAAGGTCCGTCATGTTTGCCAGCAGTCAGGACACCTTGCCTCCAAGGGTCCTCAGCGGTCGGGGAAACGTCAGCGTCTAGTGGCACTTGGAGGAGGTACACTAGACATGGCGACGTTTGCCTCAAAGTTGTCCTTCAAGGGGACAATTACCATAGGCCCATCCACTCTTATGGTCGAGCTATGCGTGGATTCTGGGGCAGAGGGTAACTTTATGTCTTACGCTTTTGCCCAGCGTCACGCAATACCCTTGGTGATGCTCGCCAAGCCGGTAACCGTTCGAGTGGTAAATGGGTCAACACTACCTTCACAGATTACCCACCAAACCATTCCTTTCACGCTATCTGTGTCTCCATCACATCAGGAGATAATCTCCCTATTAGTCATTCCTGAGGGAATTGATGAGGTCCTGTTGGGGATACCATGGCTTCGCTACCATTCTCCTAATATTGAGTGGTCCTCTGGGAGAATTTTGGGATGGAGTAAATCTTGCGAGGGTAGATGTCTGAGGGAGTGCGTTCAGGTTGCTACTACACAGGTACCCACAGATCTTTCCTCTCTCCCCAAGCACTATTGGCCCTATGCAGACGTGTTCTCCAAAAGAGCTGCGGAGACCCTTCCGCCTCACCGCCCCTATGACTGTCCTATTGACCTCTTGCCTGGTGCTGAGCCTCCCCGGGGTCGAGTCTATCCGTTATCTCTCCCGGAGACGGAGGCAATGTCCCAGTACATCCAGGAGAATCTGGCAAGAGGATTCATTAGGAAGTCAGTGTCACCGGCAGGGGCAGGGTTCTTCTTCGTACAGAAGAAGACTGGAGACTTACGTCCATGCATAGACTACAGGGGTCTTAACGCCATCACCATTAAGAACAAGTACCCACTACCTCTGATATCTGAGCTGTTTGATAGGCTACGGGGAGCGAGGGTATTTACAAAGTTAGATCTGCGGGGTGCTTACAACCTGATTCGCATCCGTGAGGGGGATGAATGGAAGACGGCTTTTAACACCAGGGATGGGCACTATGAATATCTGGTGATGCCCTTCGGGCTCTGTAATGCCCCAGCCGTTTTCCAAGACTTTGTGAATGACATCTTCCGGGATATGCTCACCACCTCGGTCGTAGTCTATCTGGATGATATTCTCATCTTCTCTCCAGATATTGACTCCCATCGGAGAGATGTTCGCAAAGTCTTCGACCTCTTACGGGCAAACTCCCTCTACGCCAAGTTGGAGAAGTGTGTGTTTGAGCAGGAGTCCTTGCCTTTCCTTGGTTATATCATCTCTGCCCAGGGTTTGGCTATGGATCCTGCCAAGCTACAGGCTGTAATGGACTGGCAGGAACCCCATTCTCTTAAAGCGGTGCAGCGCTTTATGGGGTTCATTAATTACTATCGCCAGTTCATTCCACACTTCTCAACTTTGGTAGCTCCCTTGGTTGCTCTCACCAAGAAGGGAGCAAATCCCAAGTTGTGGTCAGAGGAGGTCTCCAAAGCCTTTCTCTCGATCAAGTCACACTTTGCTAGCGCTCCCATCCTACATTGCCCCGATGTTGATAAGCCATTTATCTTGGAGGTGGATGCCTCATCCGTTGGTGCTGGAGCAGTCCTTTTCCAAAAGGATGCTCAATGTCGGAAGCATCCTTGCTTCTTCTTCTCCAAGACCTTCACACCAGCGGAGAGGAATTATTCCATCGGGGACAGGGAGTTGCTGGCCATGAAGTTGGCTTTTTCGGAGTGGAGACATCTCTTGGAGGGAGCTCGCTTTCCATTCCAAGTCTTCACTGATCACAAGAACTTGGTGTATCTGCAAACGGCCCAGCGGCTGAATTCTCGCCAGGCTAGATGGTCCCTGTTCTTCTCCCGGTTCCATTTTACTCTCCATTTCCTCTCCGGGGAGAAGAACGTTCGTGCTGACGCTCTCTCCCGCTCCGTGGTGTCATCGGAGGAGGAGGAGCCTCGGCTTATTGTCCCTTCTGAGAGCCTGAGAACTGTAGCTCCGGTTTCGCTAGAGTCTGTGCCCCCGGGCAAGACTTTCGTACCAGCTAACTTGCGACCAGAGGTTCTCTCTTGGGCTCACTCCTCCAGAGTGGGTGGGCATTTTGGGACCAAGAGGACATCTGAGCTTCTGGCGAGAACATACTGGTGGCCGCATATGGCCCGAGATGTCAAGGACTATAGTCAGGCGTGCGTTTCTTGCGCCCAGAATCGGTCTCCTCGGCAACAGCCTGCTGGGTTGCTTTACCCTCTACCGGTGGCAGACAGGCCCTGGGAGATGGTCGGGATGGACTTTGTGGTGGGTCTACCCAAGTCGCGTGGCTGCTCCATTATTGGGGTTGTCACCGACCATTTCTCCAAGATGGTGCATTTGGTGCCACTTCCTCGGTTACCCTCAGCACGGGCCTTGGCGGTGTTGTTCATTAAACACGTTTTCCGTTTGCATGGTATGCCTGATAAGATTGTCAGTGATCGGGGTCCCCAGTTCGCATCTCGGTTTTGGAGAGAGCTCTGCCGTTTACTCAGCATAGAGTTAAACCTCTCCTCTGCATACCATCCCGAGACGAATGGGTTGGTGGAGAGAACCAACCAGACTCTGGTGACATATTTGCGACATTTCGTCTCTGCTAGGCAGGATGACTGGGCATCTTTGCTACCTTGGGCGGAATTTGCCCTGAACAACGCCGTAGCCGATTCCACTGGTCAAACTCCTTTTCTCCTTAATTACGGCCAGCATCCGCGTGTCCCTGTGCCCATGCCCGTGTCATCCACCGATTCTAGGGTGGCAGACTGGGCGGTGGAGGCACGTGACATCTGGGACCGCACACAGGATGCCATCCGGGCCTCCAAGGAGAGAATGAGGGTTTCGGCTGATACACACCGGCGCCTCGCTCCGGTCTTTGCTCCTGGCGACTTAGTGTGGCTCTCCGCCCGTAACATCAGGCTGCGAGTTGAGTCCACTAAGTTTGCTCCTCGCTACATTGGCCCGTTTAAGGTTCTGGAACAGGTCAACCCTGTGGTCTACCGTTTGGCTATTCCTCCACGCCTTGGTATCACCGATACTTTCCACGTTTCCCTCTTAAAGCCCGTTCATTTGTCCCGGTTTTCCGAGTCATCTGCTGGGACATCGGGTTCATCCACGGATGAGTTTGAGGTGAATGCTATTGTGGGGTGCAAGGTGGTACGTGGCAAGAAATTTTATCTGGTGGACTGGAAGGGTCACGGCCCAGAGGATAGAACCTGGGAGCTTGTGGAGCACATTCGGGCTCCGCTGCTTATCGCAGCTTTTGAGCGTAGTGAGGCTCAAGGAGGGGGGGCCCTAGGGGGGGGGTAATGTTAGGAGTCGAGTTTCCTCTGCTGCACAGGGGGAATCTCGATCCGTGTCTGCTGCGGTCTCCCATTCGGTATCGGCTGCAGTGGGCTCTGCTCAGCGGAGACGTCGCTCCCACCGTCTCGCTGGGGCTGATTCGGTGCATAGGGTCACTACTGCCTTTTCTGGCTTTCCTATGGTACCCTGCACTGATCTGCGGCGAGCGAGCCTCTCTGGGACTGTCCTTGTTTACTCACACTGAGCATGCCCAGGGCAGGGTCTCCCATTGGAGGTCGAGGGCCACATGTTCGGTCACATGCTCAGGTGCTGCAGTACATTCCATTGGTCCTTCTGGAAGGTCCTGAAAGGGCAAAACATGCTCTGGTACTGCAGCACTTTCCATTGGTCCTTCTGGAAGGTCCTGAAAGGGCAAAAACTTCAGTAGCAGCTTTCTGTGCTGCAACTATATAAACTGCGCATGACCGCACGGCCATGCGCTAGTATCGTCTTATGCTATATGCTTTGTGCCAATGTGGTCATGTGTTTGAATGTGTTCAGGGACCCGGCTGAAATAAGCCCCTAGAATGCTGGCACCTCCGGCGAGGAGATTGTGTTTAAGTGTGTTCAGGGACCCGGCTGAAATAAGCCCCTAGAATGCTGGCATCTCTGGCGAGGAGTTTTGTATGCATGCATGACCACTCACTGCTCACATCTGGGTAGTTGGCCTGTGCCTCTGTGAAAGTCTAACAGGGCACAGAGCTTTCCTCTCGCGGTTACTCTGTGAAGCTAACAGAGTTGGTATATACCGCCATATAGAGCCGCCATTATTTAGCAGCAGGTGCTTTCCTGCACGGTGGATCCTGGGTTGCGAACGCACCAATTCCATTTAATAAATTATATATTTGGTGCGTTCCGCCAACCCTAACACATAATTTATTGAAAACCTGAATTTGTATTACTTCATGAATCTTTGTTTTTCCATTGACCTAACCTTTCTAACATGCATTTCTAAGTAGATCTTATCCTTGTACAACAACAAAACATTTCAAAGCAGGTTGGCACAGACATGGCATTGCGACACTGTGCAAACTTACCAAGGCTTCCCATAAGTTGGTGGAATGTGGTTCTCTCCCTCTTTTAAAAGGCCATCTGCAAGGTGTGTCTGTTGGTTGCGTAACTTGGATACCAGCTTTCAGAATGAATAGAAAGACAAACCTGGCACTACACGAACCTGTTTACAAAATGCCAGGTTCTCATTACTCACTTGCTGCAAGCAATGTTGGGTATACTTAAGCAATAATCAATTTAAGCTTTAAGCCGCTTCAATGCAAGTTTTATGCAATCCCTGATCCCTGAAATAGACACTAAACCACATATAGCATTGCCCACTAACAGTAACAGAAATGCCAACAGATGTCATAGAGAACCAAAGAAAACATTAGCCCTAAACTTGATTAAAACTGTAGAGTCCACTAGTTATAAAATTTCACATACAAATAATTTATACCCGATAAAAAAATCCATACTTAAAAATATTATAATAAGTGATGAGTTCACTAGCATGCCATACTTAAACTTTAGCTGAGGGCATTAGAATGCATCTAAAACCTGTTTTTAGAATACATTTTAAGTAACTAGGTTGTTCAACTAATACTATAAGGGATGTATTGAGCTTCACTTATTACTTCTGTTCCTGTCTCATCTTTACATGTCCATTTGAAATTATTGTCATAAAATTCTGGTACTGTCTTTTTTAATGATGTGTTGTTGGCACTGATATAAGGCTACTGCTGCTGACACTTTGGGGGATTTGTAACGAGAACACAGGCTCTGACATATTGACATACTGGACATTGTGCAACAACTTTTTTTTACTTGTTCTAGTAACTATCTAAATAGGGATATATAATTACATCGTTACAAATGCTGAAGAAATGCATGGGTCAATTAAGTTCAATATTTATCAGTCATATATACCATAATCATTGCTAGATAAATAATAAACCTTGATACCAGTTGTTACAACAAGGTAAGCATATTACTATTTTAATGATGACATAGTATCTTCCTTCTATCTAAATTCTCCTTCTAACGCTTTCTAAAACTCAACATAAACAAAACTGAACTAATCATTTTTCTGTATACCACTCAACCCCTTACTAGACTGTTCAATCACTGTTAATGACCCAGCACTTTTCCCTGTCTCACAAACTCACTGTCTTGGTTTAACCTTCAAACCACACTTCCAAGAGCTTACTACTTCCTGCTCCAACACAAAACATATCTCAAATCTGCTCTTTCCTCAAACCTCAACAAAAATGCTAGTGCATGCCCTTATCACATCCAAATTGGACTACATCCTTCCCTGTGGCCTCCAATGTCGACCTCTTGCATTCTTCCAATAAATCATCAAGTCTGCTACCCATTTTATCCACTTGTACTCATCTTTATCTCACATTTGCCAAGTCCCTTTACTGGCCCTTCTTTACACAGAGAATTCGGTAAAATATGTTTACAATGACATTAAAGGTTGTCCATAGCTTTTCCCATTCATACATCTACAACCCAATGCCACAATAACTCACTACACGTTGCCCCCTCAGACTAACATCTTCTTTGCTCTCATCTTGTATATTCATCATAAATATCTAAAAAATTTCTCCCGAGCATCACCCATTTTTTGTAAATCGCCACCTCAGCAGTCAGCACATTAGATTGTCCTTACAATTGAAGCCTTCAAGCACAACCTGGAAACCCACTGATCTAGAAATGCCTACAGCCTTTAATAACCCTTATGCCTCCTCACTTCACAGCCCCCTAACCTATTTGGAGATTGTATGGCCAAAAGGACACTCCCTTTCTGTAACAGTCTCTCAGGGTTAATTTGTGTTTAATGCTTTATATTTCGTGCTTTTGTCATGCATCTGGATTTGAACCCTTGGTTATGTGTTCTGTGGTAGTTGTCTCTTTCTGCTGAGCCTTTTCTTTGGGTGTTTTAGATCTGTTATCTTTGTTTCTGTAAATGTTGGGTAACGTGTTTTTCATTTACTCTGTTTGCCTGTACTATCACCTTTTGGGTGCAGCTTCAAATATCTTCCTCTACTAGTGTTTCCTTCTGGTGATAGACTTTGTTGGATTCATTCACTGTGCTGTAGGTTGTGTTGGTTGCAGTAGCTTTGTGTGTGAGTTCTTTATTCTTTAGGGAATTGCTACTCAAGTGATCCTAGGAGCTGCTATGGATATTCAGGGTAAGTCACCATTGAGCTGGGGCTCCATTACCTTATCTTAGGGTGCCAACCTCCACAGTCAGGCAGGGTCAGATCAGTGTCAGAGAAAAGTTTTTCCTAGTCTGATCAGGGATCTGTCAGGTTCTGGTATTTGTCTTCTGGTTCGACTTTAACTGTGTGAATGTACTTTGGCAGTCATAACAGCTTTATGATATACTAGCTGAAGAGCCCGGCGTTGCCTGGGCATAGTAAATATCTGTGGTTAGTTATAGCACCTCACTTCTCTTATTTTCCCATCACGCCTCTCATTTTCCCAATCACATCTTTCATTTTCCCCCTCACATCTCTCATTTTCTCCCTCACACCTCTCATTTTCTCCCTCACTCCTCTCATTCTCCCCTAACACTTGTTATTTCAACCTCACATCTGTCATTTTCTGATCACTCCACTATTTTTCCTCACTCCTCTCATTTTGCACTCACACCTTTTCATTTTCACCTCACACCTCTCATTTTCACCTCATCACCTCAGTATATACATGTTTGTCATCTCCTTTATATATATAGTATACATCTGTATGTCATCTCCTGTATATAGTAAATACCTGTATGTCATCTCCCCTGTATATAGTATATACCTGCTGTGTCATCTCCCCTATATATAGTATATACCTGTATGTCATCTCCCCTGTATATAGTATATACCTGCTGTGTCATCTCCCCTATATATAGTATATACCTGTATGTCATCTCCTCCTGTATATAGTATATACCTGTGTGTCATCTCCCCTGTATATAGTATATATCTGTGTGTCATCTCCTCCTGTATATAGTATATACCTGCATGTCATCTTCTATATATAGCATATACCTGTATGTCATCTCCTCCTGTATATAGTATATACCTGTAGGTCATCTGCTCCTGTATATAGAATATACCTGTGTGATCTCCTCCTGTATATAGTATACTAGATTGTGGCCCGATTCTAACGCATCGGGTATTCTAGAATATGCATGTCCCCGTAGTATATGGACAATGATGATTCCAGAATTCGCGGCAGACTGTGCCCGTCGCTGATTGGTCGAGGCAACCTTTATGACATCATCGTCGCCATGGCAACCATTATGACATCATCGTCGCTGTGCCCGTTGCTGATTGGTCGAGGCCTGGCGGCCTCGACCAATCAGAGACGCGGGATGTCTACGTCCTTTATGACATCATCGTCGCTGTGCCCGTTGCTGATTGGTCGAGGCCTGGCGGCCTCGACCAATCAGAGACGCGGGATTTCTACGTCGATGCTGTGACGGTCTCTGATTGGTCGAGGCCTGGCGGCCTCGACCAATCAGAGAGCCGGGATTTCCCGGACAGACAGACAGACAGACAGACAGACAGACAGACGGAAAAACCCTTAGGCAATTATATATATAGATACCTGTACGTCATCTCCTCCTGTATATATATGAACCTGTATGTCATCTCCTCCTTTATATGGTATGTACCTGTGTGTCATCTCTCCTGTATATAGTATATATCTGTGTGTCATCTCCCCTGTATATAGTATATACCTGTGTGTCATTTCCTCCTATATTAGACCTCGTTCACACGTTATTTGCTCAGTATTTTTACCTCAGTATTTGTAAGCTAAATTGGCAGCCTGATAAATCCCCAGCCAACAGGAAGCCCTCCCCCTGGCAGTATATATTAGCTCACACATACACATAATAGACAGGTCATGTGACTGACAGCTGCCGTATTTCCTATATGGTACATTTGTTGTAGTTTGTCTGCTTATTAATCAGATTTTTATTTTTGAAGAATAATACCAGGCTTGTGTGTGTTTTAGGGCGAGTTTCGTTTGTCAAGTTGTGTGTGTTGAGTTGCGTGTGGCGACATGCATGTAGCGGCTTTTGTGAGATGAGTTTTGTGTGGCAACATGCGTGTAGCAACTTTTTGTGTGTCGAGTTGCATGTGACAGGTTAGTGTAGCAAGTTGTGTGCAGCAAGTTTTGCGCATGGCGAGTTTTGCGCGTGGCGAGTTTTATGTGTGGTGCCTTTTGAGTATGTGCAAGTTTTGTGTGAGGCAACTTTTGCATGTGTTGCAACTTTTGTGCATGTGGCAATTTTTCCGCGTGTACAAGTTTTGCATGTGGCGAGTTTTCCATGAGGTGAGTTTTGCACTTGTGGCGAGTTTTGCAAGAGCCTAGTTTTTGCATGTGGCGAGTTCTGCACGTGGCGAGTTTTGAGCGGAGACTTTTGTGTTTCGACTTTTATGTGGCGAGGTTGGTGTATTTGTGGTGAAATGTGTGCTGAGGGTAATATGTGTTCAAGCACGTGGTAGTGTGTGGCGCATTTTGTGTGTGTGTTCATATCCCCGTGTGTGGTGAGTATCCCATGTCGGGGCCCCACCTTAGCGACTGTACGGTATATACTCTTTGGCGCCATCGCTCTCATTCTTTAAGTCCCCCTTGTTCACATCTGGCAGCTGTCAATTTGCCTCCTACACTTTTCCTTTCATTTTTTCCCATTATGTAGATAGGGGCAAAATTGTTTGGTGAATTGGAAAGCGCGGGGTTAAAATTTCACCTCACAACATAGCCTATGATGCTCTCAGGGTCCAGACGTGTGACTGTGCAAAATTTTGTTGCTGTAGCTGCGATGCTTCCAACACTTTTCCTTTCACTTTTTCCCCATTATGTAGATAGGGGCAAAATTGTTTGGTGAATTGGAAAGCACGGGGTTAAAATTTCACCTCACAACATAGCCTATGACGCTCCCAGGGTCCAGACGTGTGACTGTGCAAAATGTTGTGGCTGTAGCTGCGACGGTGCAGATGCCAATCCCGGACATACATACACACATACACACACACATACACACATTCAGCTTTATATATTAGATTTTATGCATATATACTCTCTGAACATGCAGAGCAACTTGGAAATAATAGTGTTTTGAAATAAATAATAACTGCTTAGTACCTGTTGAGGTGGGGCATTCCAAAGTTTGATTATGCTAATGGTAAAGAACAATTTACTACACCACTGTCTTGATTATATTTGTTCCACATATAATTGAAATTCTTTGGTCCTTTGTAAGGTCCCTTGAAGGAATTAATAATGTGTTTATTTAGCAATTAACAAATTGCAAAGTCAATGAACAAAAAAATAAGTCTAAATCAAATCATTATTTGGTGTGACCACTCTTTACCTTCAAAACTGCATCAATTATTCTAGGTACACTGGCACATAGTTAGGGATTTTGCAGGAATCTGGTCAGGTGTATGAATAGCCAATTATATTAAAAAGTTGATAATGAACATCATTTTCATATGTAGGTTGACACAGGACTGAAACAGTAACACGTGTAGTGTGAGGTGATGAACAGTTATATTCTGTTACAAATATGGCTGTGGAAGACAATTTTAAGTCACAGATAAAACACAACGGCAAGAATGAGTACAGCAATAACGCACAAGGTATTTGTACAGCATCAGCAAGGTCTCTCAGAGGAAAAAAATTCAAGGCAGACTGGGGTCTCAAGATATGGTGTTCAATCTCTCCAAAGAATTGGGCAACATTGAGGACTGTACATACAATGGTCGGTTAAAGAAATGTAGTGCATTAGATGAAAGAGATATCATGCTTACTTCCCTTCAAAATCAACAAAATATCCAGAAGTGCCATCACCAGTTTAGAAATGGTAGGAACCAGTGAGATCCAGCTTTGCCCATATAAACTGTTCAGAGAAGTCTGGCCAGATCTGGTGTTCAAGGAAGAATTGCATCAGCAAAGTGGCTCAACTATGCACAGAAATATAAGAACTGGGATGCAAAAATATGGCAGTAGGTGCTCTGTACTGATGAGTCAAATTTAAAATATTTGGCAGCATCAGAATGCAGGGTTTTTTTCCCTAAAGGACTGGAGAGTGGTACAATAATGAATGTCTGCTGGCAACAGTGAAGCATGGTGGAGGTCCCTTTGATGTTTGGAGCTTCAATTCAGCCAATGGATTTGGGGATTTGGTCAGGATTAATGGTGTCTTCAATGCTAAGGAATACAGGCAGATGCTTTTTCATCGTAGTATACCATCAGGGAGGCATATGATTAGCTCCAAATTTATTCTTCAGCAGGACAATGAGCCCAATCATGCAACCAATAAGAACTATCTTCAACATAAAGAAAAACAAGGAATTTTGGAAGTGTTGATATTACCTCCACAGAGCCCTAATCTCAATATGATCAAGTCTGTCTGGGATTCAATGAAGAGATATAAGGATTTGTACAAGACTACATCCATAGAAGAGTTGATCCTTGCGGAGTTTCATCAAAAACTATGCAAGTGGAGCTTGAATTGATGATTTAATGCAGGTTTGAAGGCAAAAAGTGGGTCACATCAAATATTGATAAGAAGTAGATTTTCTCTTTTGTTCATTCACTTTGTCTTTATTTAATTGATAAAAATAAATTATGAACACTGCTAATTTTGAAATGATTTGTAACTTCCAGCATTTCTTCCATCCTTGCCTAAAACTTTTGCATAGTAGTGTATATACAGTATATACGTATGTAAATGAATGAATGAAATCACCTCTTCCATTTATTAATCTAGTCATTTTCCTATATCATTTTTAATTATCCAGCCAAAACTCAAGTTGCATTAGGACAAGGGATTTATAGATAGGTAATAATATTGTGGGATTAAAGTTTGTATTTCTCTTTATAATGCTCTATAAGCTCTGGCTTGCTTTTTCAGTTGCTGCATGGCGTTTAGTATTACTGCTTATCTTAATTGTAACCAATATGACCAAAATCCTTCTCCTGCTCTGTTATTCCAGTTTTATGTCTTCTAATGTGAATTCTGCAATATGATTACTGCAGTCTACAGTGTAGGTAGATCACTTTAAACTATAAAACTAATCTCATGTTTTTGTGCAAGCAGCCAGCAGATCTAAGTTTTTCTGTAATATTATATTATCAATCTGAGCTTTAAGTATCCTATAAAGTTTGTATCATCAGCAAAACCTGACACCTTCAATCGCATTCACAAGGTTATTAATTAAGATATTAAAAAGAATTTTGACCAATATTGAACCTTGCTGAATCTCACTCCCGACTTTATCCCATTTAGAGAATGTTTGATTTACAACGACTCTTTGTGTCCTGTACAGTTTTTTACCCACCTGCTTGTAGTTTCCCCTAATCCCTGCTTCTGGATAATCATGGTTATTCCACAAAATATTGATTTCTGATCTCTTCCTAAGTTAAAACTTTAGTATTGTTGTTTGTAAATGATTATGAACTTCTTTTCTTTGCATTATTTGAGGTCTGAAAGCACTGGTTATTTTTTTTTTTATTTAGGCCATTTCTCCTTTTCAGAAAAAAAAATACAAAATTTATTGCTTGGAAATTTGGAGACATGTTATCAGAAGTTTATAGAATAAAATAACTTACTCAAAAATATACCTATGAAGAGAAAAATCAGACAAACTGAACATTTTGCAGTGGTCTCTTAATTTTTGCCAGAGCTGTATTTGCAAAGTCAAGAACTATCACACCAGCCACTTGGCCAACATCTATATTTGTACTATTTCTCCATATAGAAATCTCTTGTTTTTCACAAATTCGTGCTGGTTATCATTTATTAGATTGCTCTTCGCTATATAGTTTTGCAGGTCATCTCTTATCATACCATCAGATAATTTACAACCACTGATATCAAACTTACTGGATAGATCCACTTTCTTGAATATCGGTACCACATTAGACATCCTCAGAGACCAGTGAGTAAATTAATCAATTTGGTATGGTGTCAGTGTGTTATTTGACTTTAAATGCCAAACTGAACAAGTGAATTTTGTGTCATGATTTAAGAATGTCTAGGCATGATATGTCTGATTGATCCTGCTGGTGTGTCCAGAGAATGGGGATGCATAACGACAGGCTCTGCCTACAAATGTTTTAAACTGGGTTTTGAATGTGTACAATGTATTCATGCCTGCTGATTTGGTGCTTCAGTAGTTCCTTGAAGAAGAGGCTTAAGTTATTTATGGCTTTAAAGATCATCTTACAAATGTTTAAAGTTATTTTCCATTATATAAGTAGCCAGTGCAGTCTATGTAGATGATTGGAGATAATGACAAATTTCAAGACTGATTAGTTACTAACCTAGCTGCAGGATTTTGGACTAACTGTATATTGCCACATTTGGAAGGACTATATATAACATATTCAGTAGCGTAGCTACCAGGTGGGCAGAGGGGGCAGTCGCCCCGGGCCCTGCACTCTGAGGGGTCCACCCATAGCTGCGCTACTGTAAATGTATTGGCATGCAAATTGCAGAGAATCAATCTCCCTGCTCTGCCACCCAGCCGCTATGGGGCCCCTGAGCAGTTGGGGGGGCGATGCCAGCAGTGGGTCCCCCGCCCGTC
The DNA here is from genome assembly GCF_032444005.1 of Ranitomeya imitator. Taxonomy (NCBI): domain Eukaryota; kingdom Metazoa; phylum Chordata; class Amphibia; order Anura; family Dendrobatidae; genus Ranitomeya; species Ranitomeya imitator. The sequence continues at coordinate 423,518,259 of NC_091286.1, read as the reverse complement.
ATCGCAAGTTCAACTGTATTGGCATCTAGCCAATAAAGCTAACCGCATTGATGAGAGAATGAGCGTTACACTCTCAATTCCATCATTACCCTGTCAGCGTCTGATGTCACTGACGCTGACACTGACAGTGGACGTGATGACGTCACTACTTGGCGCCTGCAGTCCGGAGATGAGTGGGACTCAGAGCAGTGGAGGAACCAGGAGGAAGAGAGGTATTTTTTTTTTTTACACTATAGAGTCTGCCTATGGGGGGTGCATTATACTATATAGTCTGCCTATGGGGAATGCAATATGCTATATGGAGATCTATGGGGAGTGCATTATACTATATGGAGGCCTATGAGAAGTGCATTATACTATATATAGAGCCTGCCTATTGGGAATGCATTATATAATATAGAGTCTGCCTATGGGGAGTGTATTATACTATATAGAGGCCTATGGGGAATGCATTATACACTGTGTGCAAAATTGTAAGGCAAGTTGTATTTTAGAGGATTCTTTTTATTATTGATCAACAACTATGTTCTCAATCAACCCAAAAGACTCATAAATATCAAAGCTTAATATTTTTGGAAGTTGGAGTGTTTTTTTTTTAGATTTGGCTATCTTAGGAAGATATCTGTTTGTGCAGGTAACTATTACTGTGCAGAATTATTAGGCAACTTAATAAAACCCATCTCACTTGTTTATTTTCACCAGGTAAACCAATATAACTGCACACAATTTAGAAATAAACATTTCTGACATACAAAAACAAACCCCCCCCCAAAATTAGTGACCAATATAGCCACTTTACGATCAACATTGCGTGCAGCAGCCACCACAGCCTCCCAGACACTGTTCCAAGAGATGTACTGCTTTTCCTCCCTGTAGATCTCACATTTTATGAGGGACCACAGGTTTTCTATGGGGTTCAGATCAGGTGAACAAGAGGGCCATGTCATTATTTTTTCTTCTTTGAGACCTATACTGGCCAGCCACGCTGTCGAGTAGTTGGAGGCATTGTCCTGTATGAAAATCATGTATTTCTAGAATGATACTGACTTCTTCCTTTACCACTGCTTGAAGAAGTTGACTTCCAGAAACTAGCAGTAGGCAGTAGGTCTGTGAGTTGAGCTTCACTCCATCCTCAACCCGAAAAGGTCCCACAAGTTCATCTTTGATGGTACCAGCCCATAACAGTACCCCACCTCCACCTTGCTGGCGTCTGAGTCGGAGTAGAGCTCTCTGCCCTTTACTGATCCAGCCTCTGGCCCATCCATCTGGCCCATCAAGAGTCACTCTCATTTCATCAGTCCATAAAACCTTTGAAAAGTCAGTCTTAAGATATTTCAGTCCAGTCTTGACGTTTTATCTTATGTTTCTTGTTCAAAGGTGGTCGTTTTTCAGCCTTCCTTACCTTGGCCATGTCCCTGAGTATTGCACACCTTGTGCTTTTTGTTACTCCAGTAACGTTGCAGCTCTGAAATATTGCAAAACTTGTGGCAATTGGCAGCTTCATGCTTGATTTTCCTCAATTCATGGGCAGTTATTTTGCGCCTTTTTTGCCCAACATGCTTCTTGCGACCTTGTTGGCTATTTGAAACGGTGTTCGGTGATCACGCTTCAAAAGTTTGGTAATTTCAAGACTGCTGCATCCCTCTGCAAGACAGCTCACAATTTTAGACTTTAGACTGACCCATTTTGCTAAAGGAAAGGAAGTTGTCTAATAATTAAGCACACCTTATATAGGGTTTTGATGTCATTAGACAACACCCCTCCTCATTACAGAGATGCACATCACCTGATTTACTTAATTGGTAGTTGGCTCTCAAGCCTGAACAGCTTGGAGTAGGACAAGATGTATAAGAAGTATCATGTGATCAAAATACAAATTGTCTAATAATTCTGCACACTGTGAACAATATAGAGTCTGCCATTATAGTATGTGGAGTCCTATGGGGAGTACATTATACTATATGGAGACCTATGAGGAGTGCATTATACTATATGGAAACCTATGGGGAGTACATTATACTTTATTGAGGACTATCCAGTGTATTATGCTATATGGAGGCTATCTAGGGGACCATCATACAGTGTGGAGATTACAGTGATAGGGCCATCATACAGTGTTGGAGCCAGTAAACAGTTTGGGGGATATTAAGGGGTCAGTATATATACAATGAGGGGGCTATTTATGTGTGTATAATTATGAGGGGGCTTATACTGTGTATAAGAGAGCATCATACTGTGTATAGGGGAGCTGTACAGGGGGAGACTCTGGGCATTATTTAATGTAAAGTGGGCACTTATTGCTATAGGGGAACTCAGGTTACTGTGACTGTCAAAGGGGCACACACAGGGGGGCAATATTACTTTTTATGGGACAAAATGTGGGCACTGTTTTCTAGGGCGCTTGCACCCGGCATTACTGTATTTTAGAAGGTTGCTTTAGAATTTAGAGGGCACACAGTATCACACAATAGGTGCAGTAATAGGGACACATACGGCAGCAGCGACTCAGTATTGGGGTATCAGCAGGATGAGCAGTTTGTGCAGGTTGGGAATAGTCCATTGGGGACAGTGCTGAAAATGTGAGAAGTGAAATGTGTCTTTGTTATATTCTCTGCAGCCGAGTCCTGGCTGGAAGAAGATGTCATGTTGGTTTGGGCCAGATGGAAAAGACGTGAAAAGTGAACGATTCCATCAGAAAGAACGTCAGCGGTAAGTCACCATCTGTAACTGTGCTGTGATCTCTTATATGTTCTGTAGACTGGTATCTACCACTGACCATATGGCGGTAATATCAATTTTGGTCTTTATATAGAGATTATTTTGAGCAACAGTGCTGTCATCTGCTGAGGCTCTCGTCCACTATTAGGGTGCGTCACCCAGTTGTAATCAAGGTTACCTGGGTAGGAAGCCATTGAGAAGTTTCGCCCTCCCTGAACCAAAACCCTAGCTACGCCTCTGAAGGCATTACAATAGATCTTGTACCGCTGTTTATGAGTCTTCTTTTGGAGGAGGTGAAAAATTGAAAACTTAATAATGACAGACATCTGGATTTTGAGTGACAGTTCCCCATCATTAAATGCAAACAAATTGTGTTCCTGGTCTGACTTTTGAAGAGTTGTGTTTCACAGGGATAGAGGCATTTAACAAGACAGCGATCTTCACGACAGCGGAAAGTGCATAAACACTGGCATTGAACACCGCCGCTGCTGTGGTCAGTAGTGACAGTGGTATCAAATTGCTTCAAGACGGAGGGGGCTCCCTCTCTACTCCAATTGGCACAAAGTGAATGTGATCTTGTTATGCCAGTGGTCTCCATGGGGTCACCCAGGCCAAATAATGGCTGTGGGGTCACCCAGGTACGGTGTTCATAGAAGTCAGGCCATGAGCAGGACCAGATACACCTCCTGCCTGTGTCTGAATGATAACTTTAATGCCCTGCAGTGCAGAGCTATAGACCAGAATTCCGACTAGGGAAAGTAGATATCACATCATGACTAAGTAAAAAAAAAATTAAAAAAAGTGAGACATAGTTTGTAAAAATGTAAAACATTACAAGTGAAAGTACGAACAAAATGAAAAAATGTTTTGCAAGTAAAAACGCAGATTTTCTGAAAAATAAAATGAAAGAAAGTAACATATTTGTTGTTACCGTATCTGGAACAAAGCAATCTATAAAGCCGTCATATTATTTAACCCGTTTGCTGAACACTGCAAAAATATTAAATTTAAAAAACGACAAAAATATAGTGTTTCCTCATACTGGCACACAAAACATAGAATAAAAAATATAAAAAAATTAAATACATTAAAATTATCAGCTTGTCCTTCAAAAAACAAATATAGCTCCATCGACAACATTTTAAAAAAGTTACAGCTTTTAGAGTATGAAGATGGAAAACAAATTGTTTGTGAAAAATGTATTTTAGTATGCAAAAGTAGCAAAATATACAAAAATCTAAAATCTGCTATCACTGCTATCGTAATGACCAGAACAATGATCAATGATCACTTTTCCTATGGTAGACTTATGCTTTGAGTTCCATCCTGACAGTGCACACTGATGGGCGTATAACTCCTGAGCGTATGCACCCTACCGTGTCCATACCTGCAGTGCAGGCCTAGCCTTAATTCAGGCCACTGCTGAAGCAGATTCAGCTGATTGTGAGATTGGCGGATCCCCACCAATCTTATACTCAGATGAGTCGCCAGTTGCTAGGTTCTGGAGAACCTTTTTAACAATCAATGCGACACATGTCTCCGGAAGCACAATCCAGGCACTTTGTATTCGGCACTAAAATAGCATATTTGCACTTTTCACTTTGAATATCAGTTGATCACTACTTTCTGGAGAACGATAGTGGGGTGAAAATGATCCCTACACCCCCAGATGATTTTTTTATTTTTTTGCAAGAAGGTGTCACTTTTGCTTGATTTCTGCTGCTTTGGCAGCTTAGTGGCTCTGCAAATGGTGACCACAAACTACTCCAGGAAACACTGCATTCTTAAAATTGTGCTCTCTTTCTTTTGAGCACTGACAGATGTGCACACAAAAGTGAATGACCATATTGAGGGTATTGCTGCATTCAGAAGATTTTGTTTTATAAATGTTTGGGTCCATTTACCTCTATTATTCTTTGTAAAAAAATTGATGCAAAAACAACATTTTCGTGTAAAAAATTTAATTTTTCATTTTCAAGTCCCAATGTTATAAATTTCTGTGAAGCACCTGTGGGTTAATTATGCTCAACATACCCCTAAATCAATTACATAAAGGATGTAGCATCCAAAATAGGGTCATTTATTCTCCTGTTACCCTCGTAAAATTGAAAAATTGGTAGCTAAAGCACATCTTTGTGGGTAGAATGTATTTTTCCATTTTTATGGCTCAACATTATAAAATTCTGTGACGCACCTATGATTTCTCAGGAGAAATTCTAAACAAATTGTACAGTCCATTTTCTCCTTTGTGAAAATGAAATATTTGGGGCTAAAACAACACTTTTGTGGATAAAATTAAAATGTTATTTTTTGCTTCCACATTGCTTTAGTTCTTGTAAGGCACATAAATGGTTATTAAACTTCTTGAATATGGATTTGACCACTTGGAGGGGTGCAGTTTTATAAATGTTGTCAATTTGGGTATTTTCTGTCACATAGGAATACAACTGGAGTTTAACATACAAGGTAAACCCCTTAGCTGCAGGGTTGGAACTCCTAAAAAACACATCCACCAAGAAGTATAGCCAGCAAGGAAGTGTATTGAAGGATGAACATAAAATCCTGCCCAGACTGTGATAGGGCAAATCATGATATGAGAATGAGAAACACCTAGAGAGGAGCATACCAAGAAGGAAAAAGAAACCATCAGCATTACGGCAAGGAAGAAATAGGTCATCAGACACAGGAACTGACCAAGCAGCAATAGGTCACCGGATTGAATCCCAAAACCAAGCCATAACAGGTCCCTAAAAAATGTTGTTGGAAAGATGAAAAACTACTGATAAATTGTAACCCTTCTAACTTCCCAACAAAAAAAAACTGTTTCACTAAAATTCTCAGATACTCATTACTCGAACCAAGCATTTCATAATGCTCGAATGTTCGTTTCAAGTAATGAGTACAATGGAAGTCAATTGAAAATCAAAGCTTTTTTTCCGCAGTCCCTAGAAGGAAGTCTGGTGGACAGTGGAAATGTTTAAATGGATGGAAAAAGTGCTGAATGCATGGACAACAGTAGGGAGAAGACCCCTAGAAGCATCTCTGACTCCCAGATCGCTGCTGAGAACAATGGTATCACACCTTTACTCCACTTTAAGGTCTGACAATAAAACATTCAAAATTGACAAGAAATTCAAGTTTACAGGAAAATAAAGTTAAGAAGCATTCTTTCCTGTATAATGCCTGTATAATGTATAATGCCTCCGTCATCAATGTTTCACCTCCAGCAGTTCGCCCCCGGATATTTGTATGCTTGTGGTTTATGAATTCCCATCCATCATCAATGTTTCGCCCCCGGCAGTTCACCCCCAGCAGTTCGCCCCCAGATGTTTGTACCCTGTTTTGCCCCCAGAATTTTGTGTTTGAATGTTTCGCCAGTTTGTCCTTGTGGTTCATGAATTCCCGTCCATCATCAATCCACATGCCACAAAAATACTGTACAGAGTGCTGCACTTTTGTGACATGTTTAATCAACTGTTTCCATCTGTAAACCTCCCAACTGATTGCAGTATAGTGTCATAGCATTTTGCCCGCAATTTTAACAAGACATTTTCCAAAACTTTTCTAAGCCTGTGTGCACACATTCAGGATTTTTCGTGTTTTTTTCATGTTTTTTCGCTATAAAAATGCTTAAAAAACGCATACATATGCATCCCATCATTTATAATGCATTCTGCAATTTTTGCACATATGTCGCGTTTTTTCCGTGAAAAAAACGCATTGTGGTAAAAAACGCAGCATGTTCATTAATTTTGCAGCTTTTTTGCAGATTTCCCACTACATTATTGCATTGGGAACCTCCGGAAAAAAACACAAAAAATCCACGCAAAAAGCGCTTAAAAAACGCTTAAAAAACGCATACATATGCATCCCATCATTTAGGCTATGTGCACACATTCAGGATTTTTTGCGTTTTTTCATGTTTTTTCGCTATAAAAACATGATAAAAACGCTTTAAAAATGCATACATATGGATCCCATAATTTATAATGCATTCTGCAATTTTTGTGCATATGTTGCATTTTTTTCCGTGAAAAAAACGCATCGTGGTAAAAAAACACAGCATGTCCATTAATTTTGCATTTTTTTTGCATTTTTACTGCTATATAATGCATTGGGAAAGCTCCGAAAAAAGTGGTAAAAACGCAAGAAAAACGCGAAAAACGCACGCGGATTTTTTGCAGAAAATGTCCGGTTTTCTTCAGGAAATTTCTGCAAGAAATCCTGATGTATGCACATAGCCTTATAATGCATTCTGCAATTTTTGTGCAAAATAAGGCAGCATGCTTTCAGCAATCATGTTGCGGTAAGCATGCTGCCGATCTTCCCCTCCTGGTACTTATCTAGAGGTCTTCTGCTTATCTTTGCCTGATCTTCTCCTGGCTGTGTGGGTTGGCGATCGCCATGCTGGATCCGGATGCCACCACGAGTTCTCTCCTTCTTCCCAGCTTCCTCTGCCTGATCTCATCGTGGCACTGCGCATGTGCAGCAGTGTCTTGGGGACTGGAGAGGCATCCTGCCCCATGGATTGACTGATGAATGGGGCAGGAGTGACGTCATGTCAGTGAGCGACCTGGAGATTGGCATTCATCATGCTTCATGGATCAGTGATCCAGGCAAGATGAATACACAGCCAGAAGTGTTAGGGGTCGAGTTCCCGCTTCTGCACAGGGGGAATCTCGAGCCACCTCCGCTGCGGTCTCCCATTCTTGTCCAGCCGCAGTGGAGTCTGCTCAGCAAAGACGTCGGTCCCAGCGTCTTGCTCATTCTCACTCTGTTCTGAGAGTTACTGCTGCTTCTCCAGTCTCTGCCATTAAAGTCAGTGCTGGTCAGCAGCGAGCGGACTTCTCTGGGACTAAGTCCTTGTCTGCACGTACTGAGCATGCCCAGGGTAAGATCTCCCGTTGGAGATCGAGGGTCATGTGCTCAGGCTCTGCAGCACATTCCATTGGTCCTCTTGGCAGGTCTTGGAAGGGCAAAGGTGCTGTGGCCACTTCCTGTGCTGCAGCTATATAAACTGCGCATGACCGCACGGCCATGCGCTAGTATTGTCTTACAATTGTTAATGTGTGTATGTTGTGAGTGCAAGTCGTCCTTGGATACCCCTACCCTATTGAATGTCTGTTCGCGGAAGGTGTATGGTTGCTATCTAGCGCCCGACTTATCCTACAGCACTAATCACACATTACAGCGTCCAGTTGCTGTGACCGCCAGTACGGCGCCGTGCACTTCCTCTGTGCTTTCCTTACCCAAGCCTGGGTGGTTAGTGGCGTTCATCAGTGCGGCACCGCATGCACTCTTGTGCCTTAATATTGTTGTTCAGTTTCCTTACACACCCAGTTGCGGTGTTGTGCCAGCAAGGGTCTAATCGGACTTCAATCCTAGTTGGGGTTGAGTTCGCTGACTACTTGCTCGCGCTTTAGGTGCGGTACCACGGTCCTGTGACTCAACAGGATTGCTTCTTTCACGCTGGGTGAGGTTAACCCATGCGTGTATACTTTAGTGTACAGCCATATAGTCTGCAAATTGCTAGCAGCAGGTTTTCACCTGCACGGTGGACCCCGGACTGCGAATGCAACTATATCATCTGTCATGGTGCGTTCCGCCAGTCCTAACAAGAAGCAGAAGACATCACGGGGAACTTCTAGACTGCACTCCGTGACCCAAGGAGCTGCAGCTGCGACAGGTAAGTGTTTTTTTTGTTCTAGGGTGATAATACTCCTTTAAGGCCAGCCAGAAGAGACACTGGGTGAGCTGCTGAAAAGGCAGCCACAGGAATCCTCAGCAATTGGGGTCCTGAACATTTTACCCCCAGGTATGTTCAGCTCTAGATGTTTTGTTCCCTGCATGTTGACCCCAAAAGTTGCGGGTGAAACATCTGGGGTCAAAATTTTAGGGGCAAAACATCAGATGGTGACACATCCAGGGACAAAATGCTGTAGGAGAAACATTCGGGCGCAAAACATCTGGGGGCGAACTGCTGGGGGCGAGCTGCTGGGGGTGAAACATTGATGACGGACAGGAATTCATGAACTGCAAGGGTACAAGCATTCAGGGGCGAACTGCTGGGGGTGAACTGCCGGGGGCGAAACATCCTGGGGGCCAAATGCTGGGGATGAAATATTCGGGGGCGAAATGTACAAACATCCGGGGGCGAACTGCTGGGGTTGAACTGCCGGGGGCAAAACATCCTGGGGGTCAAATGCTGGGGATGAAATGTGCGGGGGCAAAATGTACCCAAGGTGGAACTGCTGGGGGCAAACTGCTGGGGGCAAAATGTGCGGGGGTGAAATGTGCTGGTGCGAAACATCCTGGGGGCCAAATGCTAGTGATGAAATGTTCAGGGGCGAAATGTACCCAGGGGCAAACTGCTGGGGACGAACTGCTGGGGGCGAAATGTGTTGGGGTGAAATGAGCCCAGGGGCGAACTGCTGGGGGCGAACTGCTGGGGACGAAACTTCCAAATCCCATAGGGATCATGCTAGACAAAGGTGGTGGAGAGTGACGTGAGCCAGACATTAAATACCTGTGGTGGTTATCAGTAGGATGTGACCGTCTGGTCCTAAAGGGGAAATATAGAGTGTCCCGCGATGCTGTAGGTATAAATCAGGAGGTTATCACAAAGTGTGTCCATATATGCACGGATCAGGTGAACGAAGGTAAAGGTCCAGGGATGTGTTACCTTAGGTGCCGTGTTGACGTGGTATCCGCCGCTAGTCCTGAGAGGGAGGCATGTGAGTCCAGAGGCGTGCTTCATTACTGATATAGTGCAGTAAATCCTATGATGCTAGACCTGAAGTAGCGATACCGGAAGTGCGTCTTGCGTTCCTGAGAATGGGCGTGGAGCATTCCAGTAAGGTCACAGGACGTGGTGACCAGATAGCGGGGGTGCGGGGAATGAGTGAAATCCTGAATAGCAAGGAGCAAGTAGGTGTGACCCAGAGTGAGAGGTGGGGAGAAACTGATGGCGATGGATACAGTGAATCTGTGAGTGCCTGTTCCACTGGATACGTGTGTGTGATCCTTATATATCCTCAATATAGATGGCTCTAGGGGAATAAGAGACACAGATGAGTATATCTATATGCAGTGCATCAGTGAACAGAGAATTAAGGATGACATGGTCATAAATATGTTCAAAGAACCAAGATATCAGCATATAAGGAATAATAAAGTATTTCCAGACAAAAATATGTGCTGGTTATCGTGATTATATATAGAAATTCATAGAGATTCATGGCTCCTGTAGACAAAAAAAAAATCACATAAATGACAATAAGTCGTGTTCCCTGTTTAATCCCTTGGGACTCAAGAGTATCCAATGTGTTGATCCAAAACGCCTCACAACGTTTGAGTGTGGCCATCCTGTTACCCCCCGTCTCGGGGCCTGGACATGTTCGATGACTTGGTATTTCAGTTGAGAAATGTCATGGCCTTTAGTGATAAAGTGGTGGGGAATGGGTAAAAGCATGAAAAGGCCCCCCAAAGAGCTTAGCTAGGGGGACACACGGGGGCACAGGCCCATTCATTACTGTCTATTTCTGGTACTCATTCCCCCCCCGTTTGTTCCTCCTTATTGGTCTCTCCCACTCCCCCCTCTTCTCTATTAGGGCTATGATGTGAATGGTACTTACCGAGCTTTGAAGTCCTTTACAGGTCACCAGCAACTGCCAGGAGAAAATGCGAGAAGAAGGGGCAGTTGATTTGAGCGGGAAAAAACGCTGATTTGATTGGCTCAGGACTGAAAAGTGCGGGAAAATCAGAGGTATATAAGGCCCTTTTTCTGCGCAATCCAGTCAGTCAGTGCGCAGCAAGAAAGAAAAGTGCCCTTCCCTCCCTAATAAATGTAAAAATTCCCGTCGCGATATTTGTTAGAAGGAATAGTCGCCCAGCTAATGCTGGGTGGACTTGGTTCTTTTTAAAGGTCATATAAATTATTTGATTATTATGAATTCTTAATGGATTTAAACATTTGATTTTAATTGGTTATTAAAGTAGTTGTTATTGGTAACCCTTAATAAATATCGCGGCCTATTTTATCCAATGAATTTGTCTGTGTCTTTTATTTTAGTTATTTAAGTTATATATTGGTTCTATAATGAATTGGACCTTGTGCCTCCGTGGGTAACAGCATGTTTTTGCACCTAATGGTTGACTTGTGCTTAGAGATTCGGTCACGGATAGCCTGCATTGTCTCCCCAACATACAACATCCCACAGGGGCATTTTATCAGATAAACCACAAAGGACGATTTCCATGTAAAGTAGTCCTTGATGTAAAAGTTTTGCCAGAGCAAACATGCCAGAGCAACACGGCACCTAAGGTAACACATCCCTGGACCTTTACCCTCGTCCACCTGATCCGTGCATATATGGACACACTTTGTGATAACCTCCGGATTTATACCTACAGCATTGCGGGACTCTCTATATTTCCCCTTTATGACCGTACGGTCACATTCTACTTATAACCACCACAGGTATTTAACCCCTTTACCCCCAAGGGTGGTTTGCACGATATGGACCGGGCCAATTTTTACAATTCTGACCACTGTCCTTTTATAACTCTGGAACGCTTCAACGGATCCCGGTGATTCTGACACTGTTTTCTCGTGACATATTGTACTTCATGATAGTGGTAAAATTTCTTTGATATTACCTGCGTTTATTTGTGAAAAAAACGGAAATTTGGCGAAAATTTTGAAAATTTTGCAATTTTCCAACTTTGAATTTTTATGCAATTAAATCACAGAGATATGTCACACAAAATACTTAATAAGTAACATTTCCCACATGTCTACTTTACATCAGCACAATTTTGGAACCAAAATTTTTTTTTGTTAGGGAGTTATAAGGGTTAAAAGTTGACCAGCAATTTCTCATTTTTACAACACCATTTTATTTTAGGGACCACATCTCATTTGAAGTCATTTTGAGGGGTCTATATGATAGAAAATACCCAAGTGTGACACCATTCTAAAAACTGCACCCCTCAAGGTTCTCAAAACCACATTCAAGAAGTTTATTAACCCTTCAGGTGCTTCACAGGAATTTTTGAAATGTTTAAATAAAAATTAACATTTAACTTTTTTTCACAAAAAATTTACTTCAGCTCCAATTTGTTTTATTTTACCAAGGGTTACAGGAGAAAATGGACCCCAAACGTTGTTGTACAATTTGTCCTGAGTACGCTGATACCCCATATGTGGGGGTTAACCACAGTTTGGGCGCATGGCAGAGCTCGGAAGGGAAGGAGCGCCGTTTGACCTTTCAATGCAAAATTGACAGGAATTGAGATGGGACGCCATGTTGCGTTTGGAGAGCCACTGATGTGCCTAAACATTGAAACCCCCCACAAGTGATACCATTTTGGAAAGTAGACCCCCTAAGGAACTTATCTAGAGGTGTGGTGAGCACTTTGACCCACCAAGTGCTTCACAGAAGTTTATAATGCAGAACCGTAAAAATAAAAAATCATTTTTTTTTCACAAAAATTATGTTTTCGCCCCCAATTTTTTATTTTCCCAATGGTAAGAGAAGAAATTGGACCACAAAAGTTGTGGCACAATTTGTCCTGAGTACTCTGATACCCCATATGTGGGGGTAAACAATTGTTTGGGCACATGGGAGAGCTCGGAAGGGAAGGAGCGCCGTTTGACCTTTCAATGCAAAATTGACAGGAATTGAGATGGGACGCCATGTTGCGTTTGGAGAGCCACTGATGTGCCTAAACATTGAAACCCCCCACAAGTGATACCATTTTGGAAAGTAGACCCCCTAAGGAACTTATCTAGAGGTGTGGTGAGCACTTTGACCCACCAAGTGCTTCACAGAGGTTTATAATGCAGAACCGTAAAAATAAAAAATCATTTTTTTTTCACAAAAATTATCTTTTCGCCCCCAATTTTTTATTTTCCCAATGGTAAGAGAAGAAATTGGACCACAAAAGTTGTGGCACAATTTGTCCTGAGTACTCTGATACCCCATATGTGGGGGTAAACCATTGTTTGGGCACATGGGAGAGCTCGGAAGGGAAGGAGCGCCGTTTGACCTTTCAATGCAAAATTGACAGGAATTGAGATGGGACGCCATGTTGCGTTTGGAGAGCCACTGATGTGCCTAAACATTGAAACCCCCCACAAGTGACACCATTTTGGAAAGTAGACCTCCTAAGGAACTTATCTAGAGGTGTGGTGAGCATTTTGACCCACCAAGTGCTTCACAGAAGTTTATAATGCAGAACCGTAAAAATAAAAAATAATTTTTTTTTCACAAAAATTATCTTTTCGCCCCCAATTTTTTATTTTCCCAATGGTAAGAGAAGAAATTGGACCACAAAAGTTGTGGCACAATTTGTCCTGAGTACTCTGATACCCCATATGTGGGGGTAAATCATTGTTTGGGCGCATGGGAGAGCTCGGAAGGGAAGGAGCGCCATTTGGAATACAGACTTAGATGGAATGGTCTGCAGGCATCACATTGTGTTTGCAGAGCCCCTAATGTACCTAAACAGTAGAAACCCCCCACAAGTGACCCCATATTGGAAACTAGACCCCCCAAGGAACTTATCTAGATGTGTTGTGAGAACTTTGAGCCCCCAAGTATTTCACTACAGTTTATAACGCAGAGCCGTGAAAATAAAAAAAAAATTTCCCCTCAAAATTATTTTTTAGCCCCCAGTTTTGTATTTTCTCGAGGGTAAAAGGAGAAATTGGACCCCAAAAGTTGTTGCCCAATTTGTCCTGAGTACGCTGATACCCCATATGTTGGGGTAAACTTCTGTTTGGGCACACGGGAGAGCTCGGAAGGGAAGGAGCAGTTTTACTTTTTCAATGCAGAATTGGATGGAATTGAGATCGGTCGCCATGTCGCGTTTGGAGATCCCCCTGATGTGCCTAAACAGTGGAAACCCCCCAATTATAACTGAAACCCTAATCCAAACACACCCCTAACCCTAATCCCAATGGTAACCCTAACCACACCTCTAACCCAGACACACCCCTAACCCTAATCCCAACCCTATTCCCAACCGTAAATGTAATCGAAACCCTAACCCTAACTTTAGCCCCTACCCTAACTGTAGCCTTAACCCTAACCCTAGCCCTAACCCTAGCCCTAACCCTAGCCCCAACCCTAACCCTAGCCCTAACCCTAGCCCTAGCCCTAACCCTAACCCTAGTCCCGACCCTAGCCCTAGCCCTAACCCTTGCCCTAACCCTAGCCCTAACCCTAACCCTAACCCTAACCCTAACCCTAGCCCTAACCCTAGCCCTAACCCTAGCCCTAACCCTAGCCCTAACCCTAACCCTAGCCCTAACCCTAACCCTAGCCCTAACCCTAGCCCTAGCCCTAGCCCTAACCCTAGCCCTAACCCTAGCCCTAGCCCTAACCCTAACCCTAGCCCTAACCCTAGCCCTAACCCTAGCCCTAGCCCTAACCCTAGCCCTAGCCCTAACCCTAGCCCTAACCCTAGCCCTAACCCTAATGGGAAAATGGAAATAAATACATTTTTTTCATTTACTTTTATAGCAGGTTTTTTAGCGGATTTTTATGATTGGCAGCCGTCACACACTGAAAGACGCTTTTTATTGCAAAAAATATTTTTTGCGTTACCACATTTTGAGAGCTATAATTTTTCCATATTTTGGTTCACAGAGTCATGTGAGGTCTTGTTTTTTGCGGGACGAGTTGACATTTTTATTGGTATCATTTTCGGGCACGTGACATTTTTTTGATCGCTTTTTATTCCGATTTTTGTGAGGCAGAATGACCAAAAACCAGCTATTCATGAATTTCTTTTGGGGGAGGCGTTTATACCGTTCCGCATTTGGTAAAATTGATAAAGCAGTTTTATTCTTCGGTTCAGTACGATTATAGCGACACCTCGTTTATATCATTTTTTTTATGTTTTGGCGCTTTTATACGATAAAAACTATTTTATAGAAAAAAATAATTATTTTGCATCACTTTATTCTGAGGACTATAACTTTTTTATTTTTTTGCTGATGTTGCTGTATGGCAGCTCATTTTTTGCGGGACAAGATGATGCTTTCAGCGGTACCATGGTTATTTATATCCGTCTTTTTGATCGCGTGTTATTCCACTTTTTGTTTGGCGGTATGATAATAAAGCGTTTTTTGCCTCGTTTTTTTTGCGGGACGAGTTGACGTTTTTATTGGTAACATTTTCGGGCACGTGACATTTTTTTGATCGCTTTTTATTCCGATTTTTGTGAGGCAGAATGACCAAAAACCAGCTATTCATGAATTTCTTTTGGGGGAGGCGTTTATACCGTTCCGCATTTGGTAAAATTGATAAAGCAGTTTTATTCTTCGGTTCAGTACGATTATAGCGACACCTCATTTATATCATTTTTTTTATGTTTTGGCGCTTTTATACGATAAAAACTATTTTACAGAAAAAAATAATTATTTTGCATCACTTTATTCTGAGGACTATAACTTTTTTATTTTTTTGCTGATGTTGCTGTATGGCAGCTCATTTTTTGCGGGACAAGATGATGCTTTCAGCGGTACCATGGTTATTTATATCCGTCTTTTTGATCGCGTGTTATTCCACTTTTTGTTTGGCGGTATGATAATAAAGCGTTTTTTGCCTCGTTTTTTTTGCGGGACGAGTTGACGTTTTTATTGGTAACATTTTCGGGCACGTGACATTTTTTTGATCGCTTTTTATTCCGATTTTTGTGAGGCAGAATGACCAAAAACCAGCTATTCATGAATTTCTTTTGGGGGAGGCGTTTATACCGTTCCGCATTTGGTAAAATTGATAAAGCAGTTTTATTCTTCGGTTCAGTACGATTATAGCGACACCTCATTTATATCATTTTTTTTATGTTTTGGCGCTTTTATACGATAAAAACTATTTTATAGAAAAAAATAATTATTTTGCATCACTTTATTCTGAGGACTATAACTTTTTTATTTTTTTGCTGATGTTGCTGTATGGCAGCTCATTTTTTGCGGGATAAGATGATGCTTTCAGCGGTACCATGGTTATTTATATCCGTCTTTTTGATCGCGTGTTATTCCACTTTTTGTTTGGCGGTATGATAATAAAGCGTTTTTTGCCTCGTTTTTTTTTTTTTTCTTACGGTGTTTACTGAAGGGGTTAACTAGTGGGCCAGTTTTATAGGTCGGGTCGTTACGGACGCGGCGATACTAAATATGTGTACTTTTATTGGGTTTTTTTTTTATTTAGATAAAGAAATGTATTTATGGGAATAATTTTTTTGTTTTTTTTAATTATTTAGGATTTTTTTTTTTTTTTTTTAACACACTTGGAAAATTTTTTTTTAACTTTTTTACTTTGTCCCAGGGGGGGACAATACAGATCGGTGATCTGTCAGTTTGCACAGCACTCTGACAGATCACCGATCTGTCTCAGAGTGCTGCAGCGTTACCAAGTGCCTGCTCTGAGCAGGCACTTGGTAAGCCACCTCCCTCCCTGCAGGACCCGGATCCGCGGCCATCTTGGATCCAGGACTTACTGCAGGGAGGGAGGTAGGAGACCCCCGGAGCAACGCGATCACATCGCGTTGCTGCGGGGGTCTCTGGGAAGCACGCAGGGAGCCCCCTCCCTGCGCGATGCTTCCCTGCACCGCCGGCACATCGCGATCATCTTTGATCGCGGTGTGCCGGGGGTTAATGTGCCGGGGGCGGTCCGTGACCGTTCCTGGCACATAGTGCCGGATGTCAGCTGCGATAAGCAGCTGACACCCGGCCGCGATCGGCGGCGCTCCCCCCGTGAGCGCGGCCGATCGCGCTGGACGTAATATTCCGTCCTTGGGAATTAAGGCCCACCCCACATGGACGGAATATTACGTCCAATGGCAGAAAGGGGTTAATGTCCGGCTCACGTCACTCTCCCCCACCTTTGTCCAGCATGATCCCTATAGGAATACTCACAACTTTTATATCCATTATACCAACAGAGCAGGTGGTCTTTGCTAGACTCTGTACCGAGCAGCGACATATGCTGCTTCTATAAACTGAAGTACGGTATGCTAATTTCTTTTTTCTTTTTCCTTTCCCCATAACGCGCCTTGAGCTTTCTATATATGAATACTGGACCATATTGATTTCTATGTATATACTTTATTTATCCCCCCCCTTTTCTTTATGCCTCATTACATTTCTTTTGGCTCCCCCCCCCCTTTTTTTGCGGATGTTATTGAATTTTGTTGATTTGTTCCCTGTAATGTATCATGGACTGTGCCAAGTCACGTTCTCTGTATTTTTGTTCTTTCGTTCTTTGATCATTGTAGCAACTGAGGAAGGTCTCTCAGACCGAAAAGTTTTGGTAATACAATAAATATATGGACTTGCTTTACACTTAAGTTGAGTGCCAGGTTCTTTGTATCTATTACACATGGTGTGGGAACCTACCTGTGCACCATTGGAGTAGTGCTCACGTTTATCATCATTACGAGTTCATACACACCAAACATGTCTGGGTTATTTTTTATCTAAGTGGTGAAAAAAAATTCCAAACTTTGCTAAAATAAAAAAAATACAAAAAAATAATAATTTGTGCCATTTTCCGATACCCGTAGCGTTTCCATTTTTCGTGATCTGGGGTCAGGTGAGGGCTTATTTTTTGCGTGCCAAGCTGACATTTTTAGTGATACCATTTTGGTGCAGACACGTTCTTTTGATCGCACATTATTGCATTTTAATTTTGTAATTTTGTGTTTCGAATTTTTTTCTTGCTACGCCTTTTAGCGATCAGATTAATCCTTCTTTTTATTGATCAGGCGATTCTGAACGCGGCGATACCAAATACATATGTATACCGTATGTTTGATTTTATTTTTATTGTTTTATTTTGAATGGGGTGAAAGGGGGTGATTTAAACTTTTATATTTTTTTATTTCTTTCATTTTTTCTTTACTTTTGCTATGCTTCAATAGCCTCCATGGGAGGCTTGAAGCTGGCATCGCCTGATCGGCTCTGCTACATAGCAGCGATCATGAGATCGCTCCTATGTAGCTTAATTACAGGCTTGCTATGAGCGCCGACCACAGGGTGGCGCTCACAGCAAGCCGGCATCAGCAACCATAGAGGTCTCAAGGAGACCTCTGGTTGCTATGCCGACGTATCGCTGACCCCCGATAATGTGACAGGGGTCGGCGATGAGCGCATTTCCGGCCGACACTATGGACATCCTGTCTAGGGTCGACGGCATCCTTGTGGACCCCGACACAATTTTTGTTATAGCCGACGTCGAGAGCTTATATACCTGTATCAACCATAACCAGGGTTTGGATGCCGTTCGCCGCTTTCTGGGGACCTCCGACCTGGACGGCCCTCTGCCTGAGCTTATCCTCGAGCTGTCGGACTATATCCTTACCCACAACTTTTTTGTCTTCAAGGATAATTTCTACCTTCAGAAGCGTGACACAGCCATGGGTGCCTTCATACGCCAATCTCTTCCTTGGCGCCTCGGAGAGGGAGATTTTTGGCAACGGGGGCCCACCGTCCGCTGTCATTAAGTAGACCACAATTTAAATTTTTAGTAAAAAATTGGAAATTTCATTGTAATTTATGAAGGGAGCCGGTACTGCCAAACAATGGATGGAATAGGAACTCGGATACGCCCTGTATTATACATAAAGGAGGGCCTCATACACATTCTGTTCAAATTGTCATGTAGTGGTACTCCCAGACTCATAACAGCTATGCACAAATTGCAAAAGCTGCCAAAAATTTCAAGCAGGGTCATCCATATACCCTTGAAGGCACCAACTGTAGTATCTCATTCACATATTGTGAACAAGGTGTAGTTGTGGAAATCCCACACTCATAGAAGGTCTGCCCACAGTGCAGAACCTGCCAAAATGACAAGCAGGGTCATCCATACACCCTTGAAGGTACCACATGTAGTGCATCATTCACATATTAAGAAAGTGTACTTGTGGTACTACTACACGCATAAAAGCTTTGCAAACAGTGCAAAGCCAGGGAAAAATTATAAGTAGGGTCATCTAATTGTCCATAACGCGCATTTCGGCAGTTCTTCCTCAGAAGGGGTCCACTGTTGCAGGGTGGATCTCTGGTAAATATGCCTGTCGGTATGCCTATTCTGAGTGTTGCTTAGATACTCCTTAAATAACCATATTTGTTTCACTACCCTGGTCTGTCTGCTAAAAGATGGTTTGGAATCATACTAACACAGCCCTATTTCTAATATCCAAGCTGTCTGGTCTGCACCACACACCCGGGACAGTCTCCAGCATCTTCCAGATTCCAGATATAAGCGCTTACTGTTTTGCATGTTCGTTATGATGTACATTGCATTGTTATTGTGATTAGGACTGCAGCATATATTTCCATCATCAATATTAGGTACTTACTAGTTTACAGGTTATATTTGTATAGACCATTATAAATGGAGTGATTCTTAATATAACCTCTGCGCAGTGTATTCGTTTTCTGTTTGTATGTGTTGCCATCTCCTTTTTAAATTATAATTAAAATAATTGTTTAATAAAAAGCAATACTATTTTAAGTTTGGAGGATCTTTTTTTATTTTCTTATCGGTTCTTAGTCGTCCATTGACCCTTGAAGGCAACAACTGACGGCTTAATTCAAATATTTAAGATTAAAAACACTTTATGTGCTGCTGTTATCTTGTGGTGTGGAAAAGTTGGGGCTAATCCAGGCTTTGCTCATTTTTATCAGAGTGAACATGTCAGCATTTTATATTGGCAGATGAAAGCACCTGTCTGTTATGACTCCCCCTTTGGCACTAAAAACCCACTCATACAAGATGCTAGTGACAAGGCAGCACAACACCTCCAAGGCATAGAGGAACAGCTCATGCCAGATGTCCAGCTTTGAGACCCAATAGTTGCAGGTCCCAGAGGAATTAGGGAGTATGTTAGCATTGTCAGCCAGGTATTGCTTGATCATCTTTAAAAACCTTTCCCTCTATGTCAAAAATACCCAGTCATCAGGGCAAAGATGCTGGGAGGGTGTCATGAAATTGGCCCATGCCTTGACAGTGTACCCCTGCCTTTGCTGTACCTGGTGTGGTCTCCGTCGCCTCTCCTCCGTGATGTGAATTTTGTCAACATATTTTCTACAATGGCCTTCTGGTATAGCACCATTTTAGTAGACCTCTCCGCCTCAGGAAAGCGAGATGCAAAGTTCTCCTTGTAGCATGGGTCTAGCAGCGTGAACAACCAGTACTCTTTTTTGACCCAGATTAAGGTAACGCAAGGGGCTTGGGAAAGGCAGCCACACATAAAGTCAATCAAATGTGCCAAGCTCCCTACAGTCAACACTTTCCTGTCTCCACCATGATGACTACTCTCCATCCTCTCCTCCTCCATCGTTTCCTCTTTGGTCATCCACTTGGGAGAGACTGGACCAAGCTTGTGTGGGTAATAGCCTCTGTTGTGCTAGAAACCAGCTCATATTCCTCCTGCTCCTCAGCCTTCACATCCTCAATTATAACCAATCCATGCTGAGCAGATGAGATGAGGCTGGGTAGTATCTAGGGATGAGCAAATAGCTTTGGATAACTCCTTATCTAAATAGATTTAGCGCTTGACAAAAAGCTGCACAGGGAATCAGGATACCTGGAGCTCTCCCGATAATCAGCTTTTCAGTGCCACAGCTGCATGTGTCACAGCTGTGTGACAATCACAACACATGCATGGAGAGCCCAAAAAACAGGCTCTCCATTTATGTGTTTTGACTGCAACACAGCTGAAACACAAGCAGCTGCGGCACTGAACAGCTGATTATCGGGAGCACTCCAGGTATCCGGTTTCTTGATGCAGCTATTCGGTAAGCGCTATAGCTATTCAGATTCGGAGTTATCCAAAGCTAATTTCTCATCCCTAGTAGTATCTCCTTGTCTCATATCTTCCTCCATCTCCACCTGGTACTCATGCAAAGCTTCAGCTTTAATTGTGAGCAGTGACTGTTTAAGTAGGCACCGAAGCTTGATCATTGTGCTAATTATGGAGTCATCGCTGCTCACCTTCTTTGTGCAGTTCTAAATCTCTTGGAGAACCACACAAATGTCAGACATCCATGCCACTCTTCAGTTATTATGTGCGGAGGTGGGCCCAGAATATCGATGGGCATGTTACAGCTGTTATTTGATAACTGGCCTCTGCTGCTCACAAAGCCTTGCCAGCATGTGCAGCATGTAATTCCATCATGTGGTCACATCGCACACCAGTCGATGAGCTGGCACTTACGTGCGTTGCTACAGCACTGCCAGATCGGTCGCAGCTGTAGCCCACTTTCGTAACATGGCACTGGTGACGAGGCATACCTTGACCAGATTCCTGGCAAATCTGTGTAGGCTTTCATAAACCGATGAACTACCAAGTTGAGCACATGGGTCAAGCATGGTAAATGAGGGAGCTTGTCAAGTTTCACAGCCGCCACCACCGCCATTATTACTTATGGCCATGCCTGGTTGTAGGTTCAGCGGCAAAAGCCACAGATCTGTCGGGTCTATTATTCCTTTAAGTAACTCTGCTGCAGTGTGGGGTTTGTCTCCTAGACAGATTATCTTCAGCAGAGCCTGTTTCCATGTCGGTGGGACAGTACTGCAGAGTTTACAGCTTCCAACTGATGTGGACGACGTGCTTTGAGGTACAAAAGCAGAGATGAAGGATGAGAATGAACAGAAAAGGGTTCAGGAACTGGTATAAGAGGTGGAGGAAACCCTGACAGAAGTAGGGCCAGCAATCTTCGGCGTCAGTAATACATGTGTGGTGCCTGGGTGGGACTCGGCCCCAGCCTCCACATTATTCACCAGGTTTGTCATCAGGGAAATGTATCGTCCCTGGCCAAAAGTGCTTGTCCACGTGTCAGTCGTTAATTCCAGTAACTGTGTTGGTAAGGGCACGATTGATATTCCTGGACATGTGCTGGTGCATGGTGGGGACGCCACATCTGGGAGAAATAGTGGCAGCTGGGGAGTGAGCCCCTATTGACAGCTGCCACCACGAGTTGGTTCAAATCTTTTTTCTATCCATTTGTCTGACCTTCTACAGATCAGCAAAATGGCAGCTGTAGCTATAGACAAGTAACTTGCAAAAAAAAACATTTTGTAAGAATTCAAGTCCACTAGAATAAATGAGATTATCTCTACTTAGATGTAGAAGTACTTTTTGTGGTTAGATAGTTTTATTGGGTAGAGAACTATAATTACAGTGTCAGACTGGGGTGCCAAGGGCCCACTAGTGATATTGATTCTGAGGGTAACCTATTCAGTTATACATATTATTTCCTGTCTTGCTCACAAAATTGCCTATGTTTCTATATAATAATAAACTGGGTAGTTTGTTAAATAAATGATAAGATTTTGTCTATGTCTGTACACGTTACATTAAGTGTACTTTGCCATGTAGAGGTTGGTGAGCTCACTCCTACACAAGGGCCCACAAGGGAAATCACCTACTCTCATGTGGGCCAGTCTTACCTTGCTCTTAATGATATCTTGCATATCTATTTTGCTGGTGAACACAGATTTAAAGTTGGTGTTAAAGTTGGTGTTAATATTTCAACCTTCTCAACAAAATCAACAACCACATACATTCCTATAAGGCTATTAAGCTTGGGTCAGGAGACCCACCATGACTCCTTACATAATTGACCATATTCAGAATATGTTTTAGGGATGTCTGAATTTTGTCACTTTCAATAAAGTTTACTTTTACATATAAAAGCGCTCTTGGAGGTTACATATATATCAACTCCCTACAAAATTATTGCTCTATCCGTGTGTACCTACCATATTTGAATAAATGTTATTTTTTCTACTTACTCCTTTTTAATACCATTTTTCTTATTAATACATTGCAATAAAATAGCTACTGTATGTAATTGTATGTCAGACCTGTGGCATATGCTGAAGTTGATCATAATAAGATGTATAGAGCGTGCAAATATTGATATAGTCTATTCAACAGTTATAACCTTGAAGCTATTTATGCAAGGAAAATACTGTAAGTATCTAAAAAGAGCCTACGACGCACACATTTTTTATGGCAAGTCTATCATTAAGGACAGAAAAGTGAGAAAGGACGAGGCAGGCTGCACCCATATGGATCTATTATTCTCCAAATGCCACTGAATAAAAGATGCCCACCTCCGAGAACAGATTGTCCTTGTCATAGACTTGGTTGCCTTCCTGGATCTATCACTCATAGAGCCAAGAAGCTCTTAGGATCCTGCTCTAAATTGTGTCTGCCAGAACAAAAACCTCACATAGTGTACTCTGAACAGTTCCTTGAGCATAAAGCAGCATAACTCGAAGGAAGCATTTGATTTAAAGCATTTGATGAGCAGCGTTGCATGTTGGCAATCCACACAGTGTTCTGAGAACTTCTACATAATTTGCATTTCCAGAAAACTGTCATGTTTTGTGCACATATATTTAAAAGCACATTAATGACAAAAAAGAAAACTCAAAACAGAAGCAGAAGAAATATGGGAAACTATGTATTTGTTGAATGTTGGAAATGATAAGGTCGTGGTTTTTTTTGGTTCATTTGGAGAAGTATTCTGTAACCTGAAGCTTGGAAATAGTATCACAGTTCCGGCTATTTTTAAATTTCTAGTTAATGTACAGTCATGGCCAAAAATATTGAGAATGAGACAAATATTAATTTTTCCAAAGTTTACTGCTTCATTTTTTCTAATGGCAATTTGCATATACTCCTAAATGTCAGAGTGTTCAGCTTAAAAGCAATTACTGTACTTGCAAAGTCAATATTTGCCCAGAAAATGAACTTAAACCCCCAAAACACATTTCAACATCATTGCAGTCCTACCTTAAAAGGAGCAGCTAACATCGTTTTAGTGATTGATCCATTAACACAGGTGTGGGTGTTGATGAGGACAGGGCTGGCGATCAATCAGTCATGATTAAGTAAGAATGACATCACTGGACACTTTAAAAGGAGGCTGGTGCTTGGTATCATTGTTTCTCTTCAGTTAACCATGGTTATCTCTAAAGAAACACGTGCAGCCATCATTGCACTGCACAAAAATGGCCTAACAGGGAAGAGTATCGCAGCTACAAAGCTTGCACCTCAGTCAACAATCTATCGCATTATCAAGAACTTCAAGGAGAGAGCTTCCATTGTTGTCAAAATGGCTCCAGGGCGCCCAAGAAAGACCAGCAAGCGCCAGGACCGTATCTTAAAACTGTTTCAGCTGCGGGATCGGACTACCAGCAGTGCCGAGCTTGCTCAGGAATGGCATCAGGCTGGTGTGAGTGCTTCTACACGCACTGTGAGGCGGAGACTCTTTGAGCAAGGCCTGGTTTCAAGGAGGGCAGCAAAGAAGCCACTTCTCTCCAGAAAAAACATCAGGGACCGACTGATATTCTGCAAAAGGTACAGGGAGTGGACTGCTGAGGACTGGGGCAAAGTCATTTTCTCTGATGAATCCCCTTTTTGATTGTTTGGGACATCTGTAAAACAGCTTATTTGGAGAACAAGAGGTGAGCGTTACCACAAGTCTTGTCTCATGCCAACTGTAAAGCATCCTGAAACCATTCATGTGTGGGGTTGCTTCTCAGCCAAGCGAATCGGCTCACTCACAGTCTTGCCTAAAAACACAGCCATGAATAAAGAATGGTACCAGAATGTCCTCCAAGAGCAACTTCTCCCAACCGTCCAAGAGCAGTTTGGCGCCCAACAATGCCTTTTCCAGCATGATGGAGCACCTTGCCATAAAGCAAAGGTGATAACTAAATGGCTCATGGAACAAAACATAGAGATTTTGGGCCCATGGCCTGGAAACTCCACAGATCTTAATCCCATTGAGAACTTGTGGTTAATCATCAAGAGACGGGTGGACAAACAAAAACCAACAAATTCTGGCAAAATGCAAGCATTGATTATGCAAGAATGGACTGCTATCAGTCAGGATTTGGTCCAGAAGTTGATTGAGAGAATGCTAGGGAGAATTGCAGAGGTCTTGAAGAAGAAGGGTCAACACTGCAAATATTGACTTGCTGCATTAACTCATTCTAACTGTCAATATAACCTATTGGTACTCAAAATATGATTGCAATTATATTTCTGTATGTCATATAAACATCAGACAAACACTAATAAAAACCAGAGGGCAGCAGATCATGTGAAAATATAATTTTGGTGTCATTCTCAAAAATTTTGGCCATGACTGTATCTAAAAAGGTAAGTACTTTGAGAACAAAAATTAAACAGATTAATGATTTGACCAATTTATAATATACAGTGGGTGCGGAAAGTATTCAGACCCCTTTAAATTTTTCACTCTTTGTTTCACTGCAGCCATTTGGTAAATTCAAAAAAGATCATTTTTTTTCTCATTAATGTACACTCTGCACCCCATCTTGACGGAAAAAACAGAAATGTAGAAATTTTTGCAAATTTATTAAAAAAAGAAAAACTGAAATATCACGTGGTCATAAGTATTCAGACCCTTTGCTCAGTATTGAGTAGAAGCACTCTTTTAAGCTAGTACAGCCATGAGTCTTCTTGGGAATGATGCAACAAGTTTTTCACACCTGGATTTGGGGATCCTCTGCCATTCTTTCTTGCAGATCCTCTCCAGTTTCGTCAGGTTGGATGGTGAACGTTGGTGGAGAGCCATTTTCAAGTCTCTCCAGAGATGCTCAACTGGGTTTAGGTCAGGGCTCTGGCTGGGCCAGTCAAGAATGGTCACAGAGTTGTTCTGAAGCCGCTCCTTTGTTATTTTAGCTGTTATTTTAGCTGTGTGCATAGGGTCATTGTCATGTTGGAAGTTGAACCTTCGGCCAAGTCTGAGGTCCAAAGCACTCCGGAAGAGGTTTTCATCCAGGGTATCTCTATACTTTGCTGCATTCATGCTTCCTTCAATGTCAAGCAGTCGTCCTGTCCCTGCAGCTGAAAAATATCCTCATAGTATGATGGTGCCACCACCATGTTTCACTGTTGGGATTGTATTGGGCAAGTGATGAGCAGTGCCTCGTTTTCTCCACACATACCACTTAGAATTATCACCAAAAAGGTCTATCTTCGTCTCAACAGACCAGAGAATCTTATTTCTCATAGTCTGGGAGTCCTTCATGTGTTTATAGCAAAGTCTAGAGAGAGAGGCTTTCGTCGGGCCAGAGAGAGACCCGACTGGTGGAGGGCTGCAGTGACTTTGTGGAACTCCCTACTGTATCTCTGGAGCTCAGCCACAGTGATCTTGGGGTTCTTCTTTACCTCTTTCACCAAGGCTTTTCTCCCACGATTGCTCAGTTTGGCTGGATGGCCAGGTCTAGGAAGACTTCTTGTGGCCCCAAACCTCTAAGGATTACGGAGGGCACTGTGCTCTTAGGAACCTTGAGTACTGCAGAAATTCTGTTGAAACCTTGGCCAGATGTGTGCCTTGCCACAATTCTGTCGCTGAGCTCCTTTGCCAGTTCCTTTGACCTCATGATTCTCAGTTGGTCTGACATGCACTGTGAGCTGTGAGGTCTTATATAGACAGGTGTGTGCCTTTCCAAATCAAGTCCTATTAGTTTAACTAAACAGAGATGGACTCCAATGAAGGGGTAGAATCATTCAAGGAGGATCACAAAGAAATGCACAGCATGTCACTTAAAAATGAGTGTCTGAGCAAAGGGTCTGAATACTTATGACCATGTGATATTTCAGTTTTTCTTTTTTATTAAATTTGCAAAAAGTCTACATTTCTGTTTTTTTTCAGTCAAGATAGGGTGCAGAGTGTACATTAAAGTGAAAATAAATGAACTTTTTTGAATTCACGAAATGGCTGTAGTGAAACAAAGAGTGAAAAATTTAAAGGGGTCTGAATACTTTCCGTACCCACTGTATCATCTGTTAATTTAAAAGTTCCATGTTAATGTTTGTAAGGATGACATGACAGCCAAAAGATGAATATTGATATGCAGAGGTTTTCATGTGAACCCTATAGTCTCGTGTATGAGGCCCACTTCAATGAGAGGATTCATATGTGTCCATGAAAACATCTCTCCTGCGGCCTGTCTGTAATATCAGATCTTGAGTATCATTCAGGAACCTGTGTAGGGAATGACTGGCTGTACACATATGATTAGATAACAGTGAATCCCATCCTATACAAGTTCCTATGCTACAGAAATGGCCTACCTGAAGACACACCTTGGACTTCCATCATTAAGGACCACATATATATATATATATATATATATGATGTGGCAATGTTTGAGCAAAAGCTGGATTTTCATCCTTCACCTAGAGGGAAGCTTTAAACACAAAAATAATCCACCGTCACACATTCTGTTGTGCATCACTATTACCTATTGATAGGTTATAGATACAATTTATATTAATGCCTTATATGTGAACCTCATATCCTTCTCTTTCAGTATGTTTCTTAATTGATGGTTTGTTACGCACAGTGTGGGAAGACTAAGTGCAACACGAGGGGAAGAGGTGAAGGAAGCTCAAATGCTAGGGAAAGGGGAGTGGAGACCCCTAGGCACATCTAATAGCACCCTTCCTCCCCTACCATCCCAATATTGGTTAAACACCAATCGCCAAGTAGGAACCTAAGTCCTGTATGTCCCTAGAGCTAGTCCCTGAATTGGGTAGGGGGGATGAGCACTGGTTAGTCCTCACTGAACTCTAACGAGAAGAAGGGAGACAAATAGGGGGAAGCAACTTATCTTGAGCAAACTCAGAGAGGTAACTCCAAACGTCCTCCAACAGCTCCAGAAATGAAGGATGCCGACTGCTATAGCTCCAAACCTTCACAAAGGGATAGTATGAATATCACTGGCTGCTCCCTGAAGCAGACTAGGAGTGTATAAACACCCCGGTCCAGGTGTGTCAATAAGAGCTGGCGGGAGGTTGCCACTAGGTCCTAAAGTCAGAGGCATTAAGAAGGCATCTGCAATGCCAAACGCAGAGACCTTCTGCAGCCAGATGCAGAGCGAATGTCTGTAGCATCTGACACACCCATGTCAGTACCCCCCCCCCCCCCCTTCTACGAGTGGCCTCCGGACACTCAGGACCAGGTTTTTCAGAATGAAAGGTGTGGAATGAACGAACTAGCCTGGGAGCATTTACCTTTGATGCTGAAATCCACATCCTATCCTCTGGGCCATAACCATTCCAGTGCACCAAGTATTGTAGGGAACGATGTTGGAGGCGAAAATCTACAATCCTCGAAATCTGAAACTCTAGATTACCATCAACCATTATTGAGGTTGGCGGTAGGAGTGAGGACTCAAGAGGTTCCACATATTTCTTGAGCAGAGACCTGTGAAAGATATTGGGGATCTTAAAGGCCTGGAGTAGCTCAAGACAACTACCCGGATATTAACTGGGAAACAGAAACCTGTGAAACCCATAAAGGCAACAGGTTTCTGCTAATAACCAAGAAAAATTATCTTTCACAATTGGTGCAGAATCCAACCAGAGGAGCAGCACTTTTAGACCTAATACTATCTAATAGACCAGACAGAATAACAAATCTGCAGGTGGTCGGGCATCTAGGAAATAGCGACCACAATAATGTACAGTTTCACCTGTCTTTCACTAGGGGGACTTGTCAGGGAGTCACAAAAACACTGAACTTTAGGAAGGCAAAGTTTGACCAGCTTAGAGATGCCCTTAATCTGGTAGACTGGGACAATATCCTCAGAAATAAGAATACAGATAATAAATGGGAAATGTTTAAGAACATCCTAAATAGGCAGTGTAAGCGGTTTATACCTTGTGGGAATAAAAGGACTAGAAATAGGAAAAACCCAATGTGGCTAAACAAAGAAGTAAGACAGGCAATTAACAGTAAAAAGAAAGCATTTGCACTACTAAAGCAGGATGGCACCATTGAAGCTCTAAAAAACTATAAGGAGAAAAATACTTTATCTAAAAAACTGATTAAAGCTGCCAAAAAGGAAACAGAGAAGCACATTGCTAAGGAGAGTAAAACTAATCCAAACTGTTCTTCAACTATATCAATAGTAAAAGAATAAAAACTGAAAATGTAGGCCCCTTAAAAAATAGTGAGGAAAGAATGGTTGTAGATGACGAGGAAAAAGCTAACATATTAAACACCTTCTTCTCCACGGTATTCACGGTGGAAAATGAAATGCTAGGTGAAATCCCAAGAAACAATGAAAACCCTATAATAACCCCTCTGTGACCTTAGACGTACTATCCCGTCGAGGTGCCCTGGGCTTATCTGACCCTGGACGGGATAGTACGTCATAGCCGATCGGCCGCGCTCACGGGGGGAGCGCGGCCGATCGCGGCCGGGTGTCAGCTGCTTATCGCAGCTGACATCCGGCACTATGTGCCAGGAGCGGTCACGGACCGCCCCCGGCACATTAACCCCTGGCACACTGCGATCAAAGATGATCGCGATGTGCCGGCGGTGCAGGGAAGCACCGCGCAGGGAGGGGGCTCCCTGCGGGCTTCCCTGAGACCCCCGGAGCAACGCGATGTGATCGCGTTGCTGCGAGGGTCTCACCTCCCTCCCTGCTCCCTCCAGCCCCGGATCCAAGATGGCCGCGGATCCGGGTCCTGCAGGGAGGGAGGTGGCTTCACAGAGCCTGCTCAGAGCAGGCACTGTGAAGCCTGCAGCGCTGCATGTCAGATCAGTGATCTGACAGAGTGCTGTGCAAACTGTCAGATCACTGATCTGTGATGTCCCCCCCTGGGACAAAGTAAAAAAGTAAAAAAAAAATTTTCCAAATGTGTAAAAAAAATAAAAAAAAATATTCCAAAATAATGAAAAAAAAAAAAAAATATTATTCCCATAAATACATTTCTTCATCTAAATAAAAAAAAAAAACAATAAAAGTACACATATTTAGTATCGCCGCGTCCGTAACGACCTGACCTATAAAACTGTCCCACTAGTTAACCCCTTCAGTAAACACCGTAAGAAAAAAAAAAAAAAAACGAGGCAAAAAACAACGCTTTATTATCATACCGCCGAACAAAAAGTGGAATAACACGCGATCAAAAAGACAGATATAAATACCCATGGTACCGCTGAAAGCGTCATATTGTCCCGCAAATAAAGAGCCGCCACACAGCATCATCAGCAAAAAAATAAAAAAGTTATAGTCCTGAGAATAAAGCGATGCAAAAATAATTATTTTTTCTGTAAAATAGTTTTTATCGTATAAAAGCGCCAAACCATAAAAAAATGATATAAATGAGGTATCGCTGTAATCGCACTGACCCGAAGAATAAAACTGATTTATCAATTTTACCAAATGCGGAACGGTATAAACGCCTCCCCCAATAGAAATTTATGAATAGCTGGCTTTTGGTCATTCTTCCTCACAAAAATCGGAATAAAAAGCGATCAAAAAATGTCACGTGCCCAAAAATGTTTTCAATAAAAACGTCAACTCGTCCCGCAAAAAACAAGACCTCACATGACTCTGTGGACCAAAATATGGAAAAATTATAGCTCTCAAAATGTGGTATTGCAAAAAATATTTTTTGCAATAAAAAGGGTCTTTCAGTGTGTGACGGCTGCCAATCATAAAAATCCGCTAAAAAACTCGCTATAAAAGTAAATCAAACCCCCCTTCATCACCCCCTTAGTTAGGGAAAAATAAAAAAAAAATGTATTTATTTCCATTTTCCCATTAGGGCTAGGGTTAGGGCTAGGGTTAGGGCTAGGGTTAGGGCTAGGGCTAGGGCTAGGGTTAGGGCTAGGGTTAGGGCTAGGGTTAGGGCTAGGGTTA
This sequence comes from Ranitomeya imitator, assembly GCF_032444005.1. Classification (NCBI taxonomy): domain Eukaryota; kingdom Metazoa; phylum Chordata; class Amphibia; order Anura; family Dendrobatidae; genus Ranitomeya; species Ranitomeya imitator. The sequence goes on along the minus strand of NC_091286.1, from coordinate 423,487,816 downwards.
GGGCTAGGGTTAGGGTTAGGGCTAGGGTTAGGGCTAGGGTTAGGGCTAGGGTTGGGGCTACAGTTAGGGTTGGGGCTAAAGTTAGGGTTAGGGTTTAGATTACATTTACAGTTGGGAATAGGGTTGGGATTAGGGTTAGGGGTGTGTCAGGGTTAGAGGTGTGGTTAGGGTTATCGTTGGAATTAGGGTTAGGGGTGTGTTTAGATTAGGGTTTCAGTTATAATTGGGGGGTTTCCACTGTTTCGGCACATCAGGGGCTCTCCAAACACGACATGGCGTCCGATCTCAATTCCAGCCAATTCTGCGTTGAAAAAGTAAAACAGTGCTCCTTCCCTTCCGAGCTCTCCTGTGTGCCCAAACAGGAGTTTACCCCAACATATGGGGTATCAGCGTACTCAGGACAAATTGGACAACAACTTTTGTGGACCAATTTCTCCTGTTACCCTTGGGAAAATACAAGACTGGGGGCTAAAAAATAATTTTTGTGGGAAAACAAAAAGATTTTTTATTTTCACGGCTCTGCGTTATAAACTGTAGTGAAACACTTGGGGGTTCAAAGTTCTCACAACACATCTAGATAAGTTCATTGAGGGGTCTAGTTTCCAATATGGGGTCACTTGTGGGGGGTTTCTACTGTTTAGGTACATTAGGGGCTCTGCAAACGCAATGTGACGCCTGCAGACCAATCCATCTAAGTCTGCATTCCAAATGATGCTCCTTCCCTTCCGAGCCCTCCCATGCGCCCAAACGGTGGTTCCCCCCCACATATCGGGTATCAGCGTACTCAGGACAAATTGGACAACAACATTTAGGGTCCAATTTCTCCTGCTAACCTTGGAAAAATACAAAACTGGGGGCTAAAATATAATTTTTGTGGAAAAAAAAATATTTTTTATTTGCATGGCTCTGCGTTATAAACTGTAGTGAAATACTTGGGGGTTCAAAGCTCTCAAAACACATCAAGATGAGTTCCTTAGGGGGTCTACTTTCCAAAATGGTGTCACTTGTGGGGGGTTTCTACTGTTTAGGTACATTAGGGGCTCTGCAAACGCAATGTGACGCCTGCAGACCATTCCATCTAAGTCTGCATTCCAAATGGCGCTCCTTCCCTTCCGAGCCCTCCCATGCGCCCAAACGGTGGTTCCCCCCCACATATGGGGTATCAGCGTACTCAGGACAAATTGGACAACAACTTTTGGGGTCCAATTTCTCCTGTTACCCTAGGGAAAATACAAAACTGGGGGCTAAAAAATAATTTTTGTGGGAAAAAAATTTTGTTTTATTTTTATGGCTCTGCATTATAAACTTCTGTGAAGCCTTTGGTGGGTCAAAGTGCTCACCACACATCCAGATAAGTTCCTTAGGGGGTCTACTTTCCAAAATGGTGTCACTTTGTGGGGGGTTTCAATGTTTAGGCACATCAGTGGCTCTCCAAACGCAATATGGCGTCCCATCTCAATTCCTGTCAATTTTGCATTGAAAAGTCAAACGGCGCTCCTTCCCTTCCGAGCTCTCCCATGCGCCCAAACAGTGGTTTACTGCCACATATGGGGTATCAGCGTACTCAGGACAAATTGTACAACAACTTTTGAGGTCCAATTTCTTCTCTTACCCTTGGAAAAATAAAAAATTGGGGGCAAAAATATAATTTTTGTGAAAAAATATGATTTTTTATTTTTACGGTTCTGCATTATAAACTTCTGTGAAGCACTTGGTGGGTCAAAGTGCTCACCACACCTCTAGATAAGTTCCTTAGGGGGTCTACTTTCCAAAATGGTGTCACTTGTGGGGGGTTTCAATGTTTAGGCACATCAGTGGCTCTCCAAACGCAACATGGCGTCCCATCTCAATTTCTGTCAATTTTGCATTGAAAAGTCAAACTGCGCTCCTTCCCTTCCGAGCTCTCCCATGCGCCCAAACAGTGGTTTACTGCCACATGTGGGGTATCAGCGTACTCAGGACAAATTGGACAACAACTTTTGAGGTCCAATTTCTTCTCTTACCCTTGGAAAAATAAAACAAATTGGAGCTGAAGTAAATTTTTTGTGTAAAAAAGTTAAATGTTCATTTTTATTTAAACATTCCAAAAATTCCTATTAAACACCTGAAGGGTTAATAAACTTCTTGAATGTGGTTTTGAGCACCTTGAGGGGTGCAGTTTTTAGAATGGTGTCACACTTGGGCATTTTCTATCATATAGACCCCTCAAAATGACTTCAAATGAGACGTGGTCCCTAAAAAAAAATGGTGTTGTAAAAATGAGAAATTGCTGGTCAACTTTTAACCCTTATAACTCCCTAACAAAAAAAAAATTGGTTCCAAAATTATGCTGATGTAAAGGAGACATGTGGGAAATGTTACTTATTAAGTATTTTGTGTGACATATCTCTGTGATTTAATTGCATAAAAATTCAAAGTTTGAAAATTGCGAAATTTTCAAAATTTTCGCCAAATTTCCGTTTTTTTCACAAATAAACGCAGGTACTATCAAAGAAATTTTACCACTATCATGAAGTACAATATGTCACGAGAAAACAGTGTCAGAATCACCAGGATCCGTTGAAGCGTTTCGGAGTTATAACCTCATAAAGGGACAGTGGTCAGAATTGTAAAAATTGGCCTGGTCATTAACGTGCAAACCACCCTTGGGGGTAAAGGGGTTAAGGGTCACCAATCTAACCCAAGAAGAGGTGCGAAACCGGCTAAATAAGATTAAAATAGATAAATCTCCGGGTCCGGATGGCATACACCCACGAGTACTAAGAGAACTAAGTAATGTAATAGATAAACCATTATTTCTTATTTTTAGGGACTCTATAGCGACAGGGTCTGTTCCGCAGGATTGGCGCATAGCAAATGTGGTGCCAATATTCAAAAAGGGCTCCAAAAGTGAACCTGGAAATTATAGGCCAGTAAGTCTAACCTCTATTGTTGGTAAAATATTTGAAGGGTTTCTGAGGGATGTTATTCTGGATTATCTCAATGAGAATAACTGTTTAACTCCATATCAGCATGGGTTTATGAGAAATCGCTCCTGTCAAACCAATCTAATCAGTTTTTATGAAGAGGTAAGCTATAGGCTGGACCACGGTGAGTCATTGGACGTGGTATATCTCGATTTTTCCAAAGCGTTTGATACCGTGCCGCACAAGAGGTTGGTACACAAAATGAGAATTCTTGGTCTGGGGGAAAATGTGTGTAAATGGGTTAGTAACTGGCTTAGTGATAGAAAGCAGAGGGTGGTTATAAATGGTATAGTCTCTAACTGGGTCGCTGTGACCAGTGGGGTACCGCAGGGGTCGGTATTGGGACCTGTTCTCTTCAACATATTCATTAATGATCTGGTAGAAGGTTTACACAGTAAAACATCGATATTTGCAGATGATACAAAACTATGTAAAGCAGTTAATACAAGAGAAGATAGTATTCTGCTACAGATGGATCTGGATAAGTTGGAAACTTGGGCTGAAAGGTGGCAGATGAGGTTTAACAATGATAAATGTAAGGTTATACACATGGGAAGAAGGAATCAATGTCACCATTACACACTGAATGGGAAACCACTGGGTAAATCTGACAGGGAGAAGGACTTGGGGATCCTAGTTAATGATAAACTTACCTGGAGCAGCCAGTGCCAGGCAGCAGCTGCCAAGGCAAACAGGATTATGGGGTGCATTAAAAGAGGTCTGGATACACATGATGAGAGCATTATACTGCCTCTGTACAAATCCCTAGTTAGACCGCACATGGAGTACTGTGTCCAGTTTTGGGCACCGGTGCTCAGGAAGGATATAATGGAACTAGAGAGAGTACAAAGGAGGGCAACAAAATTAATAAAGGGGATGGGAGAACTACAATACCCAGATAGATTAGCGAAATTAGGATTATTTAGTCTAGAAAAAAGATGACTGAGGGGCGATCTAATAACCATGTATAAGTATATAAGGGGACAATACAAATATCTCGCTTAGGATCTGTTTATACCAAGGAAGGTGACGGGCACAAGGGGGCATTCTTTGCGTCTGGAGGAGAGAAGGTTTTTCCACCAACATAGAAGAGGATTCTTTACTGTTAGGGCAGTGAGAATCTGGAATTGCTTGCCTGAGGAGGTGGTGATGGCGAACTCAGTCGAGGGGTTCAAGAGAGATGTATTCCTGGAGCAGAACAATATTGTGTCATACAATTAGGTTCTGTAGAAGGACGTAGATCTGGGGATTTATTATGATGGAATATAGGCTGAACTGGATGGACAAATGTCTTTTTTCGGCCTTACTAACTATGTTACTATGTTACTATGTTACAAAACGCTACTGGGTTAAAGACGGTGGTTATTTTATAAGGGCCAATAAAGCTGGGTCCCAAATTCCAGGAAGTAATCATCAACATGATATTCCTGGTAGACAACCACACAAAGTAATTCACATTTATATCTGGACCCGGCAAGCGTTTTCGGTCAGCCATATGTTTGTAATTGTCTCCCATGATCTTCAAATTACTCAGAACCCCCAGCCACACCAAAGAGAGTAACGAAGCAAAACGTTCCTCCTCAGGAACTCCCATAAACCCTCCCCTGCTGAAAGTATCAAACTGTGGATGGTAACCGTATGCACCAAAGAACGGTGACATGCCAGCAGACTCCTGACGATGATTATTAAAAGCAAATTCTGCTAGCAGTAAATAGCATACCCAATCCTCCTGATTCTCGCAGACAAAACATCAAGGTAAGTGCTCAAATTCTGATTATCACGCTCGGTCTGACCATTCAACTGGGGATGGAAGGCAGAGGAAAAGGACAGCTTCACCCCCAGTCAAGAACAGAATGCCCTCCAGAACTAGGAAACAAACTGGGTCCCCCGATCTGACACCTCATCGGAAAGAAACCCGTGAAGCTTTATGATCTCATTTATAAGCACCTGAGCAAGAGTTTCGGCATTCGGAAGTGCCGTTATTGCGACGAAATGAACTATCTTACTGAACCTATCTACAACCACCAAAAACACAGTATTGCCTGCAGGTACTGCAAATCCATTGACAAGTGCATCCATGGCCTGCTAGAAGTAGGTAGCAAAAGAACAGTGCCAGACGGACAGGTATGCAATACCTTAGAATGAGCACAGGTACTACAAGCAGATACGTGTTCAACCACATCTCGAGGCAACCCCAGCCACCAAAAATGATGAAAAGTATGGTCCACAGTTGACTTACCACCTGGTGACTAGCAAGCACATGATGAAGTTCCTTAATAACTTTGCGGTGCAGATTAGATGGTACAAATAACCTTCCTGAGCCTTCAACACCTCACCTTCCAGCTCAGAGTACAATGCCAAAATAACTACCCCCTTCTGCAAAATTACGGCAGGGTTCCCATGGTAACTTTGGGAAAAAGCAACGGCTTTGACATTTTTGACCCTTGGATGGAAAGTGACAACAAAATTGAACCTAGTAAAAAACAGGTATTTAGCCGATTGAAAATGTAAGAGGTTCTTATGATCAGTAATAACAGTAATAGGATGGGCAGCCCCCTCTAACCAATGTTGCCATTCTTCAAATGCCAATTTAATCGCCAAAAGTTTCCTATTGCCCACGTCATCTTTTCTAAGAAATTGTATTTGGCTGAGAGAAACTCATCCGAAGACAATTTCTTAGAAAAGAAAGTTTATGGACTCCATTTACCTGGGGACGGACTCTGAGACAATACAGCCTCAACTCTACCTCCGATATATCAACCTCCATAACAAAAGAATGGGAAACATCGGGTTGACTGAGTATAGGGGCCGTGGTAAAACAGCTCCTTAGGGGAAAAGTGCCTACAGGGCAGCATCCGACCATTTGGAAAAATCAGACTCCTTCCTTGTCATGTCAGTAGGGGGTTTAACAACTATAGAATAATTTGGGATGAATTTCTGCTAAAATTAGTAAAGCCCAGAAAACATTGTAGAGCCTTCAGGTTCACAGGATGGTCCCAATCACAGAAAGCACGGACCGTCATCGGATCCATCCAAAAACACGAAGATGACAACAGGTACCCCAAAAACTGTACCTCCTAGAAGGCGAAAAACACATTTTTCTAGCTTGGCATATAGTTTGCTATCCCTTAATATCTGAAACACCTGTTTAATATGCCCCTGATGTGTCTCAAAATCCGGTGAGTAAACCAAAATATCGTCCAGATAGACCACCACAAGCCTGCCACCAAATAATGGAAAATATCATTAATGAAATGTTGGAAAACCGAGGAAGAGGGTATGTATCTTGGATGGTAATCTGATTTAATTCCCAGAAATCTAAACAGGGATGTAGACCGCCATCCTTTTTCTTCTCAAAGAAGAACCCTGCCCCCACAGGCAAGGATGAGGGTCGGATATGTCCCTTCCCCTGACTTTCCGCAATTAAATCCTTAAATAGTTCTCATGGCAGTAATTCCCCCACTCAACGGTCTCCCTGGCTTGCCAATCCACCAACGGATTATGTTGCACCAACCAGTGAAGAAACAATACAATTGTGGTGGGAATACCATCCAGGACATAGCAAGGAATTATCTCACAATGAACTGACCCCACCCTCAGTCTTACATTATGTACAATCTGAGTCAGTGCTTTCTGTGCAAGGTTCACTGAGTCAATGGCGAAAATGGGAATGGGCTTAACTAAAGTACAGCAAGCCAGCCCATGAGTTCTAGCAAGCTCAGCATCAATCATGCTGACTCCAGCTCGAATGTCCGCAAACACAGAAATCTCAGTGTTGCTCTCCAGCCCACCTCTGCTGTCAGGACAAACCGGGAACTGCAGGTTGATGATAAATGCACCCCTTGCTTATTCAACTCCAGACTACCAAGGGTACAACGAGTCTCCTTTTGCTTAAGCATCAAGGGACAGGCCCCAATAAAATGTCCCTTTTTTCCACAAAAAAACCACACTCCTTTCTTTTTTGTGAATCTCCGGGGAAATGTACGATGCAGAGACATCCTCTAACTGCATGGGTTCCTCCACCTTCCCCAGAACTGATTCACTGCTAGACTGCTCCCCAGGCAAAGGAGCAATACCCGGAAAAAGAGGCTCCTGAAAAGGTGCCTATTCGAAAAGGCATCTATCAGCACATATAACCAATGACATAGCAGCCTTCAAGGACTCGGGGGTTTCACACACTGCTAAAAGCATCCTTCAGCCATTCAGTGAAGAAATTGGCTTCTGAGAGCCAGGTCATTCCATTTTGTATCAGTTGCCCATCTGCAGAATTCAGAACTATACGTCTCCACTGACCGATTTCCCTGCTAAAAGTGATGCAACTTGGACTCATCCAAGGACACTCGGTCAGGGTCATCATATATAAGGGTTGAGGATCTCCTTGAGGCAGTGAGATTACAATACCAACTCGTTGCTCCTCATTTCCGGAGGAATGAGGACAAAGTTTAAAATACAGTTTGCAAGCTTCCTTGTGCACAAAAAACTTGCCTCTATATCTAGAAAACCTGTCTGGGAGGACAACATTGGGTTCCAGCTAGACCGGACTACCTGCAAAGATCCCAACATCAGCGACCTGCAGCAGTTGTTGCTGCTGCTGAACCTAGTAGTGGAGGTCATTGACCTTCAGAGACAACCAGCGTAGCTGCTCTGCCAGCCCTGCAACTGGATTCATAACCAAGGGAGAAAATGAAAAAAAAAAAACAAGGGAAAAAAAATCATACAAAAATAAAACCACGTGTCAGTTTTTTCCTAAATTTGCATGGCCTATGATAATGTCATGCACAGTGTGGGAAGACTAAGTACAACACGAGTGGAAGGAAGCCCAAATGCTACGGAAATGGGGAGTAGAGACTCCTATGCACATCTAATAGCACCCTGCCTCCCCTACCATCCCTATATTGGCTCCACACCAATCACCGAGCAGGAACCTAATACCTGTATATCCCCAGAGCTAGGCCTTGAATAGGGAAGGAGGGCTGATCACTGGTCAGTCCCCAATAAACTCTAAAAAGAAGAACAAGAATGAAGAAAAACATGGGGAAAAGCAACTTATCTCGAGTAGACTCAGAGAGGTAACTCAAATGTCCTCCAACAGCACCAGAGAGGAAGTAAGCTGACTGCTGTAGCTCCAAGCTTTCACAAGGGGAAAATCGGAATATCACTGGTGGCTCCCTGAAGCAGACTAGGAGTCTATAAACACCCAGGTCCAGGTGTGTCAATTAGAGCCAGAGGGAGGTTGCCTCTGGGTCCAAAAGTCAGAAGGATCAAGAAGGAGTCTGCAATGCCAAACACTGAGACCTTCTGCAGCCAGATGCAGAGCAACTGTTTGTAGCATCTGACACACCTGTGATATGATTATAGTTAGGATCATCCCTTCCATTCTCTTATTATTAGATGATCATAGTCAGGACTATTTTTGTACTCAATTATGTTTTCAATTGTTTCTATATTTTTGCTTCAGTAATGCAATCAAAAACAGTGACAATTTCTGGAAGACTAGAAATTTAGGCCCGAGCTTCAAAACCCAGGCCTTTGTGTATGTAGCATATCAAGTGAAAATGGATATACCAAGTATTGCCTAAAGCAGTTATATCAATACTTGTAAGAAGGAACTATAGGACGAGAGCATTGCTGTTTCTTATAAATGGAGACTGAACTACTTAAATAAACTTTTATTTTCTTACAAAACTATTGGAAAAAATCAAACTAAAGTTTGACGGCTTTTATGAGAACATTAGAGGAAACGCTTATATTCCTTTCCTAGTGACTGCTTTGACATAAAAGCATCACATTACTTTCAGGACTATATTTAGAGCTTCCTAGTCTGCACACACTTATTATACTAACAGTACTGTTACACTGTTCAAGACAAACTGTGCTTACATTGATACCTGGGAAAAGAATAAAATCCATCTCTTTCTAAAGTGTTTTAGTGACCATTTGTCGTAGGCTCCAGGAAAGCTCCTGGCACATAGATGAAATGGACTCCTAGGCACACATTCACAATAAAATTTCAAAAGAGTGTCTATTTGGCCTTGGTCCAGGCGCCTTACATAAAAAAATGTTTTTATTTTTTTTTGTTTGTTTGTTTTTTTGCTTAATTGTATAGCACAGCAGATTGTGGCTTTCTATACAGGGACTTTCAGTACAAAAAATTATACCATGCAGCATACAGTATGCATTTATTACAGTGAATTACTGTGGAAGGCAATGTGTGATTGATGTCAGTGGTATCTGTTGAATATATACACCCAAGGTTCCTATCAAGTAATACTCACAGCTTGAGCGCACACTGGAAACTGCAGTACGAAGGGCGTCTAAGGTTCATGCGAACTTCTAAAGTTTAAGTTTGTTATACTGTACATCTTTTTCTGGTTTTCATATAATTTAGTGTTACTGTCAATAAAGATATCTGCACTGGATTAACATATCTTCTTTCGTTGACATACTGTAATTTATTAATCCAGGCCTAAAATTGAGTAAGAGTCCAAAAGTTCAGACGTAGAAAAGAGGAATTGCATTGACAAGAGAGTTTACAAAGCACACACTGTACATCTTTACATGTAGAATTTTTCTTTTGCATAATAAAACATATTCAGTATGTATGGTAATTATGTAATACTAGCTGAAGAGCCCGGCGTTGCCTGGGCATAGTAAATATCTGTGGTTAGTTATAGCACGTCACTTCTCTTATTTTCCCATCACGCCTCTCATTTTCCCAATCACATCTTTAATTTTCTCCCTCACATCTCTCATTTTCTCCCTCACACCTCTCATTTTCTCCCTCACTCCTCTCATTCCCGCCTAACACTTGTCATTTCGACCTCACATCTGTCATTTTCCGATCACTACACTATTTTCCCTCACTCCTCTAATTTTGCACTCACACCTTTTCATTTTCACCTCACACCTCTCATTTTCACCTCAGTATATACATGTTTGTCATCTCCCTTATATACAGTATACACCTGTATGTCATCTCCTGTATATAGTATATACCTGTATGTCATCTCCCCTGTATATAGTATATACCTGCTGTGTCATCTCCCCTGTATATAGTATATACCTGTATGTCATCTCCTCCTATATATAGTATATACCTGTATGTCATCTCCTCCTATATGTAGTATATACCTGTATGTCATCTCCTCCTATATATAGTATATACCTGTATGTCATCTCCTTCTATATATAGTAAATACCTGTATGTCATCTCCTCCTGTATATAGTATATACCTGTGTGTCATCTCCCCTGTATATAGTATATATCTGTGTGTCATCTCCTCCTGTATATAGTATATACCTGTATGTCATCTTCTATATATAGCATATACCTGTATGTCATCTCCTTCTGTATATAGTATATACCTGTAGGTAATCTGCTCCTGTATATAGTATATACCTGTGTGTCATCTCCTCCTGTATATAGTATATACCTGTATGTCATCTCCTCCTGTATATAGTATGTACCTGTATGTCATCTCCTCCTTTATATAGTATATACCTGTGTGTCATCTCTCCTGTATATAGTATATATCTGTGTGTCATCTCCCCTGTATATAGTATATACCTGTGTGATCTCCTGTATTAGACCTCGTTAACACGTTATTTGCTCAGTATTTTTACCTCAGTATTTGTAAGATAAATTGGCAGCCTGATAAATCCCCAGCCAACAGGAAGCCCTCCCCCTGGCAGTATATATTAGCTCACACATACACATAATAGACAGGTCATGTGACTGACAGCTGCCGTATTTCCTATATGGTACATTTGTTGCTCTTGTAGTTTGTCTGCTTATTAATCAGATTTTTATTTTTGAAGGCTAATACCAGGCTTGTGTGTGTTTTAGGGCGAGTTTCGTTTGTCAAGTTGTGTGTGTTGAGTTGTGTGGGGCGACATGCATGTAGCGAATTTTGTGAGATGAGTTTTGTGTGGCAACATGCGTGTAGCAACTTTTTGTGTGTCGAGTTGCATGTAACAGGTTAGTGTAGCAAGTTGTGTGCAGCAAGTTTTGCGCATGGCGAGTTTTGCGCGTGGTGAGTTTTATGTCTGGTGCCTTTTGAGTATGTGCAAGTTTTGTGTGAGGCAACTTTTGCATGTGTTGCAAATTTTGTGCATGTGGCAATTTTTCCGCGTGTGCAAGTTTTGCGTGTGGCGAGTTTTCCATGAGGTGAGTTTTGCACTTGTGGCGAGTTTTGCGGGAGCCTAGTTTTTGCATGTGGCGAGTTTTGCGCGTGGCGAGTTTTGAGCGGCGACTTTTGTGTTTCGACTTTTATGTGGCGAGGTTGGTGTATGTGTGGTGAAATGTGTGCTGAGGGTGGTATATGTGTTCAAGCACGTGGTAGTGTGTGGCGCATTTTGTGTGTGTTCATATCCCCATGTGTGGTGAGTATCTCATGTCGGGGCCCCACCTTAGCAACTGATCGGTATATACTCTTTTGCGCCATCGCTCTCATTCTTTAAGTCCCCCTTGTTCACATCTGGCAGCTGTCAATTTGCCTCCAACACTTTTCCTTTCACTTTTCCCCATTATGTAGATAGGGGAAAAATTGTTTGGTGAATTGGAAAGTGCGGAGTTAAAATTTCACCTCACAACATGGCCTATGACGCTCTCAGGGTCCAGACGTGTGACTGTGCAAAATTTTGTGGCTGTAGCTGCGACGCCTCCAACACTTTTCCTTTCACTTTTTCCCCATTATGTAGATAGGGGCAAAATTGTTTGGTGAATTGGAAAGCGCGGGGTTAAAATTTCACCTCACAATGTAGCCTATGACGCCCTCAGGGTCCAGACGTGTGACTGTGCAAAATTTTGTTTCTGTAGCTGCGACGCCTCCGACACTTTTCCTTTCACTTTTTTCCCCATTATGTAGATAGGGGCAAAATTGTTTGGTGAATTGGAAAGCGCGGGGTTAAAATTTCACCTCACAACGTAGCCTATGACGCTCTCAGGGTCCAGACGTGTGACTGTGCAAAATTTTGTTTCTGTAGCTGCGACGCCTCCAACACTTTTCCTTTCACTTTTTTCCCCATTATGTAGATAGGGGCAAAATTGTTTGGTGAATTGGAACGCGCGGGGTTAAAATTTCGCCTCACAATATAGCCTATGACGCTCTCGGGGTCCAGACGTGTGACTGTGCAAAATTTTGTGGCTGTAGCTGCGACGGTGCAGATGCCAATCCCGGACATACACACACACATACACACACACATTCAGCTTTATATAGTAGATATACAGCTCTGGAAAAAATTAAGAGACCACTGCAAAATTTTCAGTTTGTCTGATTTTTCTCTTTACAGGTATATTTTTGAGTAAAATGTAAATTGCTCTTTTATTCTTTAAACTTCTGACAACATGTCTTCGAATTTCTAAGCACTCAATTTTTTATTTATTTTCAGAAAATGAGAAATGGTCAAAATAACAAAAAAATGCAGTGCTTGCACACCTGGAATAATGCTCAGAAAACAAGTTCATAATCATTTAGAAACAACAATAGTAATGTTTTAACTCAGGAAGAGTTCAGAAATCACTATTTTGTGGAATAACCATGATTTTTAATCACAACTTTAATGCGTCTTGGCTTGCTTTACACCAGTCTTTCACACTGCTTTTAGGTGACCTTATGCCACTCCTGGAACAAAAATTTAAGTAGTTCTTCTTTGTTTGATGGCTTGTGACTATCCATCTTCCTCTTGATTACATTCCAGAGGTTTTCAATGGGGTTCAGGTCTGGAGATTGGGCTGGCCATGACAGGGATTTGATGTGGTGGACCTTCATCCACAAATTGATTTACCTAGCTGTGTGGCATGGCGCTATGTCCTCCTGGAAAAAAACAGTCCTCAAAGTTGGGGAACAATGCCTGAGCAGAAGGAATCAACTGTTTTTCCAGGATAACCTTGTATGCGGCTTGACTCATAGGACCTTCGCAAAGATTAACCTGCCCAATTCCAGCCTTGCTGAAGCATCCCCAGATCATCACAGATCCTCCACCAAATTCCACAGTGGGTGCAAGACACTGTGGCTTGTACGCCTCTCCAGTTTTCCGTCTAACCATTAGACGACCAGGTGTTGGGCAAAGCTGAATATTAGACTCAGCAGAGAAGATTACCTTACTCCTGTCCTCTATGGTCCAATCCTTACGGTCACTTGATGTCCTCCTGTGGTTGCTGAGTGACATTCGAGTAGGATGACAGTCATCCTGGTCAGTGGAAAGTCGATTTCGCCCTCTGCCCGTCTGTAGCTTTGTTGTCCCCAATGTCTGCTGCTTCAACTTTTGTAATGGACTACCATCTAAGGCTGGTTTCACACTTGCGTTTTTGTCTGCTGCGTTTTTTTTAAAAAAAACGCATGCGTTTTTTTTTCTATATTTAACATTGAAAACGCATGCGTTTTTTTGTGTATGCGTTTGGTCGCGTTTTGCAACGCATGCGTTTTTTTACTGCATGCGTTTTTTTTCTAAAATGCTACTTGTAGTATTTTTAGAAGCGTTTTTTGGACCAAAAAAAAACGCATGCGTTTTCATGCGTTTTTTTTGTGTCAAAAAATGCATTGGAGTCAATGGGGACGCATGCGTTTTTTGGTGCATGCGTTTTTTGCGTTAAAAAACGCATGCTTTTTTTTATTAAAAACACTGAAAACACACTAATATGCCACCACCCAACGTAAAGGTGATAAAGGGATCCTAACCCTACCCCTAACCCTAACCCTAACCCTAAGGGATCCTAACCCTACCCCTAACCCTAACCCTAACCCTACCCCTAACCCTAAGGGATCCTAACCCTACCCCTAACCCTAACCCTAACCCTAACCCTACCCCTAACCCTAACCCTAAGGGATCCTAACCCTACCCCTAACCCTACCCCTAACCCTAACCCTAACCCCTTTATCGTTAGGGGTAGGGTTAGGGGTAGGGTTAGGGTTAGGGGTAGGGTTAGGATCCCTTAGGGTTAGGGGTAGGGTTAGGGTTAGGGTTAGGGGTAGGGTTAGGGTTAGGATCCCTTTAGGGTTAGGGTTATGATCCCTACCCCTAACCCTACCCCTACCCCTAACCCTAACTATTTCTGTTTATAGTGGGTTTTTTACTTTTTTTAATGATTGGCAGCTGTCACACATTTCTCAGCATGCGTTTAAAAAACGCAAAAGCATGAAAAAACGCATGTAAACGCGGTAAAACGCCGCGTTTTTTACACCACATGCAAAAACGCATGCGTCAAAAAAACGCAGCGTTTGCATGCGTTTACATGCGTTTTTTCACCATGCGTTTTTTTTTGCGTTTTTTACCGCAAAAACGCACCCAAAAAAAGGCAAATGTGAAACCAGCCTTAGAAATTTTCAGGACGGAGGCAACATGACACTCACTGTGTCCCTCTGCTAGTAAAGCCAGAATTGAGCCCTTCTTTTCCTCACTCAAAACTTTTCCTTTCAACTACTTTGGCATGGTTAAAAGTTATTTTTTAATTCCTATTACTTTTGGGATATTACTAGCACTTGTTTTGCCATCCAGCTTGTCCTATTGCAAGAGGATTGTGAACACCACAGCAGTGATTTTTAAACTTCCCTTCGTTAAATAAGATTTGGTTCAAGAGATCACCTAATCAGAAGGACATTAAGTAGAATGAGGTGTACTCTGGTTGGAATTCAACTGACACTGGAATGGAATGGCTGTCAGACATGTAGAGAAGCTGATTTTTATAAAACTGTGCAGTGGTCTCTTAATTTTTGCTAGAGCTGTATGTATTTAAGTATTTCAATTTATGAAATCAATACAAGTTACTAAAGGACTTGCAGAATGGAACTTAGTGTGGTATGACTACATAAGGCCTAGACATACCGAAAGCTATCATTCTTTTGCGAGCGTGTTGTGCACAAACAACATAAACACTTTTACAAAACATTGTATTGCAACTCATTGAAAAAATATATTCTAGGACATCTGCATTTGACAACAAGCATTCACATATTTGTATATGTCACACTTGATCTAAATGCTGTGTAAAAGGCGGTAGAGTTGGGGTGATTCGATTCACAGAACTTGGTCCATGGACCATGTCAATGATCTGCGGGCATTAGACTGAAGCTCTAACAACCACCTCCTACCTCCCGGCATCTAAGGCTCTTCTTTTTGATTATCAAAATGGTGTGATTGTTGTGGTGTGACGCACATGTGACTTCTAATGCAATGAAGAACTGTGGTTGCCTCCAGGTAGAAGGAGGCTCTCAGGACTCTTATCCTAAGATTAGGAAATACTGATGGTCCTACAAATCGATTTGCACCAATTGACGGCTTATTGTGACATAACCAATAAGACTCTCTTTTTCAGTCAATCAACTTTACTCACTACACTTTACCATAGTCAAAGTATGAACGTGCACTTTGTTACTGTATGTCCACCTCTCGCCACCATTTTACAGCTCATATTTTATCTAAAGAGAATTTCATGTAAGTTGTAAATACTGTATATTTCTTTAAAGGACATCTGTAATCGAGTTTATGCAGCCATATCATAGAACAGCATAAAGGAGTGATAAATATGTCACTTAATGGATGTCTTGTAGTAGAGTTTCTATACAATCAACGTTTATTAGAGCTGTAGTCCACAGAATGATTGGCACATGCTTAGTGGCTATCTCCCCACTGACAATTTTCTCAGTGAGCAGTATTGGGTATGAGTAGAAACAGTATCTCATGAAAATGAAGACACTGCTCTTGATTTTATGGTTACTGCTGAGAGCACAGTACGTGACAAAGTGATGGAATAAAAGTATTTGTAACTACGTTATGTTGCCCTCAGGAAGGGCTTAATAAACCTTGTGACAAATTTACAATAATTATTCGGTACTGTTCCTTACTTACAACTTACATTACAGTTTAGAGGTAAATTCAAAATTCTAATTATCAACAGAATTAGCTTTGTTTAAACACTAAGGCAATAAGGAATACTGGAAGACTTGAACTTTGAAACATAACAAATGGCAATGGAGCTTCAAAATATAATATTCATTTTAACTCAGGATCAATACAAAATAAATGAACTAAAATATTTAGAAAGTTACTTGAAAAGGAGTTGTCACCTCTCCTTTCTGACATGTTTGTATTAGTAAATTATTGTATTCACTGTAAAATAACTGGTGCACCTACTACAAACTTATCACAGCCCCTCCTGGGTGTTACTAGTTTGGGGAGTGTCCCTGCACAGTTTGAGATTATCCAATCAGTGCTGACTGTATCAAAACTCTTTAGTGACACACCCTTTTGACCAGGCAAGTGGTAACACCCAGTGTTCAAACCATTCATACATTTCTAAAGAGCATAACTGCGGAATTGAAAGACATTACTAAAATATCCTCTTGAATTGTTGTGTAATGAGGAATTGTTTCATATAATATCTACTAGAACATACATGCCAGTAGAGTTGGCAAAAACGTATTTGAAAGTTATAGAAGAAGTTCAAAATTGCATACAAAAGATATAAAGGAGCTTTAAAAAGAATTTTGAACATTTTTTTTTTTGATCATTAATGGAATTGATAGATTTTTCCATTTAACTGTAAATTGTTTTTATATTATAAAACAATATGCAGGTAACTGTTAGGGGTCGAGTTCCCGCCTCTGCACAGGGGGAATCTCAAGCCATCTCCTCTGCATTCTCCCATTCCTCTCCAGCCGCAGTGGAGCCTGCTCAGCCGAGACGTCGGTCCCAGCATCTGGCTTATCCAGATACTGTGCGGATGGTTTCTTCTGCTTTCCCAGGCTCTGCCATTGTAGCCAGTACTGGTCAGCGGCGAGCAGACGTCTCTGGAACATGCTCAGGTACTGCTGCAGTTCCAATTGGTCCTCTAGGAAGGTCCTGAAGTTGCTCTGGTATTGTGCAGCTTTCATTGGTCCTCTAGGAAGGTCCTGGAGCTGCTGCAGCTATAAAAGGTTTGCATGGCCGCACAGCCATGCGCTAGTATCACTTCATGTTATGAGCTTGCTAATTGTGGTCGCGCCTGTATGATTGTATTCATGGATCCGGCTGAAATAAGCCCCTAGAATACCGGCACCTCCGGTGAGGAGTTTGTATGATTGTGTTCAGGGACCCAGATGAAATAAGCCCCTAGAACACCGGCACCTCCGGTGATGAGTTTTTGTGTGCATCTCTGTGTGCGTGACCACTGACTGCCATCAGCGCTCAGCAAATAGCTGTGTTCACCTGTAACGCTAACATGGCACAGTGTGTTTTCTGTGTCACTCAGTGAAGTAACTGAGTTCACTTATACCGCCATATAGTGCCGTCATTTTCTAGCAGCAGGTTGTCTCCTGCACGGTGGACCCCAGGCTGCGAACACATCAATTATAACATCCATATTAACTCGGTGTATTCCGCCAGTCCTCACAGGTAACTATGAAGAATGAAAGCGAAAGTGCACCATTTTCAACACACAAATTCATGAAAGCATTTGATTACATATTTGCATTCAAACCATCTCAATTTGAAGGTTTCTCTCTGGAGATTTATTCAAAGTAACTTTTCACAGAGTCCTTTTGTTAGGAATGCTGGGCCTCTCTGCCCCAGATCAGTGAGTAATGCAGTAAAATCTATGAGCTGGAGATACAAGCAGAATGCAGCTACGTAAAGATTTATCAATAAGAGTGTACTTGAAATCAAGTTGAAGACAACTGGAAGAATAAGGGCTACAATATACCAAAAAAGGGTGATCTCACTAATTTTAGTATTAATCCTTATTGTTTTCATGGTAAAAATGTAAACTCTACAAGTGTGACAGAAAGGTACACATATTATTTCAACATGCATTACTCAAAAATGCACATATTCTTTAAACATTAAGGGAACTTGGGGGCATTGTAATCAAAAGCCTTATAGGAGATGAAAGACTTCGGGTCCCAATGAATATAAGATGAATGCACCAGCGTTTTTTTATTCCAACGCTTTAATGGTGTCTCTATTCTAAGTTCTCTGCCCCTAGTCTTATACTCACCAGCTGTCGTCTTCATCTGTAATTGACGCAGCTCCAGTCTCTCTTTTCCGGGTTGGGCCCTGATGATCACTCCAGTGTTTTGCTCAGCAAGCTGTAAGTCACTACTCAATGTAAGTCTATGAGAACCAAAACAAGGCCAGAATGAGGCTCTCATAGACTTACATTGAGAGCTTGTTACAGTTACCTCTGACTTCCGGTAAGCCAGAAGTTGTGGTCACAAAATGGTAGCACAGGACATGAGCAGCGCAGGAAACAGCTGAAGACAGTGGCTGCTAAGTATAATACTAGGGTTAGGGAACATAGTTTAATGGAATTACTCAAATTAAAAAAATGCTGGTGTGGCTTTTTAACATTAACCAAACCTACTGAGTTCAGCAAGACCAGGCAACCATTTGACATGTATGCAGGTCTCCCAACCCTCCACTGACATCCTGTGAAGTAAGGATCGGCAATGTGAGAGAGATGTTTGCCAGTAGCTTAATTTTTTTTTCCTCATTTAAAACAAAGCCGATTGTTCATTTATTTGGGAATGTCAGGAGAGATACTGTTGCTGTTGGCCAAACAAGCAGTTCAGCTGACAGCCCTTAATGTGTATGGGCACCTTAACAGAACCTATATTCGAATACCATTTTAGGAATGTTATAATAATAATCTTTATTTTTATATAGCGCTAACATATTCCGCAGCGCTTTACAGACATTATCATCACTGTCCCCAATGGGGCTCACAATCTAAATTGCCTATCAGTATGTCTTTGGAATGTGGGAGGAAACCGGAGAACCTGGAGGAAACCCACGCAAACACGGAGAGAACATACAAACTCTTTGCAGATGTTGTCCAAGGTGGGATTAGAACCCAGGACTCCAGCGCTGCAAGGCTGCTGTGCTAACCACTGTGCTACGGTTGTTCCATCATGAAGGACCCAAACCCATTTATGAGAGCAGAGAGTGGGTACCAAAATTTCCTTTCTCTAGAGGACATGACACATCCATGCTTTATGGGCAAAACCATTGATCTCAGTTACGATTGTGTAAAGTCTCAGTTTTCATGTGGTGTGCTGAAGGGAAACTGAACAGTAGCTATGAGGTTCCTCTATAGATAACTGCAGTGCTGACCACTGACAGTTCTAGCAGTGGTACTACTAGAGATCAGCGTTATGGACTATTTATGAAAAAGAAAATGTCAAATGAGGACTGCCCATGTAAGGTCATTTGTAAAGATTATTTCTTGCTATTTATTTGTCAAGTTAAGAAAGGTTTACACGTAATGAGGTTTTAGAAATGGTAAAGCAAGCACATGTGAACTTATGGCATTAGTTTCACTTCCCCATAGAGTGGCCTTGGTTGAAACCTAGAGGAACCTTGATCAGGATTTCTTTCAGATGATAACTCACTATCATATTTTTCACTTGCGAAGCTCTTCATGCAGCAAGCTTAACAGTCCTTGTAAAGAGTGACTTATTCTCCCAGCTGCTCCAATCGTGAATATTAACATGAGAATCATATTAAAACATTGAAAGTTAATTTTCTGTTAGCAGATGTGTAGTCTGGGTGAAAGTGCATAATCTAGGCCTTGGTTTCATAATCTTCTGAAAGTCGTGATGACTATAAGTGTTTGAGGGCAGGAGTTGAGTTTCTCAGTTTTAACAGAAAGTTGAATAATTTAGAAGTTACTGGTGGTTTTTCTTTTTTTTTTCTTCCTTACAAAAGTAAAAAAAATCAGTCATTAATGATTAAATATGTGCTGACAGATCAATCTAAAGCATTTGTATAGTGACTAAAAATATGGGTAACACAACTCTCAGACCAGTGTGTGAATTCAGGCCAGGGACACCAGCTATCTAGACACGTAATATCTAGAAGAGGGAACAGGAAATCAGTGCAGCAGATGCATGGAGGACCAGCTATTACAGAAGAGAAACGGCAATAAAGAGTCGAGATGCTGGAAGAGACCTGGAGCATGGCAATCCAGTTGAATATGG
Organism: Ranitomeya imitator; assembly: GCF_032444005.1. Lineage (NCBI taxonomy): Eukaryota > Metazoa > Chordata > Amphibia > Anura > Dendrobatidae > Ranitomeya > Ranitomeya imitator. The sequence goes on along the minus strand of NC_091286.1, from coordinate 423,467,895 downwards.
GAAGAAGAGGGACGGCCTGCACAGGAAAATGCAGGTAAAGTGAATCACAGGAAACAAGATATACAGGTAAAGATACTAAAGAACTGATTATAAATGATAGACAGGAAGCAGCAAACAGCCTCACCACCCAAAAATGGAACATCAGAGACAGATCTACTTAACTGTGAATTGTATCAGGCTGAAAATAGCCCTTCTCTGCCACTAGTACTGAGCCACCCTCACTGCAGCTTACTGGGCACAGGTCTATTATGTGCTTATGGGGGCCAGTTTGCATAACCCTTTAACATTATATTTTGCATGTATACCAGGAAAAAGTGCAAAACATACAGTATCTACAATGCTTTATTCACCAAATGGATGCCAAAGACTGGCTGGGCAATATACTACGTGGCTGGGCAATATACTACGTGGCTGGGCAATATACTACGTGGCTGGGCAATAAACTATGTGGCTGGGCAATATACTACGTGACTGGGCAATATACTACATGACTGGGCAATATACTATGTGGCTGGGCAAAATACTATGTGACTGGGCAATATACTACATGACTGGGCAATATACTACGTGGCTGGGCAATATACTACGTGGCTGGGCAATATACTATGTGGCTGGACAATATACTACGTGACTGGGCAATATACTACGTGACTGGGCAATATACTACGTTGCTGGGCAATATACTATGTGGCTGGGCAATATACTACGTCACTGGGCAATATACTACGTAGCTGGGCAATATAGTACGTGACTGGTCAATATACTATGTGGCTGGGCAATATACTACGTGGCTTGGCAATATACTACGTGACTGGGCAATATACTACGTGGCTGGTCAATATACTACGTGGCTGGGCAATATACTACGTGACTGGGCAATATACTACGTGGGCTGTGCAATATACTACGTGGACATGCATATTCTAGAATACCCGATGCATTAGAATCGGGTCACCATCTATTATATATATATATATATATATATATATATAGTACAGATCAAAAGTTTTGACACACCTTCTCATTTAAAGATTTTTCTGTATTTTCATGACTATGAAAATTGCACATTCACACTGAAGGCATCAAAACTATGAATTAACACATGTGGAATTATATACTTAACAAAAAAGTGTGAAAGAAATAAAATTATGTCTTATATTCTAAGTTCTTCAAAGAAGCCACCTTTTGCTTTGATGACAGCTTTGCACACTCTTGGCATTGTCTTGATGAGCTTCAAGAGGTAGTCACTGGGAACAGTCTTCCAACAATCTTGAAGGAGTTCCCAGAGATGCTTAGCACTTGTTGGCCCTTTTGCCTTCACTCTGTGGTCCAGCTCACCCCAAACCATCTCGATTGGAAATCCCCAACAGTGTCACTAGCAAAGCGCCCCCATACCATCACACCTTCTTCTCCATGCTTCACGGTGGGAACCAGGCATGTAGAGTCCATCCGTTCACCTTTTATGCATCGCACAAAGACACGGTGGTTGGAATCAAAAATCTCAAATTTGGACTCATCAGACCAAAGCACAGGTTTCCACTGATCTAATGTCCATTCCTTGTGATCTTTAGCCCAAACAAGTCTCTTCTGTTTGTTGCCTGTCCTTAGCAGTGGTTTCCTAGCAGCTATTTTACCATGAAGGCCTGCTGCACAAAGTCTCCTCTTAACAGTTGTTGTAGAGATGTGTCTGCTGCTAGAACTCTGTGTGGCATTGACTTGGTCTCTAATCTGATCTGCTGTTAACCTGCGATTTCTGAAGCTTACAGACCCAGGCAATATGTCCCCCCATAGCCCCTACATGCAATATGAGCCCCACACAGTCTGCACATAGACCCCTATATACAGTGTGAGCCACCTATATACAGTTGTATACATTGTCTTCTCCCCACTCCAATCACTGTCCTCTTTAAACCTTTATCATTGTCCTCTCCATATTTCCATGAATATCCTCTCCCCATTCCCATCATTGTTCTCTCCAAGCCCCCATAATTGTCCTTTCCAAACCCTATGATTGTCCTCTCCAAACCCTCATCATTGTTATCTCCAAAACCCCATCACTGTCCTCTCCAAACCCCCATCATTGTCCTCTCCTCACCCTCATCATTGTTATGTCCAAATTCCCATCACTGTCCTCTCTAAACCCACATCATTGTCCTCTTCACCAGTGTATTAGGTAAAAAAAACACACTCACTTCTTCGTCCCCATAGCATCACAGTCGTCGCCAGCAACTTTCTAAATCTCACCTGCGCATGCTGCATGCTGATGTCATCAAGCTCCTGTGTCACTGAGGAAGTGTTGGGCAGGAAGCTGAGGATGGGATCTTGCAGCCCTGCTGCCATTTTCTCCTGTAGGCATGATGAGTGCAATCTGGCCCACCCGAAATCTGGCCCACCCGAAACCTCAAGCTCCAAGAAACAGGCCAGATTGCCCTCATTATTAGCTATACTTCAAGGGCTCCCCTCTGACCTTAGTATCTACCCTGCCGGGAGAACATTATAATGAAGGAAATTGGGCCATGGGCCCATTGGAGCCTAGGGCCTGGGTGGTAGCCTAGATTGCCCTCATTATAATCCACCTATTCCAATACCTAATAGAAGACTTAGGAAAGTAGACCTTTACTAATTGAATACTCTTACGTTAGTCTATTTTTTCTCACTGCCTACTGCCATTCCTATCAAAATAGGGATTTTGGGAATCAAAATCTCATTCTTTTCGAAATCACTTTCCTTCCTACTTCTAATCACACAGCTGCAGTTTGTTACAGTTTGTTACAGATATAATACCTTTATGCAAACACTATGATCAAAATGTTGAAGTCTAAGGCCTCTTTCACACTTCAGTCTTTTGGCGTCAGTCTGAAACCGCCATTTTCCTCAAATAGTGGATCCGCCATTTTTTTTTGGCGGATCGGCTATTTTTCCATAGACATACATTAGCGACTGTGGCGGATGGTCGTCCGTTTCATCAGCCATGTGACGGATCCGTTGAGATTTGTCGGACGTCATCTAGACATTGACGGACATTATAACAGATCCGTCACGTCCGCCATTACATAGAATGGCCGCCTATGGGCGACGGATCCGTCGCGACCGTCATTTGGCGGATCCATCGCCACAATCCGCTTTTTCAATTGCGCATGCTCCAAAAAGTAGATACTTTTCCCAGACAACCCCCAAGTAACGGAGCCATCAAAAAAATGTATCCGTTAGAACCGTTTTCTCAACAATTGTGACAGATCCGTCAATCCGTCACTATGTCGGAGCAGACTGATGCCAAACAACTGAAGTGTGAAAGAAGCCTAAAGTATACTGCATATTAGAATGTTTTCAATTTCTGTCTGCAATGTGTTCAAAGGCAGAATAGAACTTCATGTAGAAGAGTTGCCACCACAACTGAACCTGATGGACAATGGTGTAACTCAATTGCATCTGTTCTGCACTGTTGTGTCCATCAATTGTCAGCTCAAGTAATATCTTATGATTTCTAAAGCTGTGACCTTTTATATGTCCTGCAAACGTAAGATGAGGACAAAACAGAAGTATTAACAAACATAGTATGTTTTTTTTAGCAAGAACATATAGTTTGTTAAAGAAAACCTATTACGTGATTCATGTGGCCTAAAAGTGTAGGCAGCATGAATCAGATGCTGGCAGCCAGGTTTACTTTTCTCTGATATACTCCATAGAGAAAAGAACACTTTTAAAGTTCCGGCCGGCGACCATAGAGATGAGACTAGTCCAGCTCTGGATTTTCCCAACACTGCTAGAGATGATTGACAGGTCTCTTCCTAGCAAGGGAAAAGCTGGCCGGGGCAGCACCAGACTAGTGATGTTTCCTGCAATAGTTTTGGCATTATATTTACAGAATAGATCTTTAAGGGAACGTTTCACAGAAAAAGTATACCAGTCTGCCATAGTGAAATCAGACTCTGATTCATGGTGCCCATGTTTTGGGCAGTATGAATCAGGTGAAAGGTTTATTTTAACATATTAAGGAAAAACAGGATTATTACAAGTGCGTTTTCGAGATACTGTCCCTTTAAATGATATTCAAAAGCACAACAGCAGAAAGTCCCACTTTATTTTCACATCTAATGGCATTTTCTATTATAACAGCTTAGTAATAGAAATACAAAGTTTCATCATAAGCAGACTTTAAAGCAGGAAGTCGAACTTTATCATCATGGCTGTGGTGAGATGCATAAAATATCAGTGAGATATGCTTTCACTACCACCTACAGACTTTCCATTAGGAGGGGGAGAAAGGACTGTACTTTGCAGAAAAATACATAATAATACACAACAACTGTCTCCAACCACAAACAAACACATCTGTGTCATTCTGAAATCTTACGTTATCACACCAAAGGCCACTCTACAGATCATTGAGCCCACGACTGGCAGCCCATAGCTCAATAACAGCTTCAGTGGCATGTACGGTTACTAAAAAAGGAGATCATTGCCATTCTGGAAATTATATGATGTGTAAGTACATTAGAGCAAGGCCAAAATGAGATATAAATGGGGTTACATGAAAAACATAAGTGAAAATGGCTCAGATGTAGTGTTAGGACTCATTCATTTTTCACATATGAGTTCTGTCCATGTTTTTCATCTACCCATTATAGTCTATGGAGCTACTGACATGATTTTCTTGATAGACTGAGTCACAGATGAAACTTGTCCATCCAAATCAATGTGTCTAGGGTTGAGCGAAACGGGTCGGCCATTTTCAGAAGTCGCCGACTTTTGGCAAAGTCGGGTTTCATGAAACCCGACCCGACCCCTGTGTGGGGTCGGCCATGAGGTCGGCGATCTTCTGAATCTGGTATCGGAATTCCGATACCGAGTTCCGATATGTTTGCAATATCGGAAATCAGTATCGGAATCCATATTTAAGTGTAAAATAAAGAATTAAAATAAAAAAATATTGCTATACTCACCCTCTGACGCGCCCTGGTACTAACCGGCAGCCTTCCTTCCTTAGAATCAGCGCGTGAAGGGCCTTAGATGACGTCGAGGCTTGTGATTGGTCGTGCGACCGCCCATGTGACCGCTCGCGCGACCAATCACAAGCCGCGACGTCACCGAAGGTCCTTCAAGCGCTGATTCTTAGGAAGGAAGGCTGCCGGAAAGAAGCAGGGCGCGTCCGAGGGTGAGTATATACCTAATAGGAATATTCACCAATTTCACCAATTTTTGTCTGTTTTTTTAATATGCCCCAAAAAGTTCCAAACCTCTCCTACCCTTTAAGCGAAAACTATCATCAGAAAATGACCACCAGGGAAGCGATACTGCACCAGAAGCGGGAGTGACACAGGTGCCCCACAGCATCTCTAGCTTTGGGAGTGGTTCCTGTACTGCGCCATACCTCTAAAGATACCGTCACACTCAGCAACGCTGCAGCAGTATAGACAACAAGCCGACCTAAACTAGATCGCTGGAGCGTCGCTGTTTAGGTCGCTGTAGAGACGTCAAACACAGCAACTCCAGAACGATGCAGGAGCGATCCAGTGACGTAACGGCGACTCACTTATCGTTCTCGCTGGTTGTTAGCTCCATGTCAAACAGCCGGAGTGTACCGATCCGACACACATCTAGGGGCCCTATGCTCGTTGCTGGCGTCGTTGCTTTTGATGTCAAACATGACGATACACGCCGACCTGGCGACGAAATAAAGTTCTGGACTTCTAGCTCCGACCAGCGATGGCACAGCGGGATCCAGATCGCTGCTGCGTGTCAAACACAACGAGATCGCTATCCAGGACACTGCAACGTCACGGATCGTTGTCGTTCTCGTTGCAAAGTTGCTGAGTGTGACGGTACCTTAAGGTTAGGAACATGTCAGCGGGGTCTACAGTATACAGTCTAGTCAGATTGTTAAATACACATAAGAACCTCGTATTCACATTTTGTACATTTTTGCTTAGCCGTAATAGATCAATGTATAAATTTTGGATGTGCGGTACAATTTTTTTTTTATCTACAGTTAATTTTCTATTTTTTTCTATTTTTAATATAGATTATGATATGTGAAAAAAAATCCAAACATTATTTGAAAATGCATTTAACACAACAACCTAATTTAAACAGTAGGTCATTTTCTGACAATAGTTTCCCTTTTAACAGTAACAAATGAACAACACTCATATTTCACATGGATGACATTCTGTTTTTTCATGGACACATTTAGGGTTCAGCGACTTTTACTTTTATAGGATCGGGTCGGGTTTCACGAAACCCGACTTTTTCAAAAGTCGGGTCGAGTGAAATCGGCCGATCCTATAAAAAAGTCGGGGTCGGGGTCGACCGGAACACGAAACCCAATGAAGTGCATTGGGTTTCCAATGGTTCCCAGGGTCTGAAGGAGAGGAAACTCTCCTTCAGGCCCTGGGATCCATATTTAAGTGTAAAATAAAGAATTAAAATAAAAAATATTGCTATACTCACCCTCTGACACGCCCTGGTACTAACCGGCGGCCTTCCTTCCTTAGAATCAGCGCGTGAAGGGCCTTAGATGACGTCGCGGCTTGTGATTGGTCACGCGACCGCCCATGTGACCGCTCGCGCGACCAATCACAAGCCGCGACGTCACCGAAGGTCCTTCAAGCGCTGATTCTTAGGAAGGAAGGCTGCCGGAAAGAAGCAGGGCGCGTCCGAGGGTGAGTATATTCCTATTGGGTATATACTCACCCTCGGACGCGCCCTGCTTCTTTCCGGCAGCCTTCCTTCCGGCATAATTAGATGGTCGTATAAATCGGACCGCAATGCATGGACTGGCCGGCCGTTCTCCCGACCGGAACATGACTGCGTCATATACTTCTATGCAGCTGTCACCCTTGGGTCCGAAGAGCTGCTGCCAGTCTGTGGTCCGATATCCGTCCAATTCATACATCCATCAGTCTGCGCCTTAAAAGTAGGTCTACATGACTCAGAAATGAGCATGTTACCTGTCACTATGGGCAAGTAGAATCTATAACGGTTTACTTTACCTACCGAGGGGAAGAAGATTTTACAAATCTCATGTACAGTACAACTGACCAGCTAAAATCCGCACCAGATCAACGCGTGTTGCCAATTTTCACCGCAGACTTATCCTCCCTTCAATGTGAGGGGTGAAATCCACGGTAACATTTTCAACAAAAAAATCTGCAAGTTTCACCTATGTATTTTCTCGTCCTAACTGCATAAACGAGACATTGAACGATGTCACTGTCATAGGGACCTTGGCCTTATTGTTTCTATATGTGAGTACTGTTTTTCTATTATTTTTATATTTTTATGACAACCTCATGATTGAGCTTTGTAAATATGAGAGTTGCTCCGCTTTCTCGTTTTATTACCATATTTGTGATGGATATTACTAATAAAAGACAGTTTTATGGATAGGAAACTAAAACATTAATGCCATCCATAATATCTAAAAAGGCAGTTGATAACTTTCACCTACAATATAGCTTTTAAAAGCTTTAATTATGCATTAAATAATGATAGTGTACGTATTACATATCTCAAACTATTATATTTTTGTTCCTATCCATTTACATTTTTATGTACTTCTGCTATTAATTGGTGGTGATATGGGCGACAGATATGAAAACATATGCCATTGCCATGAATTGAAAATGCTATAATAATACAATGTCTAATTCCATTGCACAGCCTACCTTTACTATGTAGAAATACGTGGCATGCGGAATTGTCTCTGCTCTCATCCAGATCCCTGTCTTCCAGTATTATGTGCAGTAGCGGAACCCTCCACTATACAGAACAATCAGATTATACAGTATGGCTGACTCATTTCACTTAAATGGAACGACTGACTGAAAGCAATGAAACATATAACAATGGTTTTAAGGACAAAGGCGTGTTGAAAAAAAACACATTTTTCTTGCCATTTTTAAAGTCTTTTTTGTGAGTTTCACTTATTTATGCAGCAATGATGCGGCTAGATGTTATAATAAAGTCTGTAGTGAAATAAAAATGCAATATATACAAAGCATTGTACAGAAAAATGCAAAATTGCAATTTATAAAAACTATCACACTCTAAGGATATATGCAAAATGAATATATTTTAAGGTCACCTATAGTTGTACTGCTCAGGTATTTTGCACAGTATGTGCTAGAGCTAAGCATCATATAAGGTGGAAGCTCTAATTAACTATGTCCACAAATTATTTGCGGGGGTCTGCGGGTTATGTCACTTTCCTTTTTTGTATTTTTGGCGCTAGATTAATCAAAATAGCGCACATATTTAATAAATTTGGCTTCTTCTTTTCTTGAAATGCTTAACAACTTTTGGCAACTTATTCTACAGGTTTTCCAGATCTGCATTGTCAGAATCTATCTACTATATAATTGTCTAAGGGTCACTTCCGTCTTTCTGTCTGTCCTTCTGTCACGGTTATTCATTCGCTGATTGGTCTCGCCAGCTGCCTGTCATGGCTGCCGCGACCAAACAGCGACAGGCACAGTCCGGAAGAAAATGGCCGCTCCTTACTCCCCGCAGTCAGTGCCTGTCGCCCGCATACTCCCCTCCGGTCACCGCTAACACAGGGTTAATGCCGGCGGTAACGGACCGCGTTATGCCACGAGTAACGCACTCCGTTACCGCCACAATTAACCCTGTGTGTCCCCAACTTTTTACTATTGACGCTGCCTATGCGGCATCAATAGTAAAAAATGTAATGTAAAAATAATAATTAAAAAAAAACCTGCTATACTCACCCTCCGTAGTCACTCGCGCCGGCCGCCATCTTCCGTTGCAGGTTCCGGTGGCAAAGATGGTATGGGAGAAGGACTTGCCAAGACGTCACAGTCATGTGACTGCGACGTCATCACAGGCCCTGCGTGCCTGCGCGAGAAGGACCTGCCATGACGTCATGGTCATGTGACCACGATGTCATCACAGGCCCTGAGCGCCTGCGCGAGAAGGACCTGCCATGACGTCACGGTCATGTGACCGCGACGTCATCACAGGCTCTGCGCGCCTGCGCTAGAAAGACCTGCCATGACGTCACGGTCATGTGACCGCGACGTCATCACAGGTCCTGCACTCATACCAACCCTAGGACTGGAAGCTGCCGTGGACTACAAGGAGCCCTCAGAAAGGTGAGTATATGTTTATTTTTAACCTGTGACAAACCTGGCTGGGCAATATACTACGTAGCTGGGCAATATACTACGTGACTGGCCAATATACTACGTGGCTCTGTGATGTATACTACGTCACTGGGCAATATACTATGTGGCTGCACAATATACTACGTCACTAGGCAATATACTACGCAACTGGGCAACATACTACATGGCTGCGCAATATACTACGTCACTAGGCATTATACTACATGGCTGGGCAATATACTACGTGGCTGGGCAATATACTATGTGGTTGGTCAATATACTATGTCACTGGGCAATATACTACGTGGCTGGGCAATATACTACGTCACTGGGCAATATCCTACGTGGCTGGGCAATATACTACATCACTAGGCAATATACTACATGGCTGGGCAATATACTACGTAGCTGGGCAATATACTACGTTGCTGGGCAATATACTACGTCACTGGGCAATATACTACGTGGCTGGGCAATATACTACGTAGCTGGGCAATATACTACGTTGCTGGGCAATATACTACGTCACTGGGCAATATACTACGTGACTGGGCAATATACTACGTGGCTGGGCAATATACTACGTGGGCTGTGCAATATACTACGTGACTGAGCAATATACTACATGGCTGGGCAATATACTACGTGACTGGGCAATATACTACATGGCTGGGCAGTATACTACGTGACTGGGCAATATACTACGCGGCTGGGTAATATACTACGTGGCTGGGCAATATACTACCTGGCTGGGCAATATACTACGTGGCTGGGCAATATACTACGTGGGCTGTGCAATATACTACGTGGACATGCATATTCTAGAATACCCGATGCGTTAGAATCGGGCCACTATCTAGTTGTATCATAAAACCTTCCTTCCTTAGGAGCCACAGGCAGTGACTGCTCACTTACCTGCAATACTGAAGAGAATGCAGGAAACATGTAAAACTAACTAGGACAGGAAAAATAAGAGGCGCTGCATGCTGCCAAATTATTGCCATCAAATATGACAAAATCTGAGACATAGAGCCTTGAGCAGGGCCGGACTGGCCATCTGGCAATTCTGGCAAATGCCAGAAGGGCCTGTCTGGTTGTGGGCTGCCTTGTCGGCTACGTTGTTAGCAGAATCTGTATTCTCAAGACATCCATACTGTTAAGAACTGTGACTAAGCACAAAGTCGCTGACTGTCACTTACCCCAGCAGGACACTGTTATCATTGGAAATATTGGTCTTGTAGTAAATCTTGCTTTCCTCCATCCAGGGTAATATTAGTAATATATCCCATCTGGTGCTTGGGGATGGGGACAACATGGGCCTGTGTGATTTCAAATGCCAGGGCTGAATTTCAGTCCCAGTCCGTACCTGGCCTTGAGTCAAATGTAAATTCAGACTTAGAGCTTGCTCACATGAGCGTATAACACAGCTGAGTGCATGCAATAAAACATCTCATAGCACTCGGACCAGTGTTATTTTATGGAACAGCTCAGCTCTGCGATTATTTTCTATTGCTGATTCAGAATGAGAAAACAATCGCAGCATGCTGCCAGTGGATCTGAGAAATCGAATTGCACTCACCCATACAAGTCAATGGGTGCATGCAAAACACCGGACTGCACTCAGATGTGATCCGAGTGCAGTGCAATTACCGCGGATGTCGGCAATGGAGGGTCAGCGCTCACAGCAATCCAGCAATCACAACCATAGAGGTCTGCTTCAGACCTCTGGTAGTCATGCTTGCCCATTGGTGAACCGCAATCATGTGATGGGTTCACGATGGGTGGGATTAGTGACGCGCTTCTGGTAAGCGCAAGTTAAATGCCACTGTCAGCCACGGTTGTTGCGGGCAAATATCAGCTGTATATGTCAGCTGTCATGTGCCCAGAAAGGTGCTGGCTCACCGCCGGAGCCCGCAACAAACATGGGGAATCCAACATCGGTGTACTAATACGCCCGATGTCGGAAAGGAGTTAAAGAACTTTAAAACATGGCCATATACTGTTACATTCTGTGATATATTTTCAACTGTAGCCACTTCCTGTAGTGGCCTTTCATCAACCATGTCCATTTCCAACCCATTATCCATCCTCTCCATGACTCGGTCCTACCTCTCTGTAATTCCGGTACTTCACTTATCCGGTAATATATTTATAACTTATTTATTTGAGGTTTTAGGAAGTTTCTATGCAGTCAAGGACATTTAACAATGCTTTAAAAAGTCTGTGATGTCTACTATTTTCCCTTGAGGTTCCCAGATGTTGGTACGGTTAGCATGAATTTCAGTCAGTATATCACGAAATATAACTTGGTAACATCATTTTGGCAAACAACATGTATGTGTTTAAAGGGGTTGTCTGCCCCTGACAAAATTTTCAGCAAGCAAAATAGCTTGCCGATTCCTAGGAGTGTGTTGTACATTTTATCTTACATGAAAGGGGTTTCAACACTTGACAACATTTTTTCATGCCCTGTAAATTGTGGAATCCTAGCAGTGTGTAATGGATAAACCATTATTCCAATGGTCATCATCATGTGACCAAAAGAAAGCAATTTGCATAGCTGCCATCACATACTGCTGCATCTCTCTATGTTCTATGGAGACTTTAGTCATGGACGAGGGGCTGTTGTCCTCCCACACCCTGGCACCCCAGTTCCCATGTGCTGTCAGAGATTGACAGCGGCATTTAGCATGTTAGCAGCCACGGATGGATGGCTATTCCACTTGTGGCTTTTAGGGGCACATGTCAGCTGATGAGACCTGCTGACATGTGCAGGAAAAGTTGAAGGGTAATCGCCGATGCCCGCATCAAACAGGGGGTGGCGATCTATGACGTATCTATACATCAAAGGAGTTAATACAATCACAAACACACAATAAAACCATATACTTGGTACAAACACTGTCTAAAGAGGATAAGCATATGACAGCCCCTATAACATCCTTACATAGGCACATGGCTACACCAATACAAATCGCATACTTGCAGTCAAGTGCCGATCATTGGAACCAAATGCTAAAGGTTTATACATTTTCCACTGCTAGAATTTGTCAAGTTGCAGGGCTTGTCAAAAATGTAATTATGGGTACAAACCGCTTTCTAATAAGCCATGTATAAATCTAGTTGTCCTTTATCATCTTGTTTAGTGATAGTCCCTCGTGAAGGACTCTTCATGGCGTTGTCAACAAATCTTTGCGTTATTGACTGACCTGAGTTGGATTAGTGATACTGCAACCAGTAGGAGCAGCACCAGCAAGTAGTGTAGTAACAAAACAGAAAGAGGTCACTACACGGAGCAACAGTATAGTTGGGAGGATAAGCAGGTATCGTAGTCAGGAAATAGCCAGAAGTCGGTACCTGGAGCAGCAGTATAGCTGGGAGGATAAGTAGATATCATAGTTAGGAAATAGCCAGAGGTCGGTACATGGAGCAGCAGTAGAATCTTGAAGATAAGCAGCAGGTGGAAAGAAACTAGACTAAAAGCTGGGTGCTCAATAATCTCGCAAGGAAAGAAGTGCAGTGCCAGGTTTAAGTAGGGTGTTCAATCAGTAGATCACAGGGTTGAGCCAATCAGGAACTCTGGGTGGATACAATCAGGAACAACACAGGTACTAAGTATCTTGTTTAGCAAGGAACTGTCCAGAAAGCTGAATAGCTCAGAGGGAAGAGCTGCTACCTGATGCACAAGAGCTGCTGGGTTTGCATCCAATACAAAAGTGGGACTTGTAGCTGAAGTAGACAGACCTCCATTGTTCCATTCCGGACTATGGCTTCTATCAGGAGACCAACAGGGCAATGCCATAAGGAGTCCTTCACAAGGGAACATTACACCGGTCTTATTCCTGGGTATAAGGTGTGGGGTGGCATAATGTATGGTATCCTCTCTAGTCTTTATTTTAGCTACACTTAAAGCTAAGTGTTACATTGATTTGGTGGCGGTATGCCATTCCTCCAAAGTGTGCCAGTAGCTATTTTTCAGCTCAACAATACAAGCTCTCATGTTGCTTGTGCTACTATGAACAGCCTGCTGCGTGGCCTGAAGGTGCTACCATGGCCTACGGTGTCTCCAAACTTATCTTCCATCTAGTGCATTTGGCATATCAATTGTCTGCAATAGCAAAGAAAGCTGCCAACAGCGGATCTTGATGACTTGCCAGCCCAAGTACATTCAGTGTAGCAGAACATTCCTTAGAAAACCATTAATAATATCATTGATAGCAACCAAGATGTGTAAGTGTGTGTACTGCTTGTGACGCTTAAACTAAATAAATTGAGATGTTTTGAAAATTTTGTTTCCATTTTTCATTGGTTGCATATCGTTAACATGTCTATTGATCCGGTGATTTTCATAATTATATAACTTTTCCTTCTTAGTGTTGTAATTTTATTGTTGAGAAGTGTATTTAACCAATGAGTTGTGCATTATTTTTTTTCTGGATTTGTGTCATGTCTGTCATAAATTTTTGTTTCTTTATTAGTATGAAGGTTAGTCACCTTTCACCATACGACAAGCCAATAAACATTCATTAGGCCTAAAATAGTATTCACAATTCATACTATTTGTTTGGTGACATAATTGAAAATGATTGATTATTCAGGCCATGCAGCACAGACACTGCATTAGCCCATAGTATATGGTTAAATGGAATTGTGCAAACTGAAAAACAAAATAAAATGTTTTTTTTCTACTCGCTTAATAGAGAAGAGCATTTTACCATATGCACGGTATGACCTTTCTACAGGAAGAAAACATTCATAGCTGAAAACTATATATAGCTGATTCAGGCAGGAGCAGATAAAGATTTAGGCCATTTGAATTAAGAAAACACCATCATGTGGGAGGAAGGCAAAACACTCCAGTCATGAAATTCTGCTTCTGAGCCGAGCTGTTGTAAAATTCACTGATGTGCTTAATGACTTTAATACGACTCGGGCAGAAAAATACAGACATCAGAGTCTAGACAGATATTAGGGACATGAAATGAATAAAAAAGCATTTCCCATCACATAGCACTGGTTTAGAGGATGTTTTTTGAAGTCATTTCCATTTTCAGCTATTATTGACATACACGACTGAGAAAGGTACAGATACCTTGAATCGACTCTACTGGCAAAAAAAAATATCAGGATGTTTACAGCATGCATAAAAGTGGCACGGCTCTCATTGATTTTAACAATGAATCTTGGAATAAGGCTATATGCATCTATCTAGGGTACAATATATATTGTACTCTCAAAATAAATTTGCATATTCAAAGAATATTTTTGAAAAAGCAATGCAATTCTCCCATAGGACACTGATGTTCTTTCATTGTCCTTCATTACTTCTTCAAAGGTAATATGCGTTTTTCACACTTATATTTATGCCTTGCTCATCTCAAGCAAACCTTACACCAATGAATCGTCAATGGGGTTTGTGCCTGTTATTTTGCGAAATGCAGAGCTCTACTTTATAAGCAACAGGAGTTCATCATTTAGATTGAAAAAAATATTTTTGGGCCTCAATGCCTACTACTACCCGAGGCCTTGTTTATAGTCTGTGGTTTCTAACATACACAAAAAATGGTCAGAGTGTCATCAGTGTTCTTCATCAAATTTTCTTCAGTACTTGGTCAATATGTCACTTTTTAGCCTCTGTTACACCCTGTCTGTTTACTGTACCTCCAGGGGGTCTCCGTCGAGACTCTCGCTCTGTACTGGCTTCACGCTGTCTGGACGCAGCCCCCACCCCTCCTTCCTCTTCTGCTTCCTAGCGTGCGGCCAGCAGGTTCCCGGGCAGGGTTCTTAGGTCACACGCGCGCTCACTGCCGGTCTCTTAAAGAGACAGTGTGCATTTTCCAAATGTTGCCTCTAACCAATAGCGTGTGTTTGTCTATTATTTCTAGCCCTTCCACCATAGGGAGGGCGCCAGAGCAACAAGTATCGACTGTTGCTAACTTCCGGTTCCTGTTATCTTGCGCTTCTTTTTCTGAAGTATCTGCAAGGAACTCCGCTTATTCTGTCTGTCTCCACAGATCTTCTGCTACCAGTTATGTTGTGAGTTCTGTTTTTGGGCTCCCTCTGGTGGTTACTGATGGTACTGGGTGACTTGTGTTCTCTGCGGTCTCTGGTGTCCACCTGTTCCATCAGGTTATGGGAGTTTCCTATTTAACCTGGCTTTTTTGTCATTTCCTCGCTGGCTATCAATGTAATCAGCGTGTCTTTTTACCTCTGCTCCCTGCGTCTGTTATCTTCAGGACAAGCTAAGTTTTGATTTTCCTGTTCCACGTTTTGCTTAATTTTTGTCTTAGTCCAGCTTGCAGAGATGTGTTTCCTTGCTGCTGGTTGCTCTAGTGGGCTGAAATTACTCCTCATGTTCCATGAGTTGGCACATGAGTTCAAGTAATTTCAGGATGGTTTTTTGAAGGGTTTTTCGCTGACCGCGCAGTTCACTTTTGTATCCTCTGCTATCTAGCTTTAGCGGGCCTCATTTTTGCTGATTCTATTTTCATAACTACGTATGTGCTTTCCTCTCATTTCACCGTTATTACATGTGGGGGGCTGCTATTTCTGTGGGGTGTTTCTCTGGAGGCAAGTGAGGTCTGTGTTTCTTCTTATAGGGGAAGTTAATCCTTCGGCTGGCGCGAGACGTCTAGGAATCATCGTAGGCACGTTCCCCGGCTACTGCTAGTTGTGTGTTTAGGTTCAGGATCGCGGTCAGCTCAGGTTCCATCACCCTAGAGCTTGTTTTGTTTTTGTGCTTGTCCTTTTGTGATCCCCTGCCATTGGGATCATGACAGTATAGCCAGCCCGAAAAAAAATTGGTCATCGTTTTGGCTGAAGTAGGAGGAAAAGTAGTCTGAGGAAGTTTTTTTTTTTTTTTTTTCCTCCTCAGTGTTTGCTGCCTAGCCTTAATTGCAGCTTAACTGCTTCTTTCCTCCTCTTAATCCTTGAATGGCTCTGACCTCAGCTGTTTATCATGGACGTCCAGAGTTTGGCTTCCAGCCTGAATAATCTTGCTGCTAAGGTTCAAAATATACAAGATTTTGTTGTACATACGTGTATGTCTGAACCTAGAATTCCTGTCCCAGAGTTTTTTTCTGGAGATAGATCTAGTTTTCTGAATTTTAGGAACAATTGCAAGTTGTTTCTTTCCTTGAAATCTCGCTCCTCTGGAGACCCTGCTCAGCAGGTCAAGATTGTTATATCTTTCCTGCGGGGTGACCCTCAGAATTGGGCATTTGCATTGGCACCAGGGGATCCTGCGTTGCTCAATGTGGATGCGTTTTTTCTGGCATTGGGTTTGCTCTATGAGGAACCTAACCTAGAGATTCAGGCTGAAAAAGCTTTATTGGCTCTCTCTCAGGGGCAAGATGAAGCAGAAATATATTGTCAGAAATTTCGGAAATGGTCGGTGCTTACTCAGTGGAATGAGTGCGCTCTGGCTGCAAAATTCAGAGATGGCCTTTCTGAGGCCATTAAAGATGTTATGGTGGGGTTCCCGGCGCCTACAGGTCTGAATGAGTCCATGACTATGGCTATTCAGATTGATCGGCTTTTACGGGAGCGCAAACCTGTGCACCATTTGGCGGTGTCTTCTGAACAGGCACCTGAGATAATGCAATGTGATAGAATTCAGTCCAGAAGTGAACGGCAAGATTATAGGCGGAAAAATGGATTGTGTTTTTATTGTGGTGATTCAGCTCATGTTATATCAGCATGCTCTAAACGCACAAAAAAGGTTGATAAGTCTGTTGCCATTGGTACTTTGCAGTCTAGGTTCATTCTGTCTGTGACGCTGATTTGTTCATTATCATCCATTTCCGTCGATGCCTATGTGGATTCAGGCACTGCCCTGAGTCTTATGGATTGGTCATTTGCCAATCGCTGTGGGTTTAGTCTGGAACCTCTGGAAGTTCCTATTCCTTTGAAAGGAATTGACTCTACACCTTTGGCTATGAATAAACCTCAGTACTGGACACAAGTGACCATGCGTATGACTCCCGTTCATCAGGAGGTGATTCGCTTCCTGGTACTGTATAATTTACATGATGTCTTAGTGCTTGGTCTGCCATGGTTACAAACTCATAACCCAGTCCTGGACTGGAAAACAATGTCTGTGTTAAGCTGGGGATGTCAGGGGGTTCATGATGATGCATCTCCGATTTCTATCGCTTCATCTACTCCTTCTGAGGTTCCGGTATTTTTGTCTGATTATCGGGAGGTTTTTGAGGAGCCTAAGCTCAGTTCGCTTCCTCCTCACGGGGATTGCGATTGTGCTATAGATTTGATTCCTGGCAGTAAATTCCCTAAAGGTCGTTTGTTCAATCTGTCAGTGCCAGAGCATACTGCTATGCGGAATTATGTTAAGGAGTCCTTGGAAAAGGGACATATCCGTCCATCTTCGTCCCCTTTGGGAGCAGGTTTTTTTTTTTGTGGCCAAAAAAGATGGTTCCTTGAGGCCTTGCATAGATTATCGTCTTTTGAATAAGATTACAGTCAAATATCAGTATCCTTTGCCATTGTTGACTGATTTGTTCGCTCGCATTAAGGGGGCTAAATGGTTCACTAAGATTGATCTTCGGGGTGCGTATAATCTTGTGCGGATAAGGCAGAGTGATGAGTGGAAAACCGCATTTAATACGCCTGAGGGCCATTTCGAGTATTTGGTGATGCCTTTTGGACTTTCTAATGCTCCTTCTGTCTTCCAGTCTTTTATGCACGATATTTTCCTTGAATATCTGGATAAATTTATTATCGTGTATTTGGATGATGTTTTGTTTTTTTCTGATGACTGGGAGTCTCATGTTCAGCAGGTCAGGAAGGTGTTTCAGGTCCTGCGGGCCAATTCTTTGTTTGTAAAGGGTTCTAAATGTCTCTTTGGAGTCCAGAAGATTTCTTTTTTGGGGTATATTTTTTCCCCTTCTACTATTGAGTTGGATCCCGTCAAGGTTCAGGCTATTTGTGACTGGACGCAGCCTACATCTCTTAAGAGTCTACAGAAGTTCTTGGGCTTTGCTAATTTTTATCGTCGCTTCATAACTAATTTTTCTAGTGTTGTTAAGCCTTTGACGGATTTGACTAAAAAGGGTGCTGATGTTACTGATTGGTCTCCTGCGGCTGTGGAGGCCTTTCAGGAACTTAAGCGCCGGTTTTCTTCTGCTCCTGTGTTGCGTCAGCCAGATACGTCGCTTCCTATTCAGGTTGAGGTCGATGCTTCCGAGGTCGGAGCGGGGGCGGTTTTGTCACAGAGAAGCTCCGATGGCTCAGTGATGAAGCCATGTGCGTTCTTTTCTAGAAAATTTTCGCCCGCTGAACGGAATTATGATGTTGGTAATCGGGAGCTTTTGGCCATGAAGTGGGCATTTGAGGAGTGGCGTCATTGGCTTGAGGGTGCTAGACATCGTGTGGTGGTCTTGACTGATCACAAAAATCTGATGTACCTTGAGTCTGCCAAGCGTCTGAATCCTAGACAGGCTCGTTGGTCGCTGTTTTTCTCCCGTTTCGATTTTGTGGTTTCGTACCTGCCAGGTTCAAAGAATGTGAAGGCGGATGCTCTTTCTAGGAGTTTTGTGCCTGACTCCCCTGGAAATTCTGAGCCCACTGGTATCCTTAGGGATGGGGTGATTTTGTCGGCTGTCTCCCCAGACTTGCGACGTGCTTTGCAGGAGTTTCAGGCGGATAGACCTGATCGTTGTCCGCCGGAAAGACTGTTTGTTCCAGATAATTGGACCAGTAGAGTCATCTCCGAGGTCCATTCTTCTGTGTTGGCAGGTCATCCTGGAATATTTGGTACTAGAGACTTGGTGGCCAGGTCTTTTTGGTGGCCTTCCTTGTCGAGGGATGTGCGTTCTTTCGTGCAGTCTTGTGGAGTTTGCGCTCGGGCTAAGCCTTGCTGTTCTCGGGCAAGTGGATTGTTATTACCTTTGCCTATCCCGAAGAGGCCTTGGACGCACATTTCCATGGACTTTATTTCGGATCTCCCTGTCTCTCAAAAAATGTCCGTCATATGGGTTGTGTGTGACCGCTTTTCTAAGATGGTTCATCTGGTACCCTTGCCTAAGTTACCTTCCTCCTCTGAGTTGGTCCCTCTGTTTTTTCAAAACGTGGTCCGTTTGCATGGCATTCCGGAGAACATCGTTTCTGACAGGGGATCCCAGTTTGTCTCTAGATTTTGGCGGACGTTCTGTGCTAAGATGGGCATTGATTTGTCCTTTTCGTCTGCATTCCATCCTCAGACGAATGGCCAGACGGAACGAACTAATCAGACTTTAGAAACTTATTTAAGGTGTTTTGTTTCTGCTGATCAAGATGACTGGGTTTCCTTTTTGCCGCTTGCCGAGTTTGCCCTTAATAATCGGGCTAGTTCTGCTACCTTGGTTTCTCCTTTCTTTTGTAATTCGGGGTTTCATCCTCGTTTTTCCTCTGGTCAGGTGGAGCCTTCTGATTGTCCTGGAGTGGACATGGTGGTGGATAGGTTGCATCGGATTTGGAGTCATGTGGTGGACAATTTGAAGTTGTCCCAGGAGAGGGCTCAGCAGTTTGCTAATCGCCGTCGCCGCGTGGGTCCTCGACTTCTTGTTGGGGACTTGGTGTGGTTGTCTTCTCGTTTTGTTCCTATGAAGGTCTCTTCTCCTAAGTTCAAGCCTCGGTTCATCGGTCCCTATAGGATCTTTGAAATTCTTAACCCTGTGTCGTTTCGTTTGGATCTCCCGGCATCGTTTGCTATTCATAATGTGTTCCATCGGTCGTTGTTGCGGAAGTATGAGGTACCTGTCGTTCCTTCGCTTGAGCCTCCTGCTCCGGTGCTGGTGGAGGGTGAATTGGAGTATGTTGTGGAGAAGATCTTGGATTCTCGTGTTTCCAGACGGAAACTCCAGTATTTGGTCAAGTGGAAGGGTTATGGTCAGGAGGATAATTCTTGGGTGATTGCCTCTGATGTTCATGCTGCCGATTTGGTCCGTGCTTTTCATAGGGCTCATCCTGGTCGCCCTGGTGGTTCTCGTGAGGGTTCGGTGACCCCTCCTCAAGGGGGGGGTACTGTTGTGAGTTCTGTTTTTGGGCTCCCTCTGGTGGTTACTGATGGTACTGGGTGACTTGTGTTCTCTGCGGTCTCTGGTGTCCACCTGTTCCATCAGGTTATGGGAGTTTCCTATTTAACCTGGCTTTTTTGTCATTTCCTCGCCGGCTATCAATGTAATCAGCGTGTCTTTTTACCTCTGCTCCCTGCGTCTGTTATCTTCAGGACAAGCTAAGTTTTGATTTTCCTGTTCCACGTTTTGCTTAATTTTTGTCTTAGTCCAGCTTGCAGAGATGTGTTTCCTTGCTGCTGGTTGCTCTAGTGGGCTGAAATTACTCCTCATGTTCCATGAGTTGGCACATGAGTTCAAGTAATTTCAGGATGGTTTTTTGAAGGGTTTTTCGCTGACCGCGCAGTTCACTTTTGTATCCTCTGCTATCTAGCTTTAGCGGGCCTCATTTTTGCTGATTCTATTTTCATAACTACGTATGTGCTTTCCTCTCATTTCACCGTTATTACATGTGGGGGGCTGCTATTTCTGTGGGGTGTTTCTCTGGAGGCAAGTGAGGTCTGTGTTTCTTCTTATAGGGGAAGTTAATCCTTCGGCTGGCGCGAGACGTCTAGGAATCATCGTAGGCACGTTCCCCGGCTACTGCTAGTTGTGTGTTTAGGTTCAGGATCGCGGTCAGCTCAGGTTCCATCACCCTAGAGCTTGTTTTGTTTTTGTGCTTGTCCTTTTGTGATCCCCTGCCATTGGGATCATGACACAGTTACCCGGCTATTCTGGTCTGCATCCGCAGTATCTAGGCTGTACCCGTCTAGTCCTGCCAGTCCACCAGCCTCACTTCCGGACCACGCCAGGACCCCCGGTGCCGGCTTCTACACCCGGTATCCTCCAGTCAACTCTGCAATACCCGCTAACCTTGCTGATCCGTCTGTTCCGCTGGGACAGCCGCCACGAATATGGGGTCTAACTGAAGGTAGCACCCGTGTCCTCCAGGCATTCCATTCTGTCCCTGTTCGAGGGGACTTACTACAGGTGTCTGGGGCTCACGCAGTAACGCCCGCTTCGGAGCCCCCTGGACTGTGTTCTAGTGGTTCCACATCAAACCTTAATAAATACGAATGTGAACTTCTACATCTGTGCCTCCGTTTCCATTCGTTACAGCCTCAATGTTTCATCATGATTGTCCGCAAAAGAAAAGATGAGTTCTGTGTCTTGCCAATGGTTTAGTATCCTGACTCCATTCATATGTGAGGTTGATTCTCATTAAAGTTAGTGGGCTCACTCAGAATTTTGTGATCACTGCTATAAATAAAGAATGGCATCTAAAGTCCTCCAAGAGCAATTTGTTCCAAACCATCCATGAGCAATTTTGTGATGCACAATGGTGTTTCCAGCCCTGTGATAACTAACTGACCCACTGCAGGGAGGATGGGGGTGAAGCTACCTCACGAGAACGGGGGGTCTGCAAAAAACACAGGACACAGAGTACAAAGACAGAGACGTGGTCAAAGGACAAGCTGAGGGTCGGGAGCCAGATGGGAGCGAGGTACCATGGGGCAAAACAGCAGAATAGTCAGAGACAAGCCAAGGGTTCAGAAAGCCAGGACAGACAGAGAAGTACTAAGAAGAAAACAGGGGAAGTAGCCAGGGGGCAAACTGGGTCATACACAGCAAGGCACACACACACAGAGGCAAAACTATACAGATGAATAACCTGGGTCAGCTACCTCAAACTGAGTAGACGGAAGGGAAGTATAACCAACTCAGAACTCAGGAACCTTCAGCATTAAATAGCCGCCCCGGAACCAAAGAGAGGTGGGCTAATTTAACCCAGACCTGACCATGACGGATCCAGAACCAGCCCATCCAGAGTCATGACAGTTACCATGAGTCAGGATTTGGCCCAGAATCTGATATCCTGCATGCCAGGGCGTATTGCAGAAGTCTTGAAAAATAAGTGTCAACACTATAAATAATGTAAATGGCATAAATATTGAGTCTTTATATAAATTTTATGTATTTATCAAAGAAAAAGAACCTATGAAATGCTTATAATTGGTGTAACTGACGGTTACAGAAATCCAACAGCCACAAACATTTACCCAGGATTCTACCAATAATGAGCACAGTCCAACAGCTTTCAGTATGTACTGTATGGTGGTGAACATGGGACACCTTACTATATCATGCCAAGAGAAGGCCATAGTAGGGTTGAGCAAAACGGATCGGCCATTTTCAGAAGTCGCCGACTTTTGGCAAAGTCGGGTTTCATGAAACCCGACCCGACCCCTGTGTGTGGTCGGCCATGAGGTCGGCGATCTTCTGAATCTGGTATCGGAATTCCGATACCGAGTTCCGATATGTTTGCGATATCGGGAATCGGTATCAGAATCCATATATAAGTGTAAAATAAAGAATCAAAATAAAAAATATTGATATACTCACCCTCGGACGCGCCCTGGTACTAACCGGCAGCCTTCCTTCCTAAGAATGAGCGCGTGAAGGACCTGCGGTGATGTCGCGGATTGTGATTGGTCGCGTGAGCGGTCACATGGGCGGTCACGCGACCAATCACAAGCCGCGACGTCATCTAAGGTCCTTCACGCGCTCATTCTTAGGAAGGAAGGCTGCCGGAAAGAAGCAGGGTGCGTCCGAGGCTGAGTATATACCTAATAGGAATATACTCACCCTCTAACGCGCCCTGCTTCTTTCCGGCAGCCTTCCTTCCTAAGAATGAGCGTGTGAAGGACCTTAGATGACGTCGCGGCTTGTGATTGGTCGCGTGACCGCCCATGTGACTGCTCACATGACCAATCACAAGCCACGACGTCACCGCAGGTCCTTCACGCGCTCATTCTTAGGAAGGAAGGCTGCCGGTTAGTACCAGGGCGCGTCCGAGGGTGAGTATATCAATATTTTTTATTTTGATTCTTTATTTTACACATTAATATGGATCCCAGGACCTGAAGGAGAGTTTCCTCTCCTTCAGACCCTGGGAACCATAGTATCCCATTGCACTGCATTGGGTTTTGTGTTTCGGCCGACCCCGACCCCGACCCCGACTTTTTTTATAGGATCGGCTGATTTCACTCGACCCGACTTTTGAGAATATCGGGTTTCGTGAAACCCGACCCGATCCTATAAAAATAAAAGTCGCTCAACGCTAGGCCATAGTATAGCTCTCATAGGAACTGTCCATAGAGATTACTCATCGATGCACGGCACATCAATATTCGAACACAAACACTCCTAGCAGCTTTTCTGGTACAAGCCACAGTCATCATTGTTGTTTAAAGTGTAAGAGGCTTAAAGAGTAACCAAACTTTTTGTCACGAGACAGCTGTCGGGTGACCCGGGACCAGGGGCTCCTTCCTTGACTCTAACATTAGACTAGGGCACCCTAGCTCGTCCTGCTCCCCGGGATACTTCATATGTCGAAGATGCCAGGGCTTCCTCCCTTGCCTTATCTCCTGTGTTAGCCCTCCATCTGTTTTCTTCTGCCACCCAGGAAAGATGGGGCGCTACTGTGCACCGTACTACACCAACCCCACAAACAAGGTAAAACAGACATGGGAAAAAGAGAAAACTTCAGGCATACAAAATATTCACTCATATGTTACAGAGGAATGCACCGGGGTGTGAAGGTAGGGGAATAAACCAAAACAGAGAAGGATAAGGAATTACTATGCATACAAACCAGGCAACAGTCACTAATAACTCCTTCAACTCTCCTATGTACTCCTCTCCCACCGTTAGCCATGCAGCAAATGCTTGCTCTGACAAGGATTTGTAACACAGCCCAGATTATAAAGGGGAAGGGAGTGGCTAACCGAGCTCAGCTGTGGACACAGGGATTTCCAACGTGGCCGATTAACCCCTGTTCTGCCAGAAGAAATAAACACATTTAAAATGAAGGAAAAGTGCTTCTTCTCAGCGTCGGAGTAGGAGCAATCAGACACAGTAATCTTCTGGTTCCACACTGTTGCGGTAACCCCATGACACTTTTATTTTTTTTAGAATTTTGTCCTGTTTTTTTCTGCCAGCATTAGTACTCCAAATAAGTATGTTCTGATTTAGTGCAGCTGGTGGTAGACAAATAGAGTTGAAAAGAGCAAGGGTTTGCAAGCCACTTTCATGCATTTTTTTACAGGAATGAAGACAAATCTTCTAATAAAGGCAAAATTTCAAACTTTTCATGCTGGACAAAATTCTTAAAAAAGTAAAAATGTTTAGTAACTCGTTAAGATTCGGTCCACCATTACGTCACTGTCCCAGGGCATAGCAGAGCTGATTGCTTAGGCTCACCTGGTGAGGAACATCAAGTATGGGTAGGCTCACAGACCCCGGGTGTTGGTGCAGCTGTAGAGATGTGGACTGTCTTTTCCTGCCCCTGAGGACAACAGACGTACCATGTGAATACTGTTGTGCAGTTTTATATGTAAAAATAATGTGTGTCTTATGTCATGTAGCATAGTATATGCTTAGGATAGCATAAGGTATAAAATAAGGATAATAAGGTTTAGCATATAAGATAGGAAATGGTGAGGGACAGAACTAGCCCAGTGGGTGGAAACAGTGCTGATAAAAGGGGAGCACTTCCAGGTTAGAGGGAGTTCAGTGTCAGTTAGTGAAGTGCATAATGAAGGTCAAGCTTAGGCGGTGGGTTGCAAGGGGCCTCATGGGCCAATCATTCTAGGCAGTGGGAGGTCGAATAGAGTTCCCTGATGGACATTCCTACAGCATCTGGAGCTTGGGGCTTGGGCCAGGTACCAAGGAGTGAGCATGGTCTTCTGATATCATGAGGTCGGTGGATGTGGAATTACATCGGGGGCAGGTGGTGGGTCCGAAGTGCACTGCCAGAGTGGACAACAAATCACTGAGGGTGATAGAGTCAGCAGGCTTGGGGGTAGTCCAGGACAAACTGATAGCAGGACTGAAGAGGAGTTGGACTAAGGAGGAAGGAAGTGTGAATTGCTGTGCCCTATCCCACCTGTACCCACTTGATGAACTTGGATTGTATAGTAAATGTTTGACCATTACAAAGAACTGGGTGTCCCATGTATTATGTGCGGTGGCTCCTGAGAGCGGAAGACTGGAGGCAGAAGAGGCCTGCGGCCTACAAGTAAGTGTGATGCATCGCACACCCTACTGGGACTTGGACCCTTGTCTCTAAAGTGTCAGCGCGAAACCGGACAGCAGCTTGGTTGGGACTACTGCTCTGCCGCACTTTACACAGCAAGCAGGAAGGCACATGGGAAGCAAAGACTTGACATATTCAGGAATCTTGGGAGAAGAAGGACAGATGCAGTGTAACCCAGCAGGGATTGAAGCAAGATAAAGCACAGTGTGCACAGAAGGTGGAGTACACCAAATGATACAGAAAAGCAGGTGTGTCCAGCGAGTAGAGAAGGTAAAAAATAACTTTTAATGAAAATTAATTAAAAATATATCATATCTATGGTATCCAGCACTCAGCACACACTGGCTATAGAACCTAATGACAATTTACGCATTTCGACCTGGTAGTCTAAGGCTACTTTCACACATCAGGTTTTTTGTTTCAGGCTAAATCCGGCGAATGTTGGAAAAAACAGATCAGGCCGCCGGATCCGCCATTTTCTGCATCCGGCTCCCATAGGCTTCCATTCTAGCAAACAGCCGGAAGCGCCGGATCCGGCACTTCAGGCTTTTTCGCTGGAGACAAAAAACGTTACAGTAGACGTTTTTTCCAGACACCGGAATCGAGTGTACGCCGGATCCGGCATCAAACCAGAAGGAACGCTGGGCCATCCGGCGCAATCCGGCGCTAATACAAGTCAATGGGTGAAAAATCGGATCCGGTTTTTATTTTTTCCGGTTCCGGTTTTTCTCCCGAGAGCCGGATTTAGCCTGAAACAAAAAACCTGATGTGTGAAAGCAGCCTTAGTCATGATCTGCATTAGAAGCAAGGTATTGCCATAGCTCCCTTGCTTTATTCTCCAAGCCCATCTAGAATGATGTTTTGGCAACTGGCACAGATAACCTATAACCTCAGCCCGCAAACTTAAAGCAAACAATATACATCATGATGCCCACAACATATATATTTACATGCATCGCTTGTAACAAACTGTTTATACAGCATATACATCATACAGGACAGTTTTCCAAGCCCACTACTTATACAAGGGCTGCAGAAAGATGTCAGGTTACTTAAAGGGCTAATTCTCAATACTTTTTTTAAACAGGTAGTGTCCTCATACAACTAGGAAAGCATAGGGCGTTATGTAGCAAAAAATAATTAGCATGGCCAGTCACTTTACAAGTCTTACAGCACACCTCCACTTTCAAAAGAAACCAATTACAGTGCAGTACTCTGCCTAATAATTAATGCATTGTGCACTAAATTAGACGGCGCAAGGACTCATGCACATGACAATATTTTTAGTCGGAGGAAAAAATAGCGGCATGCCTTAGTTTGAACCGATTATCGGATCGCACTTGGCCATGCATTCAAGGAGTCCATAAAACTTTGGACTCCACTCGGATGACATCTGAGTACAATCTGATTTACACAGACTGAATCAATAGAGAGGATACTGTAGAGACATTTTTTCATATCACCCCCTTACAGACATCTACTTAATAAAACTGGTTGATAGAAATTAAGTTGATTTTACTTACCTCTTAAAATAATGAATAAAGCAAACATAATGTATACAAGATGATTCTGATATCAGAATGACTCAATGTAGAAGCAGCAGAGATGAATTAAGCTTTTCAATACACTTCTCTACTACCCAGCAGGTACTATTTACAGCAGTCTAAATTCTTTAAATTGACCATTTTAAGAGCAATAGAGTTGTACCCTTGGACTCAGGCTTTGCATATGTACAGTAGTGGCCGAAAGTTTTAGCACCCTTGAAATTGTTCTAGAAAATGAAGTAATTCTCCCAGAATCTTATTGCAGTCACACATGTTTTGCTATACACATGTTTATTTCCTTTGAGTGTATTGGAACAATATAAAAAGCACAGAAAAAAAAGACAAATTGGACATTATTTCACACAAAACCCCAAAAATGGGCAAGACAAAATTGTTGGCACCTTTCCAAAATTGTGGGTAAATATCTTTGTTTCAAGAATGTGATGCTCGTTTAAACTCACCTGTGGCAAGTAACCGGTGTTGACAATATGAAAATCACACATGAAACCAGATAAAAAGCAGAAAAGTTAACTCAATCTTTGCATTGTCTGTCTGTGTGTGCCACACCAAGCATGGAAAACTAAAGAGAAGACAATTGGCTGAGGACTTGAGAGACAAAACTGTTGAGAAATGTGATCAATCTCAAGGTTCCAATCCATCTCCAGAGATCTTGATGTTCTTTTGTCCACAGTGCACAACATAATCAAGAAGTTTACAGCCAATGACACTGTAGCTAATCTCCCTGGATATGGATGACAAAGAAAAATTGATGAAAGGTTGCAACACAGGACATTCTGGATGGTGGCTAAGCAGCCCCAATCAAGTTCCAAAGAAAATCAAGCTATTCTGCAGGCTCAGGGTGCATCAGCATCAATATAAATAACCTGTCAATATTTGAGTGAAACAAAACGCTATGGCAGAAGACCCAGGAGGACCCAACTGCTGACGCAGAGTATTAAAATATCTAAACTACAGTTTGTCAAAATGTATGTGAGTAAGCCAATAATCCCTCTGAGAAAGTGTCTTGTGGAAAGATGAAACTAAGATAAAGCTTCTTGGTAAAGCACATCACTCTACACTTTCTCTCCTGTGACATCCCCACCCTCATCATGGGTGATTTCAATATCCCTATTGCTTTTTCCCTCTCCCCATCTGCTACTCAACTTTTATCTCTAACCTCCTCGTTCAGCCTTTCACAGCTTACTAACTCTTCAATGCATGAAGACGGAAACTCCCTCGACTTGGTCTTCTCCCGGCTTTGCTCAATGGACGATTTCACAAACTCCCCTCTCCCGTCTCTGACTACAACCTTCTTTCATTCTCTAACAAGAACTGCCATCCCGCTCAGGTCACCCCCACTTTCCACACTTATAGAAACATACAAGCCATTAACACCCAGAAACTTATGAAGAACTTGCAGTCCTCATTGGCCCCTATCTCCTCCATCTCATGTCCTGATTCTGCACTGAACATTACAATGAAACCCTGCAGAGTGCCCTGGATGAAATTGCACCTCCTATACATAGAACAACTTGGCACAGAAGGCGATAACCATGGCACATGCTGCAAACACTTTTCCTGCAGTGGTGCTCCAGGTGTGCCTAACATCTGTGGAAAAAATCTAATCTACCCGAAGATTTCATCTATTATAAGTTCATGCTTAAAACATACAACTCTGCCCTTCACCTCTCCAAGCAAACCAATTTTAACACCCTCATCACCTCACTGTCCAATAACCCTAAACATCTCTTTGACACTTTTCATTCCCTACTCAACCCAAGAGTGCAAGCCCCAACCACGGATCTCCGCGCTGACGATCTGGCCAATTACTTCAAAGAAAAAATTGATCACATCCGACAGGAAATTATCTCATACCATGCACTGTCCTCCCTCCCCCATTGCATCTAGTTCACTCTCTGACTTTGAACCAGTTACAGAAGAAGAAGTAATCAGACTCCTTGCATCTTCTCGCCTGACCACTTGCACCAGTGACCCCATTCCGTCACATCTCCTCCAGTCTCTTTCCCCTGCTGTCACCTCTCTCCTAACAAAAATATTCAGCCTTTCTCTCTTTTCCGGTATCTTTCCCTCCTCATTTAAGCATGCCATCATACATTCATTACTTAAAAAACCATCCCTCGACCAAAACTGTGCTGCTAATTATAGACCTGTCTCTAATCTTCCCTACATCTCTAAACTCCTCAAACGTCTGGTCCACTCCCGTCTTATCCGCTATCTCTCAGATAACTCTCTTCTCGACCCTCTTCAATCTGGTTTCCGCTCTTTACACTCTACTGAAACTGCCCTCACTAAAGTCACCAATGACCTACTAACAGCTAAATCTAATGGTCACTACTCCATGCTAATTCTCTTGGATCTCTCCGCAGCATTTGAATAGCATTCAGCTCCTTCTCACTATGCTACACTCCATTGGCCTTAAGGACACCGTTCTCTCATGGTTCTCCTCCTATCTCTCTGACCACTCTTTCACTGTATCTTTTGCTGGCTCCTCTTCCTCTCACCTACCCCTAACTTTTGGGGTTCCTCAAGGATCAGTCCTAGGCCCCTCCTCTTCTCTTTGTGTACTGCCCTATTGGACAAACAATCAGTAGATTTGGGTTCCAGTACCATTTCTATGCTGATGACACACAATTATACACTTCTTCTCCTGATATCACACCTGCCTTTCAAGAAAACACCAGTGATTGTCTTACCACTGTCTCTAACATCATGTCCTCCCTCTATCTGAAACAGAACCTGTCAAAAACTGAACTCCTTGTGTTCTCTCCCTCTACTAACCTACCTTTGCCTGACATTGCCATCTCTGTGTGTAGTTCTACCATTACTTCCAAGCAACATGACCGCTGCCTTGGGGTCATACTTGATTCCGAGCTTTCATTCACCCCCCACATCGATCACTGGCTCGATCTTCTTATCTGCATCTCAAAAACATTTTGAGAATTCGCACTTTTCTTACTTTCGACTCTCGTCTGGACTATTGTAACTCTCTACAAATCGGCCTCCCTCTTACCAAACTCTCCCCTTTCAAATCTGTCCTGAATGCTGCAGCCAGGATCATATTCCTCACCAATCTTTATACCGATGCCTCTACCTTGTGCCACTCAGTACACTGGTTATCCATCCACTCCAGAATCCAGTACAAAACTGTTACACTCATCCTCAAAGCACTCCATGGCTCAGCACCACCCTACATCTCCTCCCTGGTCTCGGTCTACCACCCTACCTATGCTCTCCATTCTGCTAATGACCTGAGGTTAGTATCCTCAATAATCAGATCCTCCCACTCCCGTCTCCAAGACTTTTCACTTGCTGCGCCAATTCTTTGGAATGCACTACCCAGGTTAATACAATTAATCCCCACAGTTTTAAGCATGCCCTAAAAACGCATTTGTTCAGACTGGACTACTGCCTCAACGCATTAACCTAACTATCCCTGGGTGGCACATTCACAAAACTTAAACCATAATTAGGTTCCTCTTATCATTTTCTCATACGCTTTATGCATTTAATAGCCCTCTGTGTCTGTACTGTTACATATTTTGGCTGTTAACTGGTTCATGCAGCTTTACATGAACACCCGATCCTTACCCTATGGCTGGTCCAAACAACAAAAGCTATTGTTACCATCCACCTCTCGTGTCTCCCCTTTTTCCTCATAGTTTGTAAGCTTGTGAGCAGGGCCCTCATTTCTCTTGGTATCTGTTTTGAACTGTGATTATTGTTATGCTGTAATGTCTATTGTCTGTACAAATCCCCTCTATAATTGTAAAGCGCTGCGGAATATGTTGGCGATATATAAATAAAATGATTATTATTATCATTCTACTGTTTACCAAAAACAAAATGAGGCCTATAAAGAAAACAACACAGTACCTACAGTCAAATATGGTGGAGGTTCAAAGATGTTTTGGGAATGTTTTGCTGTCTATGGCACTGGGTGCCTTGACTGTGTGCAAGCCATCATGAAACCTGAAGTTTACCAAAGGATTTTCGATTGAATTGTAGTGCCCAGGGTCAGAAAGCTGGATTTGCATCTTAGGTCATGGGTCTTCCAGCAGGACAATGACCCAAAACATACTTCAAGAAGCACCCAGAAATAAATGGAAACAAAGCACTTGAAAGTTCTGAAGTGGAATATGTGCAAACTGTAAAGCACTGAGGAATATGTTAGCGCTATATAAAAATAAAGATAATTATTCTTATTCTTATTATGTGGCCAGAAATGCGTCCAGATCTAAATCCAAATGAACATCTGTGGAGAAAGCTTAAAATTGCTGTTAGGAGAAAGCACCCTTGAAATCTGAGAGACCTGGAGCAGTTTGCAAAAGAATAGTCTTCTAATATTCCATTTGAGAGGTGTAAGATGATTGTTGATGCTTATAGGAAGCGATTGATTGCAGTTATTTATTTCAAAGTAAGTGAAACCCAATATTAAGTTGAGGGTACCAATAATCTTGTCTGACCCTTTTTTGGGGTTTTGTTTGAAATTATGTCCAATTTGCCCATTTTGTCTCAGATTTTTTGTGTTGCACCAATACACACAAAGGAAATAAATGTGTATAACAAAATGTGTAATTCAGGGAGAAATGCTTTCTTTCCTGGAACAATTTTAAGGGTGCATGCCAACAGTTTCGACCATGACTGTATGCATTAAGTTCTATTACCCATATCACTTATAATTGGGTTCAGGGAACTTATAGACTTTCTTATGAAGCAGATGTTTTATGTAACACTTGCAGATGTTAAAAAGTGAGTGGTCCGTGTCTACACTTAGTCATGTTGTGGTATGCAGACAGGAAAACATCACAATTGTTATGACTCTCCTCTCGTTTCGGTACAATTTTAGGATAGGCAGATGAGAAGCAATGCTTTGTTACAGTAATGAAAACTAAGATATTCAAAATACTCCTAATTTTGTTCTTTGGTCCCTCGAGAATAGTTATATGACTTCTGAGATATGTATATTTGTGCAGGACTTATGAGACACCTTGCAATGGCAAAGGGCTATTACAAGGTTTTCAGACAGGCATTTTATCTGTTAAGACATGAGCAATAAGTCTCAAAGTTTGCACTTATGTAAACAAGTTTTTCACACCTGAATTTGGGGATCCTCTGCCATTCTTTCTTGCAGATCCTCTACAGTTCCGTCAGGTTAGATGGTGAACTTGGTGGACAGCCATTTTCAGGTCTCTCCAGAGATGCTTAATTGGGTTTAGGTCAGGGCTATGGCTGGGCCTGTCAAGAATGGTCACAGAGTTGTTCTGAAGCCACTCCTTTGTTATTTTAGCTGTGTGCTTAGGGCCATTGTCTTGTTGGAAGGTGAACCTTTGGCCAAGTCTGAGATCCAGAGCACTTGGAAGACATTTTCATCCAGGATATCTCTGTACTTGGCCGCATTCATGTATCCTTCAATGACAACCAGTCGTCCTGTCCCTGCAGCTGAAAAACACCCCCATAGCATGATGCTGCCACCACCATGTTTCACTGTTGGGATTGTATTGGGCAGGTGATGAGCAATGCCTGGTTTTCTCCACACTAGCGATGAGCAAATATACTCGGTACTCGAGATTTCTCGAGCATGCTCGGGTGTCTTCCGAGTATTTGTAAGTACTCGGAGATTTCGTTTTCAGTGCCGCAGCTGAATGATTTACATCTGTTAGCCAGCATAAGCACATATGGGGGTTGCCTGGTTGCTAGGGAATCCCCACATGTGCTTATGCTGGCTAACAGATGTAAATCATTCAGCTGCAGCACTGAAAACTAAATCTCCGAGTACTTACAAATACTCGGAGGACACCCGAGCATGCTCGGGAAATCTCGAGTACTGAGTATATTCGCTCATCACTACTCCACACATACCCTTAGAATTATCACCAAAAAGGTCTATCTTCATCTCGTCAGACCATAGAATCTTATTTCTCATAGTCTGTGCTTTATAGCAAACTCTATGCGGACTTTCATATGTCTTGCACTGAGGAGAGGCTTCTGCTGGGCCACTCTGCCATAAAGGCCTGACTGGTGGAGGGCTGCAGTGATAGTTGACTTTGTGGAACTCTCTTCCATCTCCCTACTGCATCTTCTTTACCTCTCTCACCATGGCTCTTCTCCCATGATTGCTCAGTTTGGCTGGACAGCCAGGTCTAGGAAGACTTCTGGTGATCCCAAACTTCTTCCATTTAAGGATTATGGAGGTCACTGTGCTCTTAGGAACCTTGAGTACTGCAGAAATTCTTTTGTAGCCATGGCCACATCTGTGCGTTGCCACACACAGGCTCTCCATGCATATGTTGTGACTGTCACAGAGCTGCGACACATGCAGCTGCGGCTTGGAACAGCTGATCATCAGGAACACTCCAGGTATCTGGGTTCCCGATGCATTTTCTTCAGTAAGCATTATAGCTTGCCGAATAAGGAGGGAGCCAATGATGTTAGCTCATCTCTAATTCAGATGCACAAGGAAAAGCAATGTGCCCAGAGAAACCATATGGCAGCATACAGAGTGCCCATGGGTGCCATTGTGTCAGCTACATGTATGTAGTTTTGCACTTTGCAGAGTCTTTCGTTTAGTGGTCTAAAATTTGAATTGTGTATTGCTTTACTGGCCTTAACTATGATCTGCCTGACCACTTTTACTTTACATTGTGATCACAGACATAGTACTATATATTCTACTGTGGGGTCTCAAAACCTACCTTAGTCAATGGATTGGTTTCCTTTATTTTTGTACAAGAAATTAACTCTGAAATGTCAATTCCTGGTTAAGATGAGCCAAGTGTCTCAAAATATTATCTGAATATTTGAAACCATGTAATTCACTGAGTAAAGCAATGAGATTGATACGGTTTACTTTCACAATTTGTCATTTAGTATTATGAAATTCTGTCAAGCTACATCTTTCTACCAAGTCATATATGAACAGGAGACTACAGATATTGATCCTTTTCTCTCTACAGCCATGTAGCTTCAAACTATTATTCTTAGTATATCAATAAACACTTCATAAGATTATAAAGCCACGTTCACACTTGACGTACTTCATTCATGGTGATATTGCTACATAAAATTTTTGCAGCAATTTTGCAATATTCTGTATTGGATTTTGCAGCTAATTTCCTTGAAGAAAATATTTCAACCTTCTCTGATGTTTCTTTGGCTCACATCATGTTCTCCTCTTGTTTTCTGTAAAACCTGGCCTCACTTGATGATGTCTTGTCCCACGTGACTCTGCGGTGGGCTATCTGCAGAAAAATCCACATTCCCACCGCTGGGACGCACATCAATTGGCAGAACGGGGAACTTTTATCTCCATTAGAATGGAGTCGCAGTGAGCATGATCGACCACCACTCCATTCATTCCCTAGGAGGCGCATACACAAATTCCCACAATAAAATAATTTCTAGTGCTGGTCTTTGCTGCCTCCATGCTTAGCAAATTTAGAAATACAATAGGACTCTATAGACCTCCCAGTATAGGTTCAGGAGAAT
Source organism: Ranitomeya imitator (assembly GCF_032444005.1). Classification (NCBI taxonomy): domain Eukaryota; kingdom Metazoa; phylum Chordata; class Amphibia; order Anura; family Dendrobatidae; genus Ranitomeya; species Ranitomeya imitator. Next base: position 423,433,574 of record NC_091286.1, on the reverse strand, counting down.
CAATACTAGAGAATAGGAGAGCACAAGGGTTGGAATCAAGTCAAAGTTGTGCTGCATTTTCATAAAAACTCTACACCTTAGGGTATAAAAGAGGTCATCTGGTTTGACAGCAAAATGACCCAAAAGCTTGATCTGTTAAAAACATCAAAAATTAAAAAGGAAAAAAAAAAGCATTTTTTACTTACCTACTGCCGCTCCAGTGCTGCTTCCGTAATGATTTTTTTTGGGTAATTTTACATGTACATCATGTGACCACTGCAACTAATCAGTGGGCTCAGTGACTTCTACTTCAGCATAGACACTGAAGACAGTGACTGCCAGCAGGTGTCAGATGTTATAGACACAACATCATCACTGCAGCTAAATCAACAAAGACCAGCAGCTGAGCGTGTGATTTTTGCTCAGATCTAGACTTTTGGTTATTTTAATGAGAGGTTAGCCGACCCCTCTAAGAAGGTGATGGGATAGTAGGTACTTTTGTATACCTTCGGCTCTGTCCCCCGGCCCTCAGAGTCTTCTTCCAGGAAGAAAATGGTGGACACATTCGCAGTGCGCCCACTGAGGTCTGCCGACCGGCACGCGGTAACAATAAGATATTATTCCTATTGGTTCATTTTGATCACTGTGATAGACCCTATCATAGTGATCAAAATAAAAAAAACAGTAAATCAAACCCTCCTTATCAGCCCCTTGGTTACGTAAAAATAATTTAAAAAAATTTGTTTTTTTTCATTTTTCCATTGGGGTTAGGGTTGGAGTTAGGGTTGGGCTTAGAGCTAGGGTTATGGTTGGGGCTAGGGTTAAGATTGTGGCTAGGGTTATGGTTGGGGTTAGAGCTAGGGTTAGGGTTGGGCTAGGGTTAGGATTGGGGCTAGGGTTAGAACTAAAGTTATAGTTGGGCTAAGGTTAAAGTTGGGGCTAGGGTTAGGCTTAGGGCTAGGGTTGGGGCTAGAGCTAGGGTCAGGGTTGGGCCAGGGTTAAGATTGGGGCTAGGGTTAGAGCTAGGGTTAGGGTTGGGGCTAGGGTTAGGGTTGGGGTTAGGGTTATGCTGGGGTTAGGGTTATGTTGGCGTTAGGGTTGTGTTGGGGTTAAGATTGTGGTGTTGGGATTAGGGTGGTGTTGGGGTTAGGAATGTGGTTAGGGTTATGGTTAGGGTTGGGATTAGGGTTAGGGGTGTGTTAGGGTTAGGGTTGGGGTTAGGGCTGTGTTAGAGTTAGAGTTAGAATTGGGGAGTTTCCATTGTTTAGGTACATCAGGGGGTCTCCAAACGTGATATGGTGCCCACCATTGATTCCAGCCAATTTTGCGTTCAAAAAGTTAAATGGTGCTCCCTCCTTTCTGAGCCCTACCATGCGCCCAACAGTGGCTTTCCCCCACATACGGGGTATCAGTGTACTCATGAGAAATTGCACAACAAATTTTGTGGTCCATTTTCTCCTGATACCCTTGTGAAAATAAAAAAGGTTGGCTCCAAAGTAAATTGCTTGTGAAAATAGTAAAATGTTCATTCTTTCCTTCCATATTGATTTAGTTCTCCTGAAACACCTGAAGGGTTCATAAACTTCTTGAATGTGGTTTTGCACACCTTTAGGGGTGCAGTTTTTAGAATGGTATCACTTTTGGGTATGTTTTGTTATATTGACCCCTCAAATTCACTTTAAATGTGAAGTGGTCCCTAAAAAAAAGTTTTTGTAAATTTTGTTGCAAAAATGAGAAATCGCTGGTCAACTTTTAATCTTTATAACGTTCTAACAAAAATATTATGTTTCCAAAATTGTGCAGATGTAAAGTATACATGTGAGAAATGTTATTTATTAACTATTTTGTGTGATATCACTCTCTGGTATAAGGGCACAAAAATCAAAAGTTTGAAAATTGCAAAATTTTAACATTTTTTGCCAAATTCCAGTTTTTTTCATAAATAAACGCAAGTCATATCGAAGAAATTATACCACTAACATGAAGTACAATATGTCACAAACAAATCTCAGAATCAGTGGAATCTGTTGAAGCGTTCCAGAGCTATAACCTCATAAAATGACAGTGGTCAGAATTGTAAAAATTGGCTTGGTCATTAAGGACAAAATTGGCTCTGTCACTAAGGGGCTAAGGTGCATGAGTCATTTAAATATTAACCCCTTCCCGACCTTTGACGCCACGTAGGCGTCATGAAAGTCGGTGCCAATCCGACCTGTGACGCCTATGTGGCGTCATGGAAAGATCGCGTTCCTGCAGATCGGGTGAAAGGGTTAACTCCCATTTCACCCGATCTGCAAGGACAGGGGGATTGGTAGTTTAGCCCAGGGGGGGTGGCTTCACCCCCCCGTGGCTACGATCGCTCTGATTGGCTGTTGAAAGTGAAACTGCCAATCAGAGCGATTTGTAATATTTCACCTATTAAAACTGGTGAAATATTACAATCCAGCCATGGCCGATGCTGCAATATCATCGGCCATGGCTGGAAACACTAATGTGCCCCCACCCCACCCCACCGATCACCCCCCCAAGCCACCGATCTGTCCGGTACACTGCTCCGGCTCCCCTCCGTCCTGTGCTCCGCTCCCCCGTGCTCTTGTTCGCTCCCCCCGTGCTCTTGTCCGCTCCCCCCGTGCTCCAATCACCCCCCCGTGCTCCGATCCAACCCCCCTGCACTCCGATCCACCCCCCCGTGCATCATCCACCCCCCGTGCTCCGATTCACCCCCCCGTGCTCCGTTCCACCCCCCCGCACTCCGATCCCACCCCCCATGCTCCGAATCCCCCCCGTGCTCCTCCCACCCCATCATACTTACCGATCCTGCCGGGGTCCGTCCGTCTTCTCCCTGGGCGCCGCCATCTTCCAAAATGGCGGGCGCATGCGCAGTGCGCCCGCCGAATCTGCCGGCCGGCAGATTCGTTCCAAAGTGCATTTTGATCACTGAGATATAATCTATCACAGTGATCAAAATAAAAAAAATAATAAATGACCCCCCACTTTGTCACCCCCATAGGTATGGACAATAAAAAAATAAAGAATTTTTTTTTTTCCACTAAGTTTAGAATAGGGTTTGGGTTAGGGTTAGGGTTAGGGCTAGGGTTAGAGTTAGGGCTAGGGTTAGGGTTAGGGTTAGGGCTAGGGTTAGGGCTAGGGCTAGGGTTAGGGTTAGGTTTAGGGTTAGGGCTAGGGTTAGGGTTAGGGTTTCGGTATGTGCACACGTATTCTGTTCCTCTGCGGATTTTTCCGCTGCGGATTTGATAAATCCACAGTGCTAAACCGCTATGGATTTATGGCAGATTTACCGCGGTTTTTCTGCACATTTCGCTGCAGTTTTACAACTGCAGTTTACTATTGGAGCAGTTGTAAAACCGCTGCGGAATCCGCAGAAACAAGTGACATGCTGCAGAATGTAAACCGCTGCGTTTCCGTGCAGTTTTTCTGCAGCATGTGTACAGCGATTTTTGTTTCCCATAGGTTTACATTGAACTGTAAACTCATGGGAAACTGCTGCGGATCCGCAGCGTTTTCCGCAGTGTGTGCACATACCTTTAGAATTAGGCTATGTGCACACGGTGCGGATTTGGCTGCGGATCCGCAGCGGATTGGCCACTGCGGATACGCAGCAGTGTTCCATCAGGTTTACAGTACCAAGTAAACCTATGGAAAACTAAATCCGCTGTGCCCATGGTGCGGAAAATACCGTGCGGAAACGCTGCGTTGTATTTTCCGCAGCATGTCAATTCTTTTTGCGGATTCCGCAGCGTTTTACACCTGTTCCTCAATAGGAATCCACAAGTGAAATCCGCACAAAAAACACTGGAAATCCGCGGTAAATCCGCAGGTAAAACGCAGTGCCTTTTACCCGCGGATTTTTCAAAAATGATGCTGAAAAATCTCACACGAATCCGCAACGTGGGCACATAGCCTTAGGGTTAGGGTTGGAATTAGGGTTGTGGTTAGGGTTGTGATAAGGGTTATGGCTACAGTTGGGATTAGGGTTAGGGGTGTGGGGGGTTTAGTGTTGGAGGTAGAATTGAGGGGTTTCCACTGTTTAGGCACATCAGTGGTCTCCAAACGCAACATGGCGCCACCATTGATTCCAGCCAATCTTGTATTCAAAAAGTCAAATGGTGCTCCCTCACTTCCGAGCCCAAACAGTGGTTCACCCCCACATATGGGGTACCAGCATACTCAGGACAAACTGCGCAACAATTACTGGGGTCCAATTTCTCCTGTTACCCTTGAGAAAATAAAAAAATGCTTGCTAAAACATCATTTTTGAGGAAAGGAAAATGATTTTTTATTTTCACGGCTCTGCGTTGTAAACGTCTGTGAAACACTTGGGGGTTCAAAGTGCTCACCACATATCTAGATAAGTTCCTTGGGGGGTCTAGTTTCTAAAATGGGGTCACTTGTGGGGGTTTCTACTGTTTAGGCACACCAGGGGCTCTGCAAACGCAACGTGACGCCCGCAGACCATTCCATCAAAGTCTGCATTTCAAAAGTCACTACTTCCCTTCTGAGCCCCGACGTGTGCCCAAACAGTGGTTTACCCCCACATGGGGTATCAGCGTACTCAGGAGAAACTGGAAAACAACTTTTGGGGTCCAATTTCTCCTGTAACCCTTGGGAAAATAAAAAATTCTGGGCTAAATAATTATTTTTGAGGAAAGAAAACGTATTTATTATTTTCACAGCTCTGCATTATAAACTTTTGTGAAGCACTTGGGGGTTCAAAGTGCTCACCACACATCTACATAAGTTCCTTTGGGGGTCTAGTTTCCAAAATGGGGTCACTTGTGGGGGGTTTTCTACTGTTTAGCCATATCAGGGGCTCTGCAAACGCAACGTAACGCCTGCAGAGCATTCCATCAAAGTCTGCATTTCAAAACGTCACTACTTCATTTCCGAGCCCCGGCATGTGCCCAAACAGTGGTTTACCCCCACATATGTGGTATCAGCATACTCAGGAGAAACTGGACAACAAATTTTGGGGTCAAATTTCTCCTGTTACCCTTGGGAAAATAAAAATTTGCAGGCTAAAAGATCATTTTTGAGAAAATAATTTTTTTTTTTATTTTCATGGCTCTGCGTTATAAACTTCTGTGAAGCACTTGGGGGTTCAAAGTCCTCACCACACATCTAGATTAGTTCCTTTGGGGGTCTAGTTTCCAAAATTGGGTCATTTGTGGGGGATCTCCAATGTTTAGGCACACAGGGGCTCTCCAAACGTGACATGGTGTCCGCTAATGATTGGAGCTAATTTTCCATTTAAAAAGCCAAATGGCGTGCCTTCCCTTCCGAGCCCTGCCGTGCGCCCAAACAGTGGTTTACCCCCACATATGGTGTATCAGCGTACTCAGGACAAATTGGACAACAACATGTGGGGTCCAATTTCTCCTATTACCCTTGGCAAAATAGGAAATTCCAGGCTAAAAAATCATTTTTGAGGAAAGAAAAATTATTTTTTATTTTCATGGCTCTGCGTTATAAACTTCTGTGAAGCACTTGGGGGTTTAAAGTGCTCAACATGCATCTAGATAAGTTCCTTGTGGGGTCTAGTTTCCAAAATGGGGTCACTTGTGGGGGAGCTCCAATGTTTAGGCACACAGGGGCTCTCCAAACGCAACATGGTGTCCGCTAACAATTGGAGCTAATTTTCCATTCAAAAAGTCAAATTTCGCGCCTTCCCTTCCGAGCCCTGCCGTGTGCCCAAACAGTGGTTTACCCCCACATATGAGGTATTGGCGTACTCGGGAGAAGTTGCCCAACAAATTTTAGGATCCATTTTATCCTATTGCTCATGTGAAAATGAAAAAATTGAGGCGAAAATAATTTTTTTGTTAAAAAAAAGTACTTTTTCATTTTTACAGATCAATTTGTGAAGCACCCGAGGGTTTAAAGTGCTCACTAGGCATCTAGATAAGTTCCTTGGGGGGTCTAGTTTCCAAAATGGGGTCACTTGTGGGGGAGCTCCAATGTTTAGGCACACAGAGGCTCTCCAAACGTGACATGGTGTCCGCTAAAGAGTGCAGCCAATTTTTCATTCAAAAAGTCAAATGGCGCTCCTTCCCTTCCAAGCCATGCCGTGTGCCCAAACAGTGGTTTACCCCCACATGTGAGGTATCGGTGTACTCAGGAGAAATTGCCCAACAAATTTTAGGATCCATTTTATCCTGTTGCTCATGTGAAAATGAAAAAATTGAGGCTAAAAGAATTATTTTGTGAAAAAAAAGGACTTTTTCATTTTTACGGATCAATTTGTGAAGCACCTGGGGATTCAAAGTGCTCACTATGCATCTAGATAAGTTCCTTGGGGCGTCTAGTTTCCTAAATGGGGTCACTTGTGGGGGAGCTCCAATTTTTAGGCACACGGGGGCTCTCCAAACGTGACATAGTGTCCGCTAAAGAGTGGAGCCAATTTTTCATTCAAAAAGTCAAATGGCGCTCCTTCCCTTCCAAGCCCTGCCATGCGCCCAAACAGTGGTTTACCCCCACATATGAGGTATCAGCGTACTCAGGACAAATTGGACAACAACTTTCGTGGTTCAGTTTCTCCTTTTACCATTGGGAAAATAAAAAAATTGTTGCTAAAAAATAATTTTTGTGACTAAAAAGTTAAATGTTCATTTTTTCCCTCCATGTTGCTTCTGCTGCTGTGAAGTACCTGAAGGGTTAATAAACTTCTTGAATGTGGTTTTGAGTACCTTGAGGGGTGCAGTTTTTAGAATGGTGTCACTTTTGGGTATTTTCAGCCATATAGACCCCTCAAACTGACTTCAAATGTGAGGTGGTCCCTAAAAAAATGGTTTTGTAAATTTCGTTGTAAAAATGAGAAATCGCTGGTCAAATTTTAACCCTTATAACTTCCTAGCAAAAAAAATTTTGTTTCCAAAATTGTGCTGATGTAAAGTATACATGTGGGAAATGTTATTTATTAACTATTTTGTGTCGCATAACTCTCTGGTTTAACAGAATAAAAATTCAAAATGTGAAAATTGTGAAATTTTCAAAATTTTCGCCATATTTCCGTTTTTATCACAAATAATCGCAGAATTTATTGACCTAAATTTACCACTAACATGAAGTCCAATATGTCACAAAAAACAATCTCAGAACCGCTAGGATCCGTTGAAGCGTTCCTGAGTTATTACCTCATAAAGGGACACTGGTCAGAATTGCAAAAAACGGCAAGGTCTTTAAGGTCAAAATAGGCTGGGTCATGAAGGGGTTAATGTATTTTGGTCACTGCATACTTAGTCTGCTTCATAAAGTAATTTCTCTATCTCAGTAGCAAAATGTAGTACTGGATAGAAAGTATGAGTCTGCTCATCTAGTCTGTGGCTTAATGGAGGTACCTCTCATTATGTATGATGAAGCAAACCAGCCAATCCAATCTACACACCATAACAATCTGCTCATTCACAACCAAAATAAATGTATTCCATCAGCTACTAACTCTATCAGAGCTACATGCAATTATTCTCAGCTAATTGAGTATTTAAAAATTGCAAATGCTAAATTAGTTTTCTATAAATTTGCTTTAAGGTCGGATTCCTTCCCTTAGTATAAAATTCACCATAAATTAATGAATTATTAAATGAAACGCTGGAATTCTAACCTAGAGATTTATAATTATTTTTTATTTACACAGGTATTGGCAGTGTTCTGTTTTTCAGTGGTGGAGTGGTAGTAGGAAAAAACTTTTCATATCTGGATTTTTTACATACAAGCTTTTTGTGTTGAATTCCTCTCTATGTTCACATACGGTATTTATTTAAAAATACACTCCTGTCAAAGTTGTATCCTCTTTATACATTGCAGTCATATTATATAGCATTGTGTACTTTTAATTGCTCATTTTGCCTTTCTACTCAGATAATTCTTATGTTTAACATTAGGTCTATGACATCATGTAATTAAAAACAGACTAGCTGAATCCTTGTAGGCTCTATGTAGAAACAGAAGGTCAATTTTCCCTGTATGAGTCATGAGTCACTGCAAAAAGTCCTTGGCAGGGTGGAGGAGAGATCAGCTGGGTCAGGAGTTGAATAGGGGGTGGAGCTGGGCTACAGGGGACTTTGCAGTGTTGAAGAATTGTATACAGTTCTAATGAGGACTCATGTAGGGAAAATTGATCTCCTGTTTCTACATAGAGCTTTGAAGGATTCAGCTAGTCAAGTTTTAATCATGTAATAGACCTAATGGAAAAGAGAAGAATTGACTGGGTAGAAAAGCAAAATGAGCAATTGTAAGTACACCGTGCTATATAATATGATGACTGCAATATATTAAGAAGATAAAAACTTTGAAGAGAGGAGAAGTGCTTCTTTATTAAAGTTTGTTTTCAGGTGTCTTCAATCAATGCGGCTTTGCCACCTTTTTCCGCTAATTTTGCTGTCCATGCAAAGCGAATGAGATCTCTAAAACCTCATGCACATTTTGCTTATTTTTTCCTTGCAAATTTGAAGCAGTTTCAAATCTCCAGCATGTCAATTTGTTCAGTATTTTGCAGCGTTTTCATCCATTCTAATGAATGTTTTCCCTACCAAGACACATTTTTTATGCAAATCCTTAATGTATGCACATAGCCCAACCGAGTAGCTATATATTCTGAGATACAGACTTTTTTTTTTAGTGTTTTGGGGGCAGTTATAGAAACTTTCTACTAGAGTTTTCTTCTATTGTCACATCTTGTTTTTCTGGCAGCATCTCTTGACATCACATTAAGTCATTGAAGGAGATGTGGCTGTGATCATCGCTGAAGGTACCCTCCAATACGGAGATCCTTCTATCACTAAGAAATTATAACACATACAATAATTCCATGAAATACATATCTGAAATAGAATATCACATTGATATCTTTGTTTACGGTAAAGAAATTCTGAAATTCATTCACCATTGTTTGCTGCCACTAGTGTGCTACACTCAGATGGATGTTCTGAAATTAAAAAAGCTCCAGTGATTGCAGGGTCTTTCACGCAATGTGTCGACTGAATAATCAGGAGCTTAGTCATTTGAGGCACTGAATTTATTGTGAACATGGAAGGTAAGAGAAGGTGCTAATGTAACACTTCATCAGAACTGTAAAAGAGTTGGTGTTTATAGGTTACCACAGTGAGTCATAAATCCAAAGTCTTCATTAAATGCACTTTCCTACCTATGAAGCACTGAATACACTGACTTTCTCATGTCTTTTTCTACATAATGCTGCTTAGACACGAAACCAAAGAAGGAGAAATGACTGTGGAAACAACTGATAAAAATATATTTAGATTCTGCATTGTTTTCGAGGCCGTCATCTCATAAACATATACGTTTGACAGTTTTAAAAAAATAGTTTAAGAAGCAGAATTTTTCCAAGTTTTATTACATAAGTGATCTAGTCAGCAGAGTATGATTGGCTCATTGCCTCACACGGTCAATGTTTCAATACTGTACATTAGAGATGAGTGGATCGATTCGTGGAGGATCAGTTTGCAGTAATATATCCTGAAATTTGCTTTTTCACGCAAAATGGAACATTTTGAGATTCAATTTGCTGTCCGCAAAGAAAAAGATTGCCCAGCACAATTTTCCACACTGCTGAAGAACTGAGAACGGGCTCATGTCATTTTGCGTTGCCCTGAGGGCTTCCCCATAATGCCCAGCAGCTGTGACATCTTACGGATTATCATACCTTGCACATCGGTGGTCAGTACCTGGGCCATCAGATCAGTGGTTCCTAGAGCATCTTGCAAGGCAGAGTCATTTTCCAATGACAGAGTCACTGGGTAAGTCTCTCTCCTGTAGAGTGTAAGCTCTTATGGTCAGTGAGGTTCTCTCTCCTCTCCCCCACGTGTATTTTCCAAGCAATTCCAAGTTTTCCAGTATTGTGATTCTCATGAATTTATTCGCCACTAATCAACTTTTTTTACAGGAAAAATAAATCTTTGTATCATGTTAGCCAGTAGATAGAAAACTATTAAAATCTGAGAATCCTCAGTGGTTGATAGGTTTTAATGTCTAACTGAAAAGTGGGTAACAAATAGCTAGCTAGCCATAGTCCCCAAGTCTCTTCATAAGTCTGATGACCACACCTGGGTAGTCTTGAAAACGTGTTATTTGTTACCATGTTTTCAGATAGACATTAAAAGGTATCAACCACTGAGGAATCTCAAATTTTACTTTTATTTTTTTTAATTCATTGAGGTTGGCAAATTCAAATTTCAGAAAATCTGTTCATCTGTAATTTACAGATTCATTTAGGTTCTTCCAGATGAACAGTCAGATCATATATCTACAGTGACTGGCTTGGTATGGTACAAAAAATATTAGCTAGAGGTAACACACTGGGCTGTTTTTTCGTTAGCAACTTAGGTAAACTTTCTCTGCACTTGTCAAGTAAATGTTGTAACAGACATAGGACTTTCACTCTGTCTAGGGAACACGTACACCTGAGCAGCTTCTGCTTATATGGAGATAGATGGTGCCAATGACAAAGATAGTCGAATAAGTGGACATGCTCCCTGAAGACATAAGTCTGCCTGCCTACATGATTCCAATGGTGTTGACTCCTTACTTACTCTCATTAGAAGACATGAATGAATCTTTTGAAATTCAAATTTCCCAGCTTTATCAAATGATTCCCAAGGATTTGATTTGCGGTGAATTGTTTGCAAAGAATGGCAACTACTGCAAAGCCTTTCAATTACTTTGAAAAGTTGTGTATATGACTCCAAGGTCTCCTAGGACTGTATCCAATCCCTTTTCAGATTTTTTAATGGAAAAAAACCCTTATGACCCCATTATACTAACAGATGGTAACTGTAACTATTAGCAACCAACACCCATATGAGAACACAAGTCACTGAAAAACCTTTGATGGTTTAAAAAAAAAATGTCTGTCTCCAAGTTATGTGTGATCAGGCAGACTGTTCTCTTGTAGCCTTTAAGTCCAGGGGAGTGACTGAAATTGAACGCATAAGGGCCTACTAAGAATTCTCCTGCTTAGGCCTGTGGTCAGGGGTGTAAATACAACAGGTTCAGGGGTTGCAATCGCACCCGGGCCCTGAGGCCTAGGGGGCCCTAAAAGTCCCGTTGGCCTATAGAAAAAGACTATTGCTATTAAAGATTTAAAATATTTGGGGGCCCTATTGGAGCTTTCGCATAGGGGCCCATGTGTTTGAAGTTACGCCACTGCCTGTGGTTCATGCCACACCTGGATTGACCCTGCATATAAATGATGCACACATCACGTAAGTCCTGAAATTTTGTGTGAAAAAAATAGTATTATCATTAATTACGGCATTTTAAAGCATCATTAATTCAATGATGCTGTAGATGTGAAAATAAAGTAATCAAACTGACAGACTGGTACAGAAGGGAAGAGGAGCCTGACCTCATGGGCTTACAATCTACAGGGTAATAGGAAAGGAGACAGTAGGTCGGGGAGTTGCAGCAGCTCTGGTGATAGTGAGATGACAGCTTGGTTATAGAAGTTTGTATGCTTTCCTAATGAGACAAGTTTTCAGGTTTTATCTGTGGTTCCAAATGTTTGAAACAATCGGAAATGATAAAATATGGAATTTCTAAGGATGGGGGATGCTCTGTAAAAATCTTGGAGGTAGTTGGGTGAGGAACATACAAGAGCGGAGGAGAGAAGGAAGTTTTATGAGGACTGGCGATTATAGGTGGGAAGGTACCAGGAAATTAGTTGGGATATGTATGGAGGAGACATATTTTGGATGGCCTTGTGAAAAAAAATGTTGCTTTTTGTGCACAATAGTTATCAGAAGTCCAATCCTGTGCAGGTGTAAAGTTGCCAAGAGTGGTAGTCATAACCGAGCTGCTGTCCCATTACACTCTGGTGCTTTACAGTAAATCAGTGTCCCAGTGTTTGCTGAGAAAAACTGTAATATCACATGGTCATAAGTATTCAGACCCTTTTCTCAGACACTCATATTTAAGTCAAATGCTGTCCATTTACTTGTGATCCTCCTTGAGATGGTTTTACTCCTTCATTTGAGGCCAGCTGTGTTTAATTAAACTGATAGGACCTGTTTTGGAATGGCACATAATGTCAATATAAGACCTCACAGCTCACAATGCATGTCAGACCAAATGAGAATCATGAGGTCAAAGGAACTTGCCAAAGAGCTCAGAGAGAGAATTGTGGCAAAGCACAGATCTGGCCAAGGCTACAATAGAATTTCTGCAGTACTCAAGGTTCCTAAGAGCACAGTGACCTCCATAATCCTTAAATGGAAGAATTTTGGGACCATCAGAAGTCTTCCTAGACCGGGCCGTCCAGCCAAACTGAGCAATCGTGGGAGAAGAGCCTTGGTGAGAGAGATAAAGAAGAATGCATAGATCACTGTGGCTGCGCTCCAGAGATGCAGTAGGGAGATGGGAGAAAGTTCCAGAAAGTCAACTATCACTGCAGCCCTCCACCAGTCAGGCCTTTATTGCAGAGTAGCCCGGCGGAAGCCTCTCCTCAGTGCAAGACATGTGAAAGCCTGCAGAGAGTTTGCTAAAAAACACATTAAAGCACTCCCAGAGCATGAGAAATAAGATTCTATGGTCTGATGAGATGAAGTTAGACCTTTTGGGTGATAATTATAAGCAGTTTGTGTGGAGAAAACCAGGCACTGCTCATCCCCTGCCCAATACAAAACCAACAGTGAAACATGGTGGTGGCAGCATCATGCTATGGGGGTGCTTTTCAGATGAGGACAGGAAAACTGGTTGTCATTGACGGAAACATGAATGCAGCCAAGTACAGAGATATCCTGGATGAAAACCTCTTCCTGAGTGCTCTGGACCATAGACTTGGTCGAAGGTTCACCTTCCAACAAGACAATGACCCTAAGCACACAGCTAAAATAACAAAGGAGTAGCTTCAGAACAACTCTGTGACAATCCTTGACTGCCCCAGCCAGAGCCCTGACCTAAACCCAGTTGAGCATCTCTGGAGAGACCTGAAAATGGCTGTCCACCAAATTCACCATCTAACCTGACAGAACTGGAAAGGATCTGCAAGGAAGAATAGCAGAGGATCCCCAAATCCAGGTGTGAAAAAGTTGTTGCATCATTCCCAAAAGACTCGTGGCTGTACTAGCTCAAAATGGTGATTCCCAGTAGCGTAGCTACTGGGGGGGACAGAGGGGGCGGTCGCCCAGGGCCCCACGCTCTGAAGGGGCCCACCAAGAATGACGCTACTATAACCACAGTTACATTTTGGGGCCCCTACGGGGTCTGCCTATGGGAGTGCTGCTTTATACTACAGGATCTGCCTATGGGGGTACTGTCTTATACTACAGGGTCTGCCTATGGGTTGCTGCCTTATACTACAGGGTCTGCCTATAGGGGTACTGTCTTATACTACAGGGTCTGTCTATGGGGGTGCTTTCTTATACTGCAGGGTCTGCCTATGGGGGTGGTGCTTTATACTACAGGGTCTGCCTATTGGAGTACTGTTTTATACTACAGGGTCTGCCTATGGGGTGCTGCCTTATACTACAGGGTCTGCCTATAGGGGTACTGTCTTAAACTACAGGGTCTGCCTATGGGGGTGCTGCCTTGTGCTATATTGAGGACTATCTGGCACATTATACTATATGGAGGTTATTTATGGGGCCATCATACAGTGTGGGGAATATAATGAAGGGGCCATCAAACAGTTTGGAGGCTACCAAGGGGTTAGTATACTGTGTGGGTGGTACTATATAGTGAGGGGGCATTATACTGTGCATAGGGGAGCTGTACATGGGGTAGACTCGGGACATTATTAAATGTAAAGTGGGCACTTATTGTTATAGGGGAACTCAGGTTACTGTGACTATCAAAGGGTCACACAAAGGGCATTATTACTTTCTAGGGGGCAAAATGTGGGCACTGTTTTCCAGGGCACTTGCACCTGGCATTACTGTATTATAGAGGGTTGCTTTAGAATTTAGAAGGCACAGAGAACCACACAGCAGGTGCAGTAATAGGGACACATACGGCAGCAGCGGCTCAGCATTGGAATATCAGCAAGATGAGGAGTGTGTGCAGGTTGGGAATAAATGGTAATGGCTGGAATATGGGAAGTGAAATGTGTCATTGTATTCTCTGCAGGTGAGTCATTGCTGGAAGATGTCATGTCAGTCTGGGCCAGATGGAAAACACAGGAAAAATGAACGATTCAATCAGAAAGAACATCAGCGGTAAGTCACCATCTGTAACTGTGCAGTGATCTCTTATATGTTCTGCAGGGCTGGTATCTACCACTGACCATATGACAGTAATATCCATGTTGGTCATTATATAGAGATTATTTTCAGCAACAGCGCAGTCATCTGCTGAGGTTCTCCTCCACTATTAGGGTGTGTCACCCAGTTGTAATCAAGGTTACCTGGTTAGGGGCCCACTCAGAAGCTTCACCCCCTCCTCCCCCCGAACCAAAACCCAAGCTACACCTCTGGTGGTTCTAGTCAATACTGAGCACAGGATTTGAATACTAATGACCATGTGATATTTCAGTTTTTCTTTTTTTGCTTTTTAATAAATTTGCAAAAATTACTACATTTGTTTTTTCAGTCAAGATGGGGTGCAGAGTGTACATTAATGAGAAAAAAAATAACTTTTTTGAATTTACCAAATGGCTGCAATGAAGCAAAGAGTGAAAAATTTAAAGGGGTCTGAATACTTTCCGTACCCACTGTATATATTTAACCCCTTTACCCCCAAGGGTGGTTTGCACGTTAATGACCGGGCCAATTTTTACAATTCTGACCACTGTCCCTTTGTGAGGTTATAACTCTGGAACGCTTCAACGGATCCCAGTGATTCTGACATTGTTTTCTCGTGACATATTGTACTTCATGACAATAGTAAAAATTATTTGATAGTACCTGCGTTTATTTGTGAAAAAAAACGGAAATTTGGCAATTTTCCAACTTTGAATTTTTATGCAATTAAATCACAGAGATATGTCACACAAAATACTTAATAAGTAACATTTCCCACATGTCTACTTTACATCAGCACAATTTTGGAACCAAATTTTTTTTTTGTTAGGGAGTTATAAGGGTTAAAAGTTGACCAGCAATTTCTCATTTCTACAACACCATTTTTTTTTAGGGACCACATCTCATTTGAAGTCATTTTTAGGGGTCTATATGATAGAAAATACCCAAGTGTGACACCATTCTAAAAACTACACCCCTCAAGGTGCTCAAAACCATATTCAAGAAGTTTATTAACCCTTCTGGTGCTTCACAGGAATTTTTTGAATGTTTAAATAAAAATTAACATTTAACTTTTTTTCACAAAAAATTTAATTCAGCTCCAATTTGTTTAATTTTACCAAGGGTAACAGGAGAAAATAGACCCCAAACATTGTTGTACAATTTGTCCTGAGCACGACAATACCCCACATGTGGGGGTAAACCACTGTTTGGGCGCATGGCAGAGCTCGGAAGCGAAGGAGCGCCATTTGACTTTTCAATGCAAAATTGACTGGAATTGAGATGGGACGCCATGTTTTGTTTGGAGAACCCCTGATGTGCCTAAACATTGAAACCCCCCACAAGTGACACCATTTTGGAAAGTAGACCCCCTAAGGAACTTATCTAGAGGTGTGGTGAGCACTTTGACCCACCAATTGCTTCACAGAAGTTTATAATGCAGAGCCATAAAAATAGAACAAAAAATTTTTCCCACAAAAATTATTTTTTTAGCCCCCAGTTTTGTATTTTCCCGAGGGTAACAGGAGAAAGTGGACCCCAAAATTTGTTGCCCAATTTGTCCTGAGTGCGATGATACACCATATGTGGGGGGAACCACTGTTTGGGCGCATGGGAGGGATCGGGAAGGGAAGGAGTGCCATATGAATGCAGACTTAGATGGAATGGTCTGCAGGTGTCACACTGCGTTTGCAGAGCCCCTAATGTACCTAAACAGTAGAAACCCCCCACAAGTGACACCATTTTGGAAAGTAGACCTCCTAAGGAACTTATCTACATGTGTGGTGAGCACTTTGACCCACCAAGGGCTTCACAGAAGTTTATAATGGAGAGCCGTAAAAATAAAACAAAAATTTTTTCCCACAAAAATTATTTTTTAGCCCCCAGTTTTGTATTTTCCCGAGGGTAACAGGAGAAATTGGACCCCAAAATTTGTTGTCCAATTTGTTCTGAGTGCGCTGATACCCCATATGTGGGGGGGAACCACTGTTTGGGCGCATGGGAGGGCTCGGAAGGGAAGGAGCTCCATTTGGAATGCAGGCTTAGATGGAATGGTCTGCAGGTGTCACATTGCATTTGCAGAGCCCCTAATGTACCGAAACAGTAGAAACCCCCCACAAGTGACACCATTTTGGAAACTAGACCCCCTAAGGAACTCATCTAGATGTGTTGTGAGAGCTTTGAACCCCCAAGTGTTTCACTACAGTTTGTAACGCAGAGCCGTGAAAATTGAAAAAAAAAATCTTTCCCCCCAAAATTATTTTTTAGCCCCCAGTTTTGTATTTTCGCGAGGGTAAGAGGAGAAATTTGACCCCAAAACTTGTTGTCCAATTTGTCCTGAGTACGCTGATACCCCATATGTTGGGGGGAACCACCGTTTGGGCGCATGGGAGGGCTTGGAAGGGAAGGAGTGCCATTTGGAATACAGACTTAGATGGAATGGTCTGCAGGCGTCACATTGCGTTTGCAGAACCCCTAATGTACCTAAACAGTAGAAATCCCCCACAAGTGACCCCATATTGGAAACTAGACCCCCATGGAACTTATCTAGATGTGTTGTGAGAACTTTGAACCCCTAAGTGTTTCACTACAGTTTATAACGCAGAGCCGTGAAAATAAAAAATCTTTTTTTTTTCCCACAAAAATTATTTTTTAGCCCCCAGTTTTGTATTTCCCCAAGGGTAACAGGAGAAATTGGACCCCAAAAGTTGTTGTCCAATTTGTCCTGAGTACGCTGATACCCCATATGTTGGGGTAAACCCCTGTTTGGGCACACGGGAGAGCTCGGAAGGGAAGAAGCACTGTTTTACTTTTTCAACGCAGAATTGGCTGGAATTGAGATCGGACGCCATGTCGCGTTTGGAGAGCCCCTGATGTGCCCAAACAGTGGAAACCCCCCAATTATAACTGAAACCCTAATCCAAACACATCCCTAACCCTAATCCCAACAGTAACCCTAACCACACCTCTAACCCTGACACACACCTAACCCTAATCCCAACCCTATTCCCAACTGTAAATGTAATCTAAACCCTAACCGTAACCCTAGCCCCAACCCTAACTTTAGCCCCAACCCAAACTGTAGCCCTAACCCTAGCCCTAACCATAGCCCTAACCTAACTTTAGCCCCAACCCTAACTGTAGCCTTAACCCTAGCCCTAACCATAGCCCTAACCCTAGCCCTAACCCTAACCCTAGCCCTAACCCTAACCCTAGCCCTAACCCTAGCCCTAGCCCTAACCCTAGCCCAAACCCTAACCCTAGCCCTAACCCTAGCCCTAGCCCTAACCCTAGCCCTAATGGAAAAATGGAAATAAATACATTTTTTTAATTTTTCCCTAACTAAGGGGGTGATGAAGGGGGGTTTGATTTACTTTTATAGCGGGTTTTTTAGCGGATTTTTATGATTGGCAGCCGTCACACACTGAAAGACGCTTTTTATTGCAAAAAATATTTTTTGCGTTACCACATTTTGAGAGCTATAATTTTTCCATATTTTGGTTCACAGAGTCATGTGAGGTCTTGTTTTTTGCGGGACGAGTTGACGTTTTTATTGATAACATTTTCGGGCACGTTACATTTTTTGATCGCTTTTTATTCCGATTTTTGCGAGGCAGAATGACCAAAAACCAGCTATTCATGAATTTCTTTTGGGGGAGGCGTTTATACCGTTCCGCATTTGGTAAAATTGATAAATCAGTTTTATTCTTCGTGTCAGTACGATTACAGCGACACCTCATTTATATCTTTTTTTATGTTTTGGCGCTTTTATACGATAAAAACTATTTTATAGAAAAAATAATTATTTTTGCATCGCTTTATTCTCAGGACTATAAGTTTTTTTTTTTTTTGCTGATGATGCTGTGTGGCGGCTCGTTTTTTGCGGGACAAGATGACGCTTTCAGCGGTATCATGGTTATTTATATCTGTCTTTTTGATCGCGTGTTATTCCACTTTTTGTTCTTTTTTTTCCCACAAAAATTATTTTTTAGCCCCCAGTTTTGTATTTTCCCAAGGGTAACAGGAGAAATTGGACCCCAAAAGTTGTTGTCCAATTTGTCCTGAGTACGCTGATACCCCATATGTTGGGGTAAACCCCTGTTTGGGCACACGGGAGAGCTCGGAAGGGAAGAAGCACTGTTTTACTTTTTCAACGCAGAATTGGCTGGAATTGAGATCGGACGCCATGTCGCGTTTGGAGAGCCCCTGATGTGCCCAAACAGTGGAAACCCCCCAATTATAACTGAAACCCTAATCCAAACACATCCCTAACCCTAATCCCAACAGTAACCCTAACCACACCTCTAACCCTGACACACACCTAACCCTAATCCCAACCCTATTCCCAACTGTAAATGTAATCTAAACCCTAACCGTAACTTTAGCCCCAACCCTGACTGTAGCCTTAACCCTTGCCCCAACCCTAACTTTAGCCCCAACCCAAACTGTAGCCCTAACCCTAGCCCTAACCATAGCCCTAACCTAACTTTAGCCCCAACCCTAACTGTAGCCTTAACCCTAGCCCTAACCATAGCCCTAACCCTAGCCCTAACCCTAACCCTAGCCCTAACCCTAACCCTAGCCCTAACCCTAGCCCTAGCCCTAGCCCTAACCCTAGCCCAAACCCTAACCCTAGCCCTAACCCTAGCCCTAGCCCTAACCCTAGCCCTAATGGAAAAATGGAAATAAATACATTTTTTTAATTTTTCCCTAACTAAGGGGGTGATGAAGGGGGGTTTGATTTACTTTTATAGTGTGTTTTTTAGCGGATTTTTATGATTGGCAGCCGTCACACACTGAAAGACGCTTTTTATTGCAAAAAATTTTTTTTGCGTTACCACATTTTGAGAGCTATAATTTTTCCATATTTTGGTTCACAGAGTCATGTGAGGTCTTGTTTTTTGCGGGACGAGTTGACGTTTTTATTGGTAACATTTTCGGGCACGTTACATTTTTTGATCGCTTTTTATTCCGATTTTTGCGAGGCAGAATGACCAAAAACCAGCTATTCATGAATTTCTTTTGGGGGAGGCGTTTATACCGTTCCGCATTTGGTAAAATTGATAAATCAGTTTTATTCTTCGTGTCAGTACGATTACAGCGACACCTCATTTATATCTTTTTTTATGTTTTGGCGCTTTTATACGATAAAAACTATTTTATAGAAAAAATAATTATTTTTGCATCGCTTTATTCTCAGGACTATAAGTTTTTTTTTTTTTGCTGATGATGCTGTCTGGCAGCTCGTTTTTTGCGGGACAAGATGACGCTTTCAGCGGTATCATGGTTATTTATATCTGTCTTTTTGATCGCGTGTTATTCCACTTTTTGTTCGGCGGTATGATAATAAAGCGTTGTTTTTTTGCCTCTTTTTTTTTTTTTCTTTGATCGCGGTGTGCCAGGGGTTAATGTGCCGGGACGGTCCGTGACCGCTCCTGGCACATAGTGCCGGATGTCTGTTGCGATAAACAGCTGACACCCGGCCGCGATCGGCGGCGCTCCCCCCGTGAGCGGCGCCGATCACGCTGGACGTACTATCCCGTCCGTGTTCATGGGGGCCCACCCCACCTCGACGGGATAGTACGTCCCATGTCAGAAAAGGGTTAAAAAATGTATGACATTATCTCCATTATGCAAACAGGGCAATACAGTCCACAACCTTACAGAAGATCCTGTTAGGGGAATTCACACTAGTTGAAAAACAGAAAATCCTCATTTTCTTATTTCTTAAAGCATATGACTCTTTGAAATTTGATTTGCCTTTTGTGCAAGATGAAATTGAGGACATATGTCAAACCGTGAGTTTATGTTGCTTTACTCAAATATTTGCCAGTCATAATGTTTTTATTTCCACAAGGGTAGCAGGAGAAATTGGTCCCCAAAAGTTGTTGTGCAATTTGTCCTGAGTACGCCGATACCCCATATGTGGGGGGAAAGTAGTGACGTTTTAAAATACAGACTTTGATGGAATTTTCTGCGGGTGTCATGTTGCGTTTGGAGAGCCCCTGATGTGCTTAAACAGTAGAAACCCTCCATAAGTGACCCCATTTTGGAAACAAGACTTCCCAAGGAGCTTATCTAGATGTATAATGAGCATTATGAACCCCCAAGTGCTTCACAGAAGTTTATAACGTAGAGCCGTGAAAATAAAAAATCATATTTTTTCCACAAAAATGATCTTTTCACCCCCAAATTTTTACTTTCACAAGGGTAACAGGAGAAATTGGACCATAAAAGTTGTTGTGCAATTTGTCCTGAGTACTCTGATATCCCATTTTTTTGGGGATCACTGTTTGGGTGCATGGCAGAGCTTGGAAGGGAAGGAGCGCGGTATTGGAATGCAGACTTTGACAGAATGGTCTGCGGGCGTCATACTGCGTTTTCAGAGCCCCTGATGTACCTAAACAGTAGAAACCCCCCACAAGTGACCCCATATTGGAAACTAGACCCCCCAAGGAACTTATCTAGATGTGTTGTGTGAACTTTGAACCCCCAAGTGTTTCACTAAAGTTTATAACGCAGAGCTGTGAGAATAAAAACATCATTTTTGTTCCACAAAAATGATTTTTTAGTCCGCAATTTGTAATTTTCCCAAGGGTAGCAGGAGAAATTAGACCCCGAAAGTTGTTGTCCAATTTGTCTTGAGTACGCTGATACCCCATATGTGGGAGAAAACTACTGTTTGAACACACGTTGGGGCTCGGAAGGGAAGTAGTGATGTTCTGGAATGCAGACTTGATGGAATGGTCTGCAGGCGTCATGTTGCATTTGAGGAGCCTTTGATGTGCCTAAACAGTAGAAACCCCCCACAAGTGACCCCATTTTGGAAACTAGACCCCCCTTTGAGCTTATCTAGATGTTTGGTGAGTACTTTGAATGCCCAAATGCTTCACAGAAGTAAAGGGCTTCACGCAGAGCCGTGAAAATAAAAAAATATTTTTTTTCCACAAAAATTAGCCACAGTTAAATTTCTGGATATTACCGTACTTCATGTTCTTTCGTATTTTTGTAAACACAATACCCCACTTTCATAAGAAGGACTGTACAAAGAAATGCAAAAACACAGTGCAGTTGTTTGCATAAGGGCTCGCACTCATCTGCGTTAATAAAATTTCTCCAATATTCTTGAAAACTAGGACGATTGTCATGAGAGTACAATGCGATTTTATCAAGTAGCATCTGTACATCCATATGACATGCGTACGTAATCTGTATGCAATGCATTTTTAACATCAGCGTTTACATACTGCAATTCTCTAAGTCATTCAAAGTTAGTTCACTAAGCAATTTAGCAGTCTTTTATACAGAGCTAAAAAATAGAATGACTAAATAGGATAGATGTGTTGTAGATATTTAATGTCACAAGCCCCCATACAAGTTATAAACTAGCACCCTTTAGTGGAACTAAAGGATGTTTGACCTTTTTAAATCTATTAAATAACTAATTTAAAAAAAAAGGTGTGGAACCTTCATTTTAATAACTAGCAGAGATGGCCAGCTGGGGGCAGGTGTTATTATTCTAGGAAGAGGCCATTATCCATCAAGCTTACCAGGCTACTAATATCAGTTCACAATTGTCTACTTAGCCTTTACTGATTATTAAAAAGGGAGGACCCCCCCAAAAATGATATGGTGACCTCCCTATGTTTAATAACCAGCTAAGGCTAAACAGTCAGCTGCAGACTGATATTAATAGGCTGGAAAGGGGCCATGGATAATTGAGAGACGTCTATAAGACAGCCCCATTATTAACCCCATAGTCAAAATATAATAAACACACACAGAGAAAAGATCTTTAATTGTAACAAACACTCCATGACCTTCTGTTAATATTTAATACCATTAAAAATAAAATAATCCAAAGGAATCCACCGTAAATCCATGACAAGGAGATCCCACGACTATTCCCAGCTCTGCTACATCTGGAAGCACAGCATGACCGATGGAATACGCTGAGAGGAGCGTGTGAATCCGGCTGCTGGGATGGGCGCTGATGTCAGCAAGGTTATCGCAGTTCACAGCTGATGAACTACGATAACCCTACTGACGTTACTGCTCACAGCATGAGAACCGGCACTAAGTACATGTGTTCCTTTTCCAAAACATACTGTATTAGTTGATTGTATTCAAGATGGCAACTGTGAGGTCAGTGACTCCTGAGTCAGCAGAATTAGTAGGCTTCTACTGTACCTGCTCATGTGATCACATAGACTATGTGCCCCTTCTCCTCTATGGGTGGGGAATGGCGGAATGCAGGAAAGCCAGATGCCTAGTAGTGAAGATGGGAAATATGGATATGAAAGTTAGAAATTGACTGGCACTTTATGTGATCAAATAGGTATATAAGGTTCATGAGATAGGTTTATTTTTTTTAGGACCATTGTTTGTCTTTCTTATATGCTGTGTTCTACTACATGTGAGCTGTGTGCAAGTAAAATGATATATAGATATTAAAGGGTTATCCAGTTAAAACAAGTTACCACATGTTCACAGGATATAGTGGGTGAAAAAAGTATTGAACACATCAACAATTTTCTAAGTGAATATATTTCTAAAGGTGCTATTGACATGAAATTCTCATCAGATGACGGTAACAACCAGGGACGGTGTCAGCACCTGGCGCACCCGAGCAAATACCAGGGCCCTGAGCAGGCAGGGATGCCCACTCGCTGTCGGGGACACCGGCGTCCAGTAGGTGCCCAATGCCAGCACCTGCAAGTGGGCCCTCCTCTGCTTGCTCAGGGCCCTGTTACTTGCAATACTTTCCTATCTCAGTTCCTTCGTTGTGGAGTCTTTCGGGTCATCTGACTCTGTGACCTTTTAGGTCAGAGGGCGCGATGACTTCACTACAGCGCGCTCTCTGCTCTGAACAGTCACAGTGCAGAGATAAGGAAGACGGCAACGCTGAGGAGTCTGGACCTGCGGCCAGCGAGTAGAGGTGTTTCTTTTTTCATGTTTGGAGCAATATATGGGGCCCATTATGTATGGAACATTATATGGAACATAATATGGGACCTATCATATACTGGAGCATCATATGGGGCCCATTATATACTGGAGCATTATATGGAGCCCATTCTCTACGTAGCATTAAATAGGGCCCATTATGTATGGAGCATTATATGGGGCCCTTCATATACTGTATCGAGTATTATATGGGGTCCATTATATATGGAGAAATATTTGGGGCCCATCATATTTTGGAGCATTATATGGGACCCATTCCGTATCAAGCATTATATGGGGTCCATTATACATGGAGCATTATATGGGGCCCCTTATATATTGAGCAATATATGGGGCCCATCATATACTATATGGAGCATTAAATGGGACCTATTATGTATGGGACATTATATGTGGCCCATTATATACTGTATGGAGTATTATATTGGGCCCATTAAATATGTAGCAATATTTGGGGCCCTTCATATACTGGAGCATTATATGGGACCCATTCTGTATGGAGCAATATATGGGGTCTATTATATATGGAGCATTATATAGGGCCCATTATATATGAAACAATATATGGGGCTCATGATATACTATATGGAGCATTATATGGGTACAATTATGTCTGGAACATTATATTGGGCCCATCATATACTGTAAGGAGCAAATAGGACCTATTATGTATGGAGCAAAATACGGGGCTCATTATATTGTATGGAGCATTATATGGGGCTCATAATACTGTTTGAAGCATTATATGGAGCTCATTATACTGTATGGAACGATATATGGGGCTCATTAATCTTTATGGAGCATTATATGGGGCTCATTATACTGTATGAAGCATTATATGGGGCCCATTATACTGTATGGAGCAATATATGGCTTGTCTGAACAATGGAAGCAATTGTTACCATCCACCTTTCGTGTCTCCCCTATTTCCTAATGGATTGTAAGCTTGCGAGCAGGGCCCTCATTCTTCTTGGTATTTGTTGATTTATGTGATTATTGTTATGCTGTAATGTCTTTTATAGTCTGTACAAGTCCCCTCTAAAATGCAAAGTGCTGCCGAATATGTTGTCACTATAGAAATAAAATTATTATTATTGAAATAAAATTATTAATAATAATATATGGAGCTCATACTGTATGGAGCAATATATGGTGCTCATTTTAATGTATGGAGCATTTTATTGGGCTCATTATTATTAATGGCACAATATATGGGGTCCATTATTCTGTATGGAGCAATATATTCGGCTCATTATTCTGTATAGAGCACTATGTGGTGCCCATAATACTGTATGGAGGACTATATGTGTTAGGTCTCAAGTTACCGCTTCTGCACAGGGGGAATCTCAAGCCATCTCCGCTGCGGTCTCCCATTCTTATCCAGCCGCAGTGGAGCCTGCTCAGCGGGGACGTCGGTCCCGGCGTCTTGCTCAGTCTCACTCTGTACAGAGAGTTACTGCGGCTTCTTCAGCTTCTGCCATTAAAGCCAGTGCTGGTCAGCAGCGAGCGGACTTCTCTGGGACTAAGTCCTTGTCTGCACACACTGAGCATGCCCAGGGCAAGATCTCCCATTGGAGATCGAGGGTCATGTGCTCAGGCTCTGCAGCACATTCCATTGGTCCTCTTGGCAGGTCTTGGAAGGGCAAAGTTTCTGTGGCCACTTCCTGTGCTGCAGCTATATAAACTGCGCATGACCGCACGGCCATGCGCTAGTGTACAATTGTTAATGTGTGTATGTTGTGAGTGCAAGTCGTCCTTGGATACCCCTACCCTATTGAATGTCTGTTCGCGGAAGGTGTATGGTTGCTATCTAGCGCCCGACTTATCCTACTGCACGAATCACACATTACAGCGTCCAGTTGCTGTGACCGCCAGTACGGCGCCGTGCACTTCCTCTGTGCTTTCCTTACCCAAGCCTGGGTGGTTAGTGGCGTTCGTCAGTGCGGCACCGCATGCACTCTTGTGCCTTAATATTGTTATATAGTTTCCTTACACACCCAGTTGCGGTGTTGTGCCAGCAAGGGTCTAATCGGACTTCAATCCGAGTTGGGGTTGAGTTCGCTGACTACTTGCTCGCGCTCTATGTGCGGTACCGCGGTCCTGTGACGCAACAGGAACGCTTCCTTCACGCTGGGTGAAGTTTAACCCACGTGTGTATACTTATGAGTACCGCCATATAGTCCGTCATTACTTGGCAGCAGGTTCCATCTCTGCACGGTGGACCCCGGGCTGCGAAAGCACCATACTCTATCTGTCTTATTATTTGGTGCGTTCCGCTAGCCCTAACATTACACTAGCGCCAGGGTCTGGCTAGTAATGACGGACAAACAGCAATCCTTGCGGTATATCCAGCAGCTGGAGGGTAGGTTGGCGGCTCTTGAGAGCGCAACCTCAGCTGTGGATGTTACCGCAGTTGCTGTACAGGCTGCTAGCGTGGCTGCAGCAACCCTGTCCATTGCCACCCCTGCTCCGACATTTTCTCGCCTCCCGCTGCCAGAAAAATTAACTGGTGATAGCAAATTTTGTAGGGGATTTGTGAGTCAGTGCTCTATTCACCTCGAGCTCCTGGCTGCACGTTTTCCCACAGAGCGGGCTAAGGTGGGATTTATAGTGTCTCTCTTGTCGGACAGGGCGTTGGAATGGGCTACGCCGCTGTGGGAGCGTGGCGATCATGTGGTGCAGAGTGCTCCGCTGTTTCTGAGCACTCTGAAACAGGTCTTTTTAGGACCTCAAGTCACCCATGATACTGCGCTACAACTGCTGGCATTAACTCAGGGTGAGTCCTTGGTCAGTCATTTTTCTGTCCAATTCCGCACTTTAGCTTCTGAGCTGGATTGGTCGGATAAAGCTCTTATCCCCATATTTTGGAGGGGCCTGGCTGACCACGTTAAGGACACTCTGGCCACTAGGGAGGTTCCTGCCACACTGGAGGAGTTAATAACTGTCTCCACTCGAATTGACCTCCGTTTTAACGAGCGGAGGTTAGAGCGAGCCCAGTGTAGGCAGAGGTTTCGGCTGGCTCCCACCTTCGCCAAACCTCTGGAATCTCCGGTCCTGGTTCCTGAGTCACATGAGGCCAGGGAAGTGTCACAAGCGGGATCTAAGTCCCGGACCGCTTGTGCACTCAAGGTCTGTCATGTTTGCCAGCAGTCAGGACATCTAGCCACCAGATGTTCTCAGCGGTCGAGGAAACGTCAGCGTCTTGTGGTAGTAGGTGGAGGTACACTAGACACGGCGACGTTTGCCTCTAAATTGTCCTTTAAGGGGACAATTACTATAGACTCATTCTCCCACTCGGTAGAGCTCTGCGTGGATTCTGGGGCGGAGGGCAATTTTATGTCTTCTGCCTTCGCCCAACGTCACGCAATACCCCTGGTTATGCTAGCTCAACCAGTAACGGTACGAGTGGTGAATGGGTCGACACTGCCCTCACAGATAACACACCAGACCATCCCTTTTACTCTGTCCATGTCGCCATCTCATCAGGAGATTATATCTCTGCTTGTCATTCCTGAGGGAATTGATGAGGTCCTGTTGGGAATACCTTGGCTACGGTACCACTCTCCTCATATCGAGTGGTCCTCTGGCAGAATCCTGGGATGGGGCGAATCTTGTGGGGGTAGGTGTCAGAGGGAGTGCGTTCAGGTTGCTACTACTGAGGTACCCGCAGATCTTTCCTCTCTCCCCAAGCAGTATTGGTCTTATGCAGACGTGTTCTCCAAAAAGGCGGCAGAGATCCTTCCGCCCCATCGCCCCTATGACTGTCCTATTGATCTCTTGCCTGGTGCTGAGCCTCCCCGGGGTCGAGTCTATCCGCTATCTCTCCCGGAGACAGAGGCAATGTCACAGTACATCCAGGAAAATCTGGCAAGAGGATTCATTAGGAAGTCAGTGTCACCTGCTGGGGCAGGGTTCTTCTTCGTGCAGAAGAAGAATGGGGAATTGCGTCCATGCATAGACTACAGGGGTCTTAATGCCATCACCGTTAAAAATAAGTATCCTTTGCCCTTGATATCTGAGCTCTTCGATAGGCTTCGGGGAGCAAGGGTATTTACTAAACTAGATCTGCGGGGTGCTTACAACCTGATTCGCATCCGTGAGGGGGACGAATGGAAGACGGCTTTTAACACCAGGGATGGGCACTATGAATATCTGGTGATGCCCTTCGGGCTCTGTAATGCCCCAGCCGTTTTCCAAGACTTTGTGAACGATATCTTCCGGGATATGCTTTCCACCTCGGTCGTAGTCTATCTGGATGATATTCTCATCTACTCTCCAGATATTGACTCCCACCGGAGAGATGTTTGCAAAGTCTTCGACCTCCTACGGGCAAACTCCCTCTATGCCAAGTTGGAGAAGTGTATGTTTGAGCAGGAGTCCTTACCTTTCCTGGGCTACATCATCTCTGCCCAGGGATTGGCTATGGATCCTGCCAAACTACAGGCTGTGATGGACTGGCAGGAACCCCATTCTCTTAAAGCGGTGCAGCGCTTTATGGGGTTCATTAATTATTATCGCCAGTTCATTCTGCACTTCTCAACTTTGGTAGCTCCCTTGGTTGCCCTCACCAAGAAGGGGGCGAATCCCAAATTGTGGTCTGAGGAGGTCTCCAAGGCCTTTAACTCTATAAAGTCACACTTCGCTAGCGCTCCCATCCTACATCACCCCGATGTTGATAAGCCATTTATCATGGAGGTGGATGCCTCTTCTGTTGGTGCTGGAGCAGTCCTCTTCCAAAAGGATGCTCAAGGTCGGAAGCATCCCTGCTTCTTTTTCTCCAAGACCTTCTCACCAGCAGAGAGGAATTATTCCATCGGGGACAGGGAGTTGCTAGCCATGAAGTTGGCTTTCTCGGAGTGGAGACATCTCTTGGAGGGAGCACGTTTTCCCTTCCAAGTCTTCACAGTCCATAAAAATTTGGTGTACCTGTAGACAGCCCAGCGGTTGAATTCTCGCCAGGCCAGATGGTCCTTATTCTTCTCCCGGTTTCATTTCACCCTCCATTTTTTTTCTGGGGAGAAGAACATTCGGGCCGACGCTCTCTCTCGCTCCGTTGTGTCATCTGCGGAGGAGGAGGAGCCTCGGCTTATTGTCCCCACCGAGAGCTTGAGAACTGTGGCCCCGGTTTCGCTAGAGTCTGTGCCCCTGGGCAAGACTTTTGTTCCATCCAGTTTGCGACCGGAGGTTCTCTCTTGGGCACACTCGTCCAGGGTGGGTGGACATTTTGGTACCAAAAGGACATCTGAGTTACTGGCGAGGACATACTGGTGGCCGCATATGGCTCGTGATGTCGCAGAGTATGTTCGGGCGTGTGTCTCTTGCGCCAAGAACAAGACTCCTCGGCAACGGCCAGCTGGTTTGCTTTATCCTCTGCCGGTGGCGGATAGGCCCTGGGAGATGGTCGGGATGGACTTTGTGGTGGGCTTACCCAAGTCTCGTAACTGCACCATTATCTGGGTGATCACCGACCATTTTTCCAAAATGGTGCACTTGGTGCCTCTTCCACGGCTACCTTCTGCACGGGCGTTGGCTGTCTTGTTCGTCAAGCATATCTTTCGCCTACACGGTATGCCAGACAAAATTATTAGTGACCGGGGTCCCCAGTTTGCGTCTCGATTCTGGAGAGAGCTTTGTCGTCTACTCAGTATTGAGTTGAATCTCTCTTCGGCATATCATCCCGAGACGAATGGGTTGGTAGAGAGGGCCAACCAGACCTTGGTCACATATTTACGACATTTTGTTTCTGCCAGGCAAGATGACTGGGCATCCTTGCTACCGTGGGCAGAGTTTGCACTTAACAATGCCGTAGCCGACTCCACCGGTCAGACTCCATTCCTCCTAAATTACGGCCAGCATCCGCGTCTTCCTGTGCCCATGCCTGTGTCTTCTGCTGACTCCAGGGTGGCAGACTGGGCTGTGGAGGCACGGGATATTTGGGACCGCACGCAGGATGCCATTCGGGCCTCCAAGGAGAGAATGAGGTCCTCCGCCGATGTTCATCGGCGCCCCGCTCCGACTTTTGCTCCTGGCGACTTGGTGTGGCTCTCCGCCCGTAACATCAGGCTGCGAGTTGAGTCCACTAAGTTTGCTCCTCGCTACTTGGGTCCCTTCAAGGTTCTCGAACGGGTTAATCCTGTGGTCTACCGTTTGGCTCTTCCTCCACGCTTGGGTATCACCGACACCTTTCATGTGTCCCTCTTGAAACCCGTGTACATGTCCCGGTTTTCCGAGTCATCTGCCGGGACATCGGGTTCGTCTACGGACGATTACGAGGTGAACGCTATTTTGGGGTGCAAGGTGGTACGCGGCAAAAAGTTCTATCTGGTGGATTGGAAGGGTTATGGCCCAGAGGACAGGTCATGGGAGCCTGCTGAAAACATTCGGTCCCCGCAGCTCATTGCTGCCTTCGAGCATAGCGAGGCCCAAGGAGGGGGGGGCCCTAGGAGGGGGGGTAATGTTAGGTCTCGAGTTCCCGCTTCTGCACAGGGGGAATCTCGAGCCATCTCCGCTGCGGTCTCCCATTCTTATCCAGCCGCAGTGGAGCCTGCTCAGCGGGGACGTCGGTCCCGGCGTCTTGTTCAGTCTCACTCTGTACAGAGAGTTACTGCTGCTTCTTCAGCTTCTGCCATTAAAGCCAGTGCTGGTCAGCAGCGAGCGGACTTCTCTGGGACTAAGTCCTTGTCTGCACACACTGAGTATGCCCAGGGCAAGATCTCCCGTTGGAGATCGAGGGTCATG
The DNA here is from genome assembly GCF_032444005.1 of Ranitomeya imitator. Taxonomy (NCBI): domain Eukaryota; kingdom Metazoa; phylum Chordata; class Amphibia; order Anura; family Dendrobatidae; genus Ranitomeya; species Ranitomeya imitator. Next base: position 423,403,683 of record NC_091286.1, on the reverse strand, counting down.
TGCTCAGGCTCTGCAGCACATTCCATTGGTCCTCTTGGCAGGTCTTGGAAGGGCAAAATTTCTGTGGCCACTTCCTGTGCTGCAGCTATATAAACTGCGCATGACCGCACGGCCATGCGCTAGTGTACAATTGTTAATGTGTGTATGTTGTGAGTGCAAGTCGTCCTTGGATACCCCTACCCTATTGAATGTCTGTTCGCGGAAGGTGTATGGTTGCTATCTAGCGCCCCGACTTATTCTACTGCACGAATCACACATTACAGCGTCCAGTTGCTGTGACCGCCAGTACGGCGCCGTGCACTTCCTCTGTGCTTTCCTTACCCAAGCCTGGGTGGTTAGTGGCGTTCGTCAGTGCGGCACCGCATGCACTCTTGTGCCTTAATATTGTTATATAGTTTCCTTACACACCCAGTTGCGGTGTTGTGCCAGCAAGGGTCTAATCGGACTTCAATTCGAGTTGGGGTTGAGTTCGCTGACTACTTGCTCGCGCTCTATGTGCGGTACCGCGGTCCTGTGACGCAACAGGATCTCTTCCTTCACGCTGGGTGAAGTTTAACCCACGTGTGTATACTTATGAGTACCGCCATATAGTCCGTCATTACTTGGCAGCAGGTTCCATCTCTGCACGGTGGACCCCGGGCTGCGAACGCACCATACTCTATCTGTCTTATTATTTGGTGTGTTCCGCTAGCCCTAACAATATGTCCGCTATTTTAGAATTTACAATAGATATTACTCATGTAATGTAAGAAGTAAGTAAAATCTTTGTCACTGTACTATACCTATATTTCTCTGCTGTGCATCATGAATCGTGGAATGTGTTAAAGGGGCCCACTGAGACTCTTTCGCCCGTTGCCAACGAAAATCTGGAGCCGGCTCTAGTAATACCCCATCCAATTCACACAGTCAAAGAAATCAATCCATAAATTATGTGTAGTAATGAGAAATGACACAGGGAAAAAGTATTGAATACACTTACTGAAATTGAATTTATACTTTGTGCAAAAGCCTTTGTTGGTGATGACAGCTTCAAAACGCCTCCTATATGGAGAAACTGGTTGCATGCATTGCTCAGGTGTGATTGTGGCCCCTTCTTCCACAGATATACTCTTCAAATCCTGAAGGTTCCATGGGCTCCTTTTAAGAAGGGGAGAAGGGGATTTTTTATCCTTGTTAAAATGGAGTGGCAGCGCGCATGTATGACTGCAGCTCCATTCATTCCCTATAGAGAATGAACCAAAAATTAGGTGTATAAAAGGCACCAGTCAATCCAAAATGTAACAGATAATCCAAGTACCAAAATATAATGTACTTTATTACATGATCAATGTAAGCAAAAACGTAAAAACAATTAAAAAACAAATAGTTGCCACATAATCACTTAGGACTTCACATAAAAATGTATGTGAAGATCCAAACCAGTCCCTAGAAACCAATGAACAACATAGTAGTCAACATGGGTAATATAATAAATAATAGCTAGTAAATGGCTATACTCAACCAATAGATACGAGAAATGCAATAAATATACCTTTAGAAAATATTAGATTCAAATACCAAATAACGAATACCACCAAAAGCAAGTGACCTATGGTGTAACCCAAGAGATAGGAAGGGGTAGAGAAAAGGTATGAGCTTCATTCCCTATTTGGCTGCCAAACACTGTGCTTGGCTTTTTCCATTTTGTAAGGAAGATAAAGGTTCCATGATCTGGTTCTAGTGGTAGAAAACCCACTGATCAGCAAATTAACTTTAATGGAACAACTCCTTTAAAGAAAAACTGTCAGAAGTCAAAAGTGACCAATACTTGCTGTTATTTTATTCCCTCTACTCTCCTGATAATTCCTTTTTTTATTTGCCATACTGTTCCACAGATATGCTCGTTTATATTTGCTGCAAATTTTGGGTTTTTTTACCAAGGGGGTGTAAGGAAATGCACATGTACTGTATTGCGTGATTAATGATTTGTATTGTTATGTGATAAAATTGTGCGTTGCCCAGCAACAGATAGTAGGCACAGAGATAAGAGTTGGGACTAACCCAGGATGGGAGGAGTTATATGGGGGATACAGGATGCAACTTCCTAGTAGTTAGATAGTGGCGAGCTTGCAGCAGAAGCAGACCTTAGGTCTGATTAGTTGCCAGAACCACATGATCTGGGTGTCCTTGTGTGGAGAGAAGGACAAGGCAGCCAATAGCGAGACCCAGAATAGAATAAAGAGTTATTGAAGAAGTTAGTTGTAGTCCAGAGTCAGAACAAAGAGATAAAGAGAAGAAGAAGTATTGGGCCTTAGGCAGGAAGCAGAGGCGTAGCTAGGGTTTTGGTTCAGGGGGGCGAAGCTTCTGAGTGGGCCCCTAACCAGGTAACCTTGATTACAACTGGGTGACGCACCCTGATAGTGGAGGAAAACCTCAGCAGATAACTGCACTGTTACTGAAGAAAATCTCTATACAAAGACCAACCGCCATATGGTCAGTCCTACAGAACATATAAGAGATCACAGCACAGTTATAGATGGTGACTTACTGCTGATATTCTTTCTGATGGAATCATTCATTTTTCCCATCTTTTCCTTCAGGCCCAGACTGACATGACAACTTCTTCCATCCAGTACTCGTCTGCAGAGAATACAACAAAGACACGTTTCAATTCTCATATTCAAGCCATCACCATCTATTCCCAACCTGCACAAACTCCTCATCCTGCTGATATCCCAAATACTGAGCCACTGCTGACGCATGTGTCCCTATTACTGCATGAGCAGCCCCATAGAAAGTAATAATGCCCTGTGTGTCCCTTTGAGTCACAGTAACCTGAGTTCCCCTATAACAATAAGTGCCCACTTTACATTTAATAATGTCCCGAGTCTGCCCCCTGTACAGCTCCCCTATACACAGCATGATGCTCTCTTATGCACAGTATAATGCCCCTTCAATGTATCGTACCACCCACACAGTATACTGACCCCTTAGTAGCCTCCAAACTGTTTGATGGTTCCAACACTGCATGATGGCCCCTTCACTGTCATCCCCACACTGTACGATGGCCACCTCACTGTAATCTCCACACTGTATGATGCCCCCCTAGATAGCCTCCATATAGTATAATGCACTCCCCATAGGCCTACTCTATATTGTATAATGCACCCCCATAGACAGATTTTATAGCACAAGGCAGCCCCCATAGGCAAACTGTATATTGTTTAATGCACCCCCATAGGCAGAATCTATAGCACAAGACAGCACCCATAGGCAGACTCTACAGCACAAGGCAGCACACATAGGCAGACCCTGTAGTGTAAAGCAGCACCCCCATAGGCAGACCCTGTGGAATAAAGCAGCACCCCCAGAGGCAGACCCTGTAGTATAAGGCAGCACCCAGCAGGCAGACCCTGTAGTATAATACAGCACCCCCACAGGCAAACTCTATAATCTAAGACAGCAACCTATAGGCAAACCTTGTAGTATAAGGCAGCACCCCATAAGCAGACTCTGTCGCATAAGACAGCATCCCCATAGGCAGACCCTTCAGTCTAAGGCAGCACCCCATAGGCACACCCTGTAGTATAAGGCAGCCCCCCTAAAAAATAAATAAATACTCACCTCTCTTCTTCCTGGTTCCTTCACAGCTCTTAGCGCCTGCTCATCTCCTGACAGCAGGTGCCGGTTAGTGACATCATCGTGCCGCTGCCAGTGTCGGTCTCAGTGACGTCAGACACTGACAGGGGGATGGTGGGAGAAGGAACATAGCGCTCCTTCTCCCATCAATGTGATCAGCTAAATACCGGTACAGCTGACCTTGTGATGATGGGCGGGGGGCCCACTGCTGGCACTGCCCCCCCGCCTCACTCACTTCTGCTCTGCTGCAGAATGTAACTGCACGCAACGATAGAGTTACAGTAGCGTAGCTCCGGGTGGGCCTCCTCAGAGCGTGGGGCCCTGGGTGACTGCTCCCTCTGCCTCCAGTAGCTGTGCTACTGGCAGGAAGCCTAGCAGGACGGTACAGAGCTCTCGGCAAAAAAGGTATTGTAACAGTGCAGAGAAAGGAAAGTAAAATGAAGAGAGTGCCCCTTGCATTAGTTCCAAGACATCAGCAAAGAGCAGTAGCAGCCATAGTGACATTAGAAACTCCCCTAAGGGGAGAAGGACGCGAAACCACAGGTCGAAGTACAGGACTCTCGCTTACTGGATTGTAGTACCACTATTCGGAACTTGGGAAGCTCACAAAGTAATGTGCTGGACTGTGGTGAAGGCGTAACAGCTAACTGAGGCAGAACAGAGTGAGTCCAGGGAGGAAAGAGAATGTGTATGAAGGTATACACCCACTATCTGCTGTATACAATTTCCACTAAGTTATTCTTCAGTTAAAAACAGTTTATTATTGAGTGGTGGTCTCCCTCACCGAACTCTGTACCACCGGGTCCTGGCCAGCCAAAACCAACAGCCCGATGTGGTCTGCAAGGACATATCGTCACCATAGCCAAAGTCCACACAACCAGCCAGGAACCCCGTTTTCATGTAGCGTGTTGGGGTATGGCGAATGCTCCCCTCGCCAACGACTGCTGCCCTGCATCACTTTACAGGAGCATGGCCCACAGGATTTGGGCTGCTCTGCACCATTAACCTGCGAGCCACATAAAAATTGCACCTAATAAAAAAACATATCTCTGAAACCACGTTGCAGATGAAAAAAAATAAATAAAAAAAACCTGAATATTCAGTTGAGCAGCATGAATAAAATAAGAGCAAAAACTGTACATTTTGACAGATCCTTTTCAGGCAATGTGCCGACGTCCTGGATGTAGCAGCGCTTTGGACGCAGCATATTTTTGCTGCATCCAAATGCTACATTCTATTGAACATGAGGTAAATCCACTTGTGTTCACTGAACCGTGTGGATTCACCGCATTTAATACATTTCTATTGATGAAATTTCTCTTGTAGAGACTAACGTCTCCACAAGAGAAATTGACTTGCTGCGGTCTGGAAAGACGCATCGCATGTCAGTCTCCCCAGGTGATCCACAGGTGCACAGAGTCACATAGTGGACATGAGATTTCTCGAAATCCCAACAACTATGCTGTAACATCTGGACGCTGCAGGGTTAATGCATAAATACACAGCGTCAAACCCGCATCGATTACTGAACGTGGGAACGTACCCTTAAAATACACATATTCATGTACAGATCATAGCTTCAATTTTGGATACTGTATCAGGGCCGCATTTCCTAACATATAATGAATGGTGGTAGTTTTACCCACATCAGTGTGTGCATATTCCATTTCTTTATTTGTGTATACCTTATAATAATTAATTAATCTGTCTCTTAATAAAAAAATTATTCTTATGGTGCGACATAAATACTTATTATATATGAAAATCAGTACAGTATTAAAATTGGCAGATTCACCGAAAGATCTTTTTTAACTATATGACCATTTCTACAAATGTATGTAAGATTTGGATTAGAAAAGTGTCGTTAGCTTGATGACATTGGAATTTATATATTTCTTAATTTAAAAATATACTGTAGAGAGGAAAATGGGCACACAAAGTATTAACTTGTCATATTGATTTATAGGATGTTTTTATTGTTTTTTTGTATTGTTCCCTGTATATTTTTCATACCAAGTGAATTCATCTTGCTGGCATATCATTACATATCATTATGTATTACATTAAATTTAGAACTTCATGTTACAGAAAATAGGTACAAGGAACATGCCACTTGTCAACATCTTATAGCTTAGAAAAGCATGGTGACAACTCTCCAGTCATTCTTGGTAATGATGATTCAGTTGTAGAAAGCCAGGTCACTTGTAGTCATTTAGGATCAGATATGACCTAGCATGACTCGTGGAGTGAATCCAGGTAAAGTGGATATAAACTCAGTAAGAATTTTATGGAAGCATAAAGCAATATATGGCAATTAAAGCTACGCCGATATATTTGCAGGAATGTAAATAGTGAGAAAGCAAAGTTTGCAACATGTTTATTATCTCTAGATCTATGTAGGGCAAGCAATCTTCGTAATTATTACTGGTATTTCTCCCCTCCTCAATATTCTAGTTATACATTTTTAGATGAAATGTTCATTTTTTTCAAGAGAGAAGTGTATCATAAGTGAAGTAGGAGAAAATAAGCCAATATTTAAAGCGCGAGACTTGTCCCTATGTCGAATGTGATAGGACTGGAAACATCACTGTAATTATATGTTCTGCTTTCTCGAAATGATAGATCTAATGGCATTATGGAAATAGTTATTACCATTTCCTTATAGCTCTGTGATTCAGACATTAAATGATAATTTGCATAATGTAAGTCAACTGCGCGACTTCTCATTCAACCTCCAATGTCTGCCAATAATAATGCACAGATTTAGAAGGCCAGTTCACTTTTCTGCCTTTCTATTGCTGTAAGGGGTTCTTGGTGCCTGTTTCGCTGATCTATATTCCTGGAGATGAACATTGAGGTTTTGTGACCAAAACTGGCACATTCCAAGAAGGCCTAAGGTTGAGTTCGCTCTGCCGATGACTGGCTGGACCATGGAGTGTAGTTGTGAATCGAGGTGTGCGATGAGCTAGGTAGACTGTGGACAATCTACTTCTTTGCCAATCACTCGACTCCTCACTCAGCTCCTCTTTCCTCCTCCTGCTGCAATAAAGTATAATAGGAGGTGTAACCTGACACCTCACTGTTGGAAGTCTGCCTTCTCTTAGGCTGGTTTCACATTTGCGTTTAATTTCGCAGCGTTTTAAACGCATCTGCAAGTGGTGAAAAAAACGCATGTAAACGCGTACAAACGCTGCGTTTTTTAGACGCATGCGTTGTCGCATGCGGTTAAAAAAATGCCGCGTTTGTACGCGTTTACATGCGTTTTTTCCTGCGTTTGCGCTTTTGGTACGCATGATGAGCAATTTCACAAGCTGGTTTTTGTTCATTCTGCTTCACAAAAATCGGAATAAAAAGCAATCAAAAATGTCCTGTCCCCTAAAATGTTACCAATAAAAATGTCAACTCGTACCGCAAAAAACAAGACCTCACATGACTCTGTGGACCAAAATATGGAAAAATTGTAGCTCTCAAAATGTGGTAACGCAAAAAATATTTTTTGGAATAAAAAGCGTCTTTCAGTGTGTGACAGCTGCCAATCATAAAAATCCACTAGAAAACCCCTTATAAATAGAAATCAAACCCCCTTCATCAACTCCTTAGTTAGGGAAAAATAAAAAAAATAAAAAAATTTATTTATTTCCATTTTCCCATTAGGGTTAGGGCTAGGGTTAGGGTTAGGGTTTGGATCCCTTTGGGGTTAGGGTTAGGATTAGGGCTAGGGTTAGTGTTAAGTTTAGGGCTAGGGTTAGGGTTAGGGTTTGGATCCCTTTTGGCTTAGGGTTAGGGCTAGGGTTAGGGTTAGGGCTAGGGTTAGGGTTTGGATCCCTTTTGGCTTAGGGTTAGGGTTAGGCCAAGGGTTAGGGTTAGGGTTTGGATACCTTTATCACCTCGATGGTGGGGGGTGGCTTATCAGTGTCCAGACTGTTTTTCTCTATGGAAACGCATGCGTTCAAAAACGCAACCAAACGCATGTGTTAAAAAAGGCATGCGTTTACATAGACAGCAATACGTTTTTTTGACGCAATCGAACGCATGTGTTTTTTTGCGGCATAAAACGCCTCTAGAAATTGCTACATGTTGCATTTCCGTGCCAAGACGCAAGCATCGAAACGACGCATGCGTCGTCAAATGCGGCAAAACGCGTACAAAAAAAAATCATGCGTTTTTAATGTTAAATATAGGAAAACACGACACATGCGTTTATATGTGTTACAAACGCAGCGGCAAAAAACGCAAATGTGAAACCAGCCTTAGACTAGCTGAGCTGATGTTTTTTGATGGCTAGTTCAGAGGGCAGAGAGGATGGGAAGAAGTGACTCATAAGTGGAGAGAAAAGTCATATTCTCTGATATCATATATTACAAAGTCTCTTATATTCGCTTATACTATTCATTTATGCAACGTTTGCCGAAACCACACCTCCTTATAACTCTTGAAGGATTTCATTTTTGCGTTTTCATTTTTTCCTCCCTTTTTTCAAGTATCTAACTTTTTTCATTTTCACACTGAAATAGATGTATAAGGCTTGTTTTTTGCAGGTCAGGGTTTTATTGTTATGGTGTTAAATGTGTAGCAAAAATTACCTGGTAACGTGATTCTGTAGGTTAGTACAGTTATACTGATACCAAAAATATAGATTATTTAGTGTTTTAATGTTTTTTTTCTCACTATTTTAATTGCTTAAAACAATTCTGAACTTTGAACCAAAAAATTGGTTTGCGTCGGCATTATCCAAGACTATAACTTTTTCAATCAGTGGACCTATGTGAGAAGACTTGTTTTTTTGTGTGGTGAGCTGGTGTTTAAACCTCTACAATTTTGGGGTACGTACTATGCATTGATCACTTCTTATTGCATTTTGTACAGTGATACGGGGACCAAAAATACACAATTATGGTGTTCCTTTTCTGTTTACACCATTTATTGATTGGGTTTATTAATTTTTTAATTTTTTAAGAACCTGAAGACCCACTTCTTCCGACAAGCCTATAACCTGCAGTAACCACCGATTAACCAAACCGCTGCACGACCAGCTCTACCCTCACCTACTGTATTCTCACCCATCCCTTGTAGATTGTGAGCCTTCGCGGGCAGGGTCCTCACTCCTACTGTACCAGTTATGACTTGTATTGTTTAAGATTATTGTACTTGTTTTTTATATGTATACCCCTCCTCACATGTAAAGCGCCATGGAACAAATGGCGCTATAATAATAAATAATAATAATAATAATTTTATATTTTTATAGATCAGACTTTTATTTATGGACGAGGTTGTACCAAAAACGTCTATTTTTTATTTTTTACATTTCTTTATTTTTAATTGAGGAAAAGAGAGGTGATTCGAGTTTTTAACTTTTTATATTACCTTTCTATTTTTACTTTTCACTTTATTTTATTGTCCCCATGTGATTGCTTGTACCATATACAGCAATACTTTAGTATTGCTGTATATAATAAAAATCTAAGAATTTTATGACACCCAGTCACAGGCATGGGGACCATCAGCAAGGATCCTCAGCCCCCCTGATTGCATTATAGGAGGGAGCAATGGGCACCTGAATGGAAGTAGCACTTAAAGGGACTCTGTCACCTGAATTTGGAGGGAACAATCTTCAGCCATAGGGGCGGGGTTTTCGGGTGTTTGATTCACCCTTTCCTTACCCGCTGGCTGCATGCTGGCTGCAGTATTGGATTGAAGTTCATTCTCTGTCCTCCGTAGTACACGCCTGCACAAGGAACTTCAATCCAATATTGCAGCTAACATGCAGCCAGCGGGTAAGGAAAGGGTGAATCAAACACCCGAAAACCCCGCCCCTATGGCTGAAGATTGTTCCCTCCAAATTCAGGTGACAGAGTCCCTTTAAATTGCATTGTCAGAAAGGAGTCATTTACATGTCTGTGAAAAAATGGTGCCAGTGTCATCAGTGTTTGGGCCGTGTGTCTTTACAGCATGCTGCCATCCGGGTCCTGTATGTGTTTTCCATTGCCCATAGACTTGTATTAGTACGTTTCACCCATGATACGGGAAAAAAATGGACATGTCTCCATGAGTTTTGCACGGAAACATGGTCTGTGAAAAAACACGGACCTCTGAATAGCACCATAGATTATAATGGGCACGTGTTGTATGAGTGAAAAAAACACGGAATTGTGAATGAGACCTAATTAACAATGGCATTTATTTAAGAACGTAACAGCTGTAATTGGCGTTAGTGCTGTATGATGCTATTACAGGAAGATAAAAAGCTATGTAATATAGCCGGTATATGCCCTTTGTGCAGTGGGCTTTGCTCCAAACACCCTCACAATCTGCATGATGAGAAAATACATAATGGAGCATTAATGGGTTAAAGAGAGCAAATCGGCAGATTTGTCCTCTTCCAACTCTGATAGAATTAGATAGGTGAAGTGTAGGTGTTAATTCATACGTAAACTGGACACCCATCCTAAAATAAAATCCTCCTTAATTCCACTGGATAGGGGAAAATTTGTTGATTGCTCAGGTTCTGACTCCTGGGAAACCCAGCAGTCCCATGACTGGGGCTCCGGGTCATCGAGAGCGGGGATCTGCTTATTGTAGCGGAGCTCAGGCCCCACTCGATTTATTGTCTAGGGCAGGGGTCCCCAACTCCAGTCCTCAAGGCCCACCAACAGGTCATGTTTTCAGGATTTCTTTTGCATTGCACAGGTGATGCAATTATTACCTGGGCAAGACTAAGGAAATACTGAAAACATGACATGTTGGTGGGCCTTGAGGACTGGAGTTGGGGACCCCTGGTCTAGGGGACTGGCGAGTAAAATTTTGACTATAGACAATGAATGAGGTGGAGGCTGAGCATGCACACATTCATTCCATTCAAAACAGGGCTATAGAGCAACATTCTTGGGATCGTTAGGGGTCTGAGCTGTTGGATCCCCAGTGATCAACAAGTTGACTTCTATTCACAGACAATAGCTTATTTTTATGTGGATAATCTTTGAATTAACAATAATTTCTGTACAGCAGCCAGAATTGCATGCAGCACTGTTTTTTCCATGAACTGTGACACAAACTGTGATGGAGCCTCTAGACTGTGTCTCAGACCCAAATGTGCCCACAGCCTAAGGCTGCCGTCACACTAGCAGTATTTGGTCAGTATTTTACATCAGTATTTGTAAGACAAAACCAGGAGTGGAACAAATAGAGGAAAAGTATAATAGAAACATATGCACCACTTCTGCATTTATCACCCACTCCTGGTTTTGGCTTCCAAATACTGATGTAAAATACTGACCAAATACTGCTAGTGTGACGGCAGCCTTAAGAGTTTCTAAGGGAAAATGATCAGTTTCCATTTTGCTATAACTGTTCTGTGACTTTTCCTAAAAACAGCAAAAAATAAGACGTAGCTATGAAATAGCTGACTGCACTGTGTTGTTTCTGTAATCCCAGAATGAGGTGAACATTTGGATGGAAACTTAGTTCTAGAACAGACCTGCATGAGTTTTACATCACTATGTGAATCAGCTGAATCATGTTTTGCTATAGTGCGTAGGAAGGTGTAGTCACAGAATTAACTGCTGTCCTAATTAAACCAGGAACTGATGATTACATGTTTCATGGCACCAATATACAGCTCAGTTTTTTCATGTAATAGTACCATGACATTTAGGGTACCTAATTCTGGAATAAACCATGCACTACATCTACTATATAAAGCTGCATGTGTGTGTG